>NC_045436.1:42356244-42460259 GCF_002776525.5 Piliocolobus tephrosceles | reverse complement strand
TTTTTTTTTTTTTTTTTTTTTTTTTTTTTTTTTTTTTTTTTTTTTTTTTTTTTTTTTTTTTTTTTTTTTTTTTTTTTTTTTTTTTTTTTTTTTTTTTTTTTTTTTTTTTTTTTTTTTTTTTTTTTTTTTTTTTTTTTTTTTTTTTTTTTTTTTTTTTTTTTTTTTTTTTTTTTTTTTGAGACAGAGTTTCGCTCTTGTCAGCCAGGCTGGAGTGCAATGAAGCAATCTCAGCTCACTGCAACCTCCACCTCCTGGGTTCAAGCAATTCTCCTGCCTCAGCCTCCCGAGTAGCTGGGATTACAGGTGCCCACCACCATGCCCAGCTAATTTTTGTATTTTTAGCAGAGACGGGGTTTCACCCTCTTGGTCAGGCTAAGTTAATGGTTCTAACATAATAAAGACTCTAAAGATTCAGCAGTGATTAAAAGAAATATTTCTAGTCAATACCACAATGTTAAACATTTTTTTAAAATCTCTAATATTAATTCATCAACAACAGAAAAAAAAAAGCATATGTTTGTTAGGAAAGAGACCATGCAAGAGTCTAATAAAATAATAGCATTTGCTATACAGAGCTTACAAAGCTTTTGGTCTAAGGTGACAGACTATAAACACATATGTTTACTTCTTATTCCTTCCCAAACCCCATTTGAAAATATGAAAAGATATGTCTTAAAGAATAAATCCCCAACAGCACTGGAAACAAGGAAAAGTATAACCAGTAGACCAGAAATCTTTAGGAAATAAAAAGCAGATGGTATCAAACTGATGGAAAATTCAAGGCAGAGAAAACTACTACACACAATAGGTGTGGGAATGACGTCTCTTGATGAGACTCAGCTAGAGAGAAACTGCAAACTCTAAATACATAAATATGGGCAGGGCAAAGTGGATGATGAAATCATTAGGAAAACAAAGAAATACCTATAGAACAATCAAGCCAGCTGTGTCCCTGTCTATGGATATCTTTTGGCTGGACTATTCACTCTAGAGACTCTAGCTGGGCGGGACTGCTAAAATAAGGGAAGAAACAGAAGCACAGCAGACTCTGAGGTAACTCCAGACATCCACAATTGGCACATGCACACACACACACACTTTCTCTCTCTGTCTCTGTCACATACGAACACCCTGTCTCTCTCACACACACACACAAAAACACACACACAAAGGGAGCAGAGGTCTAGTAGAAGATACTCAATTTACAATTATTAGAGCTAATAAGAGTTTCCTAAGGTGTCAAGATCCAAGGTAAGTATACCAAAATAATGCCATTACTATAAAACAACAATAACCCATTAAATGCCATAAAATTGCATATTTATAACCATTAAAATTTATATATAATGTATTTAAGAATAATCAAATGAGAGGTGTAAGAAAATTATTAAATATTTTTTGAAAACTTTTTGTTAAAAAATCCTAATAAACATCAAAATACATTATTCCTTTGAGTATAGGAAGGTTCCATTGGTAAAGATATTGATTGACCAAATTGATATCTATAAATTCAATGCAATTCGGATGAAAATCCAAACCATTTTCAAAAGAACTTGAAAAGTTGATTCTAAAGTTTACTTGCAATAGTAAATCTGACCCCCAAAAGAGGTGCTTAAAAACAAAAACAAATGAGAAATTTGCCCTAACAAATATTAAAACAAACTATAATGCCATGCTAATTAAAACACAGAATCCATGTTAAAATATAGCTATATAGATGTAAACATGGATATAGATACAGATATACATACACACAAACACACACACCCCTCCAGGATATGTCCAGTATCAGCAATGGTGAAGGAAATCTATGAAACAGGACATAAATAAAGCCTTCTTTACCCTTGCACCTCAGTGTATCAGGATCGGCCAGAGTAATCCCTAGAGTCTGGAAGCTGATGAGACTGTGCAATTTAAGAACATTTTAAATACACTGTGGAGAATCCACAAAGATCAAATGCCTGTAACCTCTGAGTAATATTACATACAAATCTAATATTAATAATGTGGTTAAGGGTGAACATCTAGTTATTTCTAATGAGGGGACACAGTGTGCTTTCTTCAGGCACACATGAATTTTGACCTCGTATCAGGACCTAAGAAAACACTTGCCTTAACACTACTGAATTTGAGAGCATCTAATTTTTAGCTGTGTGAGATTGCCCTGTGCATTGCAGGATGGTTAGCAACATCCCTGGCCTTGTTTTTATAAACAAATCAGATCACCTCTTTCTCTTATTCGAAACCCTTCAATGATAGCTTCTCGGCCTTTTGGCTAAGATCAAGCATAGCATCAAAACCCGTCAATGACTTTCTGTGAATTTACAATAAATCTAAACTCTCTACTGGTGCTGTGGCTGCCACCCAAATCTTCAACCCCTAATGTGAGTAGAACTGCCCTCCCCACTTCACAGCTGTGCCAACCAAAATGTCCCCTTGGCATAAAATTGCCTGCAGTTGAGAACGACTGCTATGAAAGATAAAGTACATTCAACGGTGCACATTGCCACATTGCAATATTGGTAACACAAATCAGAGATGGGCCCTCTATATTGCCCGACATTCTTACATTATACCCTAGTCAATCACTCATACTCTCCTGGAGTCTAGAACTAGTGATAATTATTTCACTCCTTCTTTTTCTCAAACTTCCATCAATTCCTCCTCAATCCTCATTTTCAACTAGTGACTTTCCCTCCTATTTCACTATGAAAACAGAAGTGATCTGAAAATAACTTCCTCATTGTTCTACCACATAATCCACCGGCATTTGTGCCAGTACCTCTACATTCAACTTTTCCTCCTGTTACAATGATCAATCCCTCCCTGTTCCTATGTAAAGCCAGATCATTCACTGGGGCTATGAATTCAGCCGTTTTCCAGAAGCCGGCTAAAAGGTTAGTTCCTGCAAGTATAGCCCCTTGCTCTGCATCTTCAATTTCTCTCTCTCTCTCTCTTCTGAATCATTCCCATCAAAATACAAACATGCTGAGATACAACTCCCTTCTCTGCTCCCTTTATTGCAGTTCCTTCCAGAGGACTCTCTCCATTCACTGTCTGCATTTGATCAACACCCACCCTCTGAGCCATCTACTTTTTTTCCTACTAATGAACCCACTCGCATCAAAGCATCAAGACCCTCATCTTGTCTAACTGCTGAGAGTCCCCACCAATTTCTCAGCAGCATATGCCAAAATTGGTCATTTTTTTCATTAAACACTGTCTGCCCATGTTTTCTGGGACGCTACATCCTCCAGTTCTCCTCTCACATCAGTAGCTATTTCTTTGACGTTTCCTTTCCCATCTCTTCCTCTTTTGGACCTCTTTCTGACCTCCAAGAGCTAGTGGCCCAGGCTGTGTCCTCAGCTTCCTGTCCTCACTACCACACTCTTTCTAGATGACCTCATTCAGTTTCATGGCTTTAAATAACACAGATGATCTCCCTTCCACCAAAAAAAAAATTACATCTCTATCCAGGACAATTCCTCTGCTGTTCAGACCCATATGTCCAATTACCAACCACATATCTCCATTTAGATGCCTAAATTTGAAATTAGTATTTCAAACTTAGCATACATAAAGCTGAACCCTTGATGTAGCTCCTCCCTTCCCTAGTGCTCTACGTCTCAGTGAATGAGAATATGTACCTACTTGCTCCATCTCAAGACTTAGAAGTCATCCCTAACTCTTCACTACCTACATTCAATCCATTGGCAGCTCCTTAGCTCTGCCTCTAAATTCATCCATGATCTTACCACATCTCATAATCTCTGTTGCTACTATCCTAGTCAGAGTGCTTATCTTTCCATTTGAAGTCCTGCCATGAGTCAGAGTGACATTTTTATACATATTAGATTATATTTTCCTCTTATTCAAAACTCTCCAATGCTTCCCTCCAATTTAGAATAAATTCCAAATTCTTTACCACACCATGGCTGCCTACAGAACGCACCAACTACAGGGAGCATGATTGACCAAAAGTCCCTGCCTCTCAGGACATTCTGATTCATCACTGTGTTTGTACCAAAGCCACATTTTCCACCAACTGCTCCCAGCCAGTGAATAATACTAAATCAAACTAATTTCTTAGGAATCACAATACTCTTCTGATGGCCAACCAGAACTCAAGGAAGCATCAATGATCTTGCTGCACCTTCCTCACACTGCTCGACAGTCCACACACTTCCACCCAATCTTCCTCTCTCCTCTGCCCAGGGCAAACTTACATTCCAGTATCACAGTCTCATGGCTCTCTTAGCCTTCACTAGATTCTCGCTATTTTCTGTCACCCAGGTATTCACTTCATAAAATCCTACCACCCTTTTTTTTTTTTAGACAGAGTCTCGCTCTGTTGCCAGGCTGGAGTGCAGTGGCGCAATCTTGAATCACTGTAACCTCCACTTCCCAGGTTCAAGCAATTCTCCTGCCTCATCCTCCTGAATAGCTTCCACTTTTAATCTCATCTTCACATCTGATGCTTGGATAGCCCAGACCAACATGCACACCCACAAGGCTCTGTTTGATCTTCTTCCTGACCGCCTTGTCCATCTTGCCTTTATTTCTCTCTTCCTTACAAATACTACTCTATCAGCACTGCCCTTCATTTATCCCCTGCCAAGTGGTTTTGCCCAGGCCTTTTGTGCATGCTGATTTCTCTCCTGGATTGCTCTACTCTCAACCTTCGAATGGTTTGCTCCCTCTTTCAGTCAGTTCTCTGCTCCAATGCCACGCTACAGCGAGACACTTCTAGATCATTCTTTTAAAAGAGCCCCCATCCCATCAGAATCTTTACCTACCCCGATTTCCATTTCTTATTACATTTATCACTAAAATTTTGTTTCATATGTATATTTTGTCCAGTTGTCAATCATCTGACTCCTACTCTAGAATATAAGCTCCATAAAGGCAAATATACTCTTCTTGCCTGTAGGCCACTGCCTGGCCTATAGAAGTTCAGTAAAATAAAATTAAGTTTGTGAAATCAGTGATTTTGATGCTATATTCATGCAATTATAATTAACACACACATTAATTTTATAGCCTTTAGTAATCCATACTTGCCACTATCCAAAGTATATATTCCTTGAGTTCATGTCCTTTGCAGGGACATGGATGAAGCTGGAAACCATCATTCTCAGCAAACTAACACAGGAACAGAAAACCAAACACTGCATGTTCTCACTCATAAGTGGGAGTTGAACACTGAGAACATATGGACACAGGGAGGGGAAGGTCAAACACTGGGGTCTGTCGGGGGTGGGGGCAAGGGGAGGGAGAGCATTAGGACAAATACTTAATCACGCCATGCTTAAAACCTAAATGATGGGTCGATAGGTGCAGCAAACCACCATGGCACATGTATACCCATGCAGCAAACCTGCACGTTCTGCACATGTATCCCAGACCTTAAAGTAAAATTTTAAAAAATAATATTAAATAAACAAATAATTTTTTAAAGTCTATATTCTTTTTTTTAGTGCAGGAAAGGGCTGTAACTTTATTTGTATTTCCTCTTACACAAAACCATCAAAACAAGAACAGAGAAGGGCTGAAAATCTGTTCAAACCCCATGTTCTCAGGGATATTCCAGGGAGCTCTTGAGGCTGAGTTATTCCAGGGAGCTCTTGAGGTTGAGTGTGTAGCTTCAAATCCAGCACTAGTCCCTCTACCCCTGGCCTGAGGTCTTCACAGATTGGTGGTTTGAGCCCTGCAATTAATTCTAATCCCTTGCCCACCTTGATATAAGGCAGGAAAGCAGATTGAAATGCTCCTGTCTGTTGGGCAAGGGGAATCACAGCCCATAGATGTACTGCATCTTCTATGCTACAGGAGCAGAACCTGAAGCTGCTTCCAAGGCTCTGGACACTTGCACACAGGGCTAGAGGCCAATGGTATATAAGCGACCTGTGGGGTTGTGAATAGCAGAACAGATTGGTGCTGTCACAGCCCACTGATACCACACCTTCTTGGAATTGCTGCATCACCAGAAATGCACACAGATGATCTGGCCTTCATGCACCATTATGGGCTGCTTAGTAGGGAAGAGGATGGGAAACCATGAGAACATCCCAGGAGAGTGAGTCTCTGGACAGGTACTCAGAGTGATGTCCTGATAAAGCACAGTCTCAATGTAGCCTGCAAAGCCATGCAGCACTGTATTCACCTCCTTGGGAAACTCCAAGGTCCAGTAGCAGTTGTTGTCAATCGTAGGATCTCTGTTGGGATGGCTGAAGGTGAAACAGGGCTGGGATGCAGACAGCTGGTGAAAGTTGTGCAGTCGTACCAGGTAAGGCACCTCAAAATGGGCCTCGGGGTCATGATCCTTCTCCCTACAGGCTCAGACCTCATTATACAGCTTGGAAGAGGAGATGGGAGCCAGGAAAGAAGCGTACTTCCCCGGGGATGCACACACTTTCATGTTTCAGGAGGTGCTGGGCTCCATCCAGGCACTCGGGGACAATTCACTGTCAGCAAACAAGCAAAAAAAGTCTATAGTCTTGAATTAAGACAGTACCTTATTCCAATTGTAGCACTATTATAATAATGTTTCATTTTAAAGCTCTGGTCTTATACCTTAGTAATGCAACTTACAGTTTATCATTGAGTGTGAGGAATTCTGATATCTGGTATCTGTCAACAAAGTGTCTGGAGGTCCAATATCTTTGAAGGTTGGGAATCTTCCATCTGTCTACTATTAAGCAACTACATTTGTACCTTCGAATGAATTGAGCATGCTGGAGAGGATAAAGGTAACACTCTTAAAGAACACAGTCAGTGAAAAGAAGTATGTGAAAGCATTTTGTCAGGTTTGTCATTGGGCACCTACTATGTTGTTTTAGAATAGCTCTAAGGTAAGTGGGAGCTTTTCCTAAAGTACATAGCCCTCAAATTTAACATCGGCCCTTTGGGGAAAGTAGGATCTCCTTACAATGATTCACCTTATGATGCACTTTTCAGAGAAACTGGTAAGGAAATGAGATATGCCTATACCTGTCCTACCTTTCTCACAGGAATAGTATGAAACTTTATAAGTGTTGGCTATAATTGCATTTTGAAAAAATTAAGTGAACTAGATGCAAACTACTATCAAAAAATTCAGTTCATACCCTGGAATATTCCATCCTAAGGTGCCCAGCATGCTATACATGGCTTTTAAAATTTGTGGGACCAAAGATTATACCTACAATATATGTTTCCATTATAAAATCCAAATAAGGAAAACAAAAAAGAACGTAATTTAACAATCATTTCAGTAATCTAGAAGAGAGAGAATGGATATAGTCTAACCCCTAGAGAGATGAGGGTAAGTGGACTCAGCTGGCCAAATCTGAAGATAGCCCACTAGTGAGGTGAGTCAGGTTGTGATAAAAGAATGAGAGTGTTTCTGAAATGGAATTGGGAGGGTATTCTGGTCAGAGCTAGTGGAATATGTGAAGGCTTGGAGGGAAGAGAGGGTGAAACTTGCATGAAAATTATCAAATATATTTTTCTGACTCAACTCAAAGAGCATGCAGGCTCAAGGATGAGACTTACCCATGTCAAATAATAAATACAAACAAGTAGAATTTTAGTTTGCAATGTTGTTGGAGAGATGAGACCACCAGAAGTTTTAGTTTAATGTAGTTCAGGGTAGAAGAAAGTTAATGTCCTTGCAGGGTTCTGGAATGGAGGTGTAGACCCAAGCCATTACAGCTGAATGTTGGTGTTTCCCCAGAATTCATATGTTGAAATTCTAACCCCAAAGTAATGGTATTAGGAGTGGCAGGGGGTGCCTTTTGGGAGGTGATTAGGTCATGAGAGTGGACTGCTCACGAATGGGATTAGCACCCTTATAAAAGAGGCCTGAGAGAGCTTGGCTCTCCCTTCCACCATGTAAGGACACAGAGAGAAGGTGCCATCTGTGAACCAGGAACCAAACACCTCACCAGACACCAAATCTGCCAGTGCCTTCATCATGAGCTTCCCAGCCTCTAGAACTATGAAAAATAAATTTCTGTTTTTACAAGCCACCCAGTTTATGGTACTTTGTGAGAGCAACCCAAATGGACTAAGAAGCTAACAACATAATGGCTCTCTGAATCCTGGAACTGGCTTTGAATAAAGATAGAAAGAGGGAATGGGAATGGAGTCTTTCATACAAACTCTCAAGTTAATTTCTATGAGGTATTAAGGATAAAGAAAATATTCTTGAGAAACACTACCACAGCCAGAACTAAAAAAAAAAAAGAGAGAGAGAGAGAACATCTCCAATGAATAAAGCAGGTTAGGGTTTCAAATAAAAGAGTTTAGAATTTTGTTTAAAACAATGTCTAAAACTTTAGTATCTTCAAGAATTTGGTTTAAACAACGTCTAGCACTTTAGTATTTTCAAGACATGACACTTCTTTTTTTTTTTTTTTTTTTTTTTTTATTATACTTTAAGTTCTAGGGTACATGTGCATAACATGCAGGTTACATATGTATACATGTGCCATGTTGTTGTGCTGCACCCATCAACTCGTCAGCACCCATCAATTCATCATTTATATCAGGTATAACTCCCCAATGCAATCCCTCCCCCCTCCCCCCTCCCCATGATAGGCCCCAGTGTGTGATGTTCCCCTTCCCGAGTCCAAGTGATCTCATTGTTCAGTTCCCACCTATGAGTGAGAACATGCGGTGTTTGGTTTTCTCTTCTTGTGATAGTTTGCTAAGAATGATGGTTTCCAGCTGCATCCATGTCCCTACAAAGGACGCAAACTCATCCTTTTTTATGGCTGCATAGTATTCCATGGTGTATATGTGCCACATTTTCTTAATCCAGTCTGTCACTGATGGACATTTGGGTTGATTCCAAGTCTTTGCTATTGTGAATAGTGCCGCAATAAACATACGTGTGCATGTGTCTTTGTAGTAGCATAATTTATAATCCTTTGGGTTTATACCCAGTAGTGGGATGGCTGGGTCATATGGTACATCTAGTTCTAGATCCTTGAGGAATCGCCATACTGTTTTCCATAATGGTTGAACTAGTTTACAATCCCACCAACAGTGTAAAAGTGTTCCTATTTCTCCACATCCTCTCCAACACCTATTGTTTCCTGATTTTTTAATGATTGCCATTCTAACTGGTGTGAGATGGTATCTCATTGTGGTTTTGATTTGCATTTCTCTGATGGCCAGTGATGATGAGCATTTTTTCATGTTCATATGGAACCAAAAAAGAGCCCGTATTGCCAAGACAATCCTAAGTCAAAAGGACAAAGCCGGAGGCGTCACGCTACCTGACTTCAAACTATACTACAAGGCTACAGTAACCAAAACAGCATGGTACTGGTACCAAAACAGAGATATAGACCAATGGAACAGAACGGAGCCTTCAGAAATAATGCCACACATCTACAACCATCTGATATTTGACAAACCTGAGAAAAACAAGAAATGGGGAAAGGATTCCCTATTTAATAAATGGTGCTGGGAAAATTGGCTAGCCATAAGTAGAAAGCTGAAACTGGATCCTTTCCTTACTCCTTATACGAAGATTAATTCAAGATGGATTAGAGACTTAAATGTTAGACCTAATACCATCAAAACCCTAGAAGAAAATCTAGGTAGTACCATTCAGGACATAGGCATGGGCAAGGACTTCATGTCTAAAACACCAAAAGCAACGGCAGCAAAAGCCAAAATTGACAAATGGGATCTCATTAAACTAAAGAGCTTCTGCACAGCAAAAGAAACTACCATCAGAGTGAACAGGCAACCTACAGAATGGGAGAAAATTTTTGCAATCTACTCATCTGACAAAGGGCTAATTTCCAGAATCTACAAAGAACTCAAACAAATATACAAGAAAAAAACAAACAACCCCATCCAAAAGTGGGGAAAGGATATGAACAGACATTTCTCAAAAGAAGACATGACACTTCTTTAGCATCTCCAAGGCATGATTTTTTTAATTCTCATGCAGACAGAAATTACAAACTGTAGCATGAGTAAACCTTATCTGTAGTGACTAACATCAACATAGTATCACTAAAATGATGAGTAATAAAGCATAACCACATCCTCAAGACTCACCTATATCAGCATTTCCTAATGTGATTTAACTACAGAATGCTTTAGGAATTATAAAATGTTGATAAAACACCAACTAGAAGATATTGTGCACACTTTATTAAGAAAGAGCAAAAAATAAATGCTTCAAGAAAATATCAAAATTGAATCCATAGGTTTGAGAAGAAATAAACATTGAATAGAATCACAAATAAATTAAGTAGGAAAATGTTCTTATATTTTAGAGATACATAATGAAGTACTTGGGGTGAATGTCATGATGTCTATAATTTTTACAGTACTTCCACAGAAATATATACCTTTATGAAGCATATAAAGCAATCTGTGAACATTTTTTAATTCTTTCAAGCCCAAAGGGCAATTCACGAGGCAGTAAGTTGGAACAAAGCTACAGAGTCCAGAGTACAGCGGTATGTACAAAAATGTCTGCAAAATGTCATTTCAAGCCATAGAGAGCAACTGGAGATGTTATTAAGGGCTGAATTATATCCCCCAAAATTTATATATTGTATTCCTAACCTTCAGGACCTCAGAATGTGACAATACTTGGAAATAGGGCCTTTAAAGAGGTAACTGAGGTAAAATGAGGCTGTAAGCAGGCCCCATCCAGTAGGACTGGTGTCCTTCAAAGAAGAGGAGGTTAGGACACAGACACTCGCAGGATAGATATGCATGCTTACAGAAAAAAGACCATGTGAGGACAAAGGAAGAAGGCAACCATCTCCTAGGCACAGAGCAAGATCTCAGAAAAAACAAACTTGTTGACCTTCAGAACTGTGAGACAAGCAATTTCTGTTGTTTAAGCCATCCAGTCTTTGGTATTTTGTTACAGCAGCCTTTGCATACTAATACAGACACCCTCCTAAATATATTCAGTCAGAAAGCTGTAGAAAAATGTCCTTGGAATACCATCTAATCTATCTATCATCCTCTACCTCTCAGTCTTCCAACTGCAGGACAAAAAGAATGCCTGAGAAGAATATTGGATATCCATGGAATATGGCTGAGTTGCTGGAGATGGTACAATAAGAACACAATTCTGAAATCTTGATTCAAAATTCTCTACAGCACAAAACCCATCTATTTCAGAACTGTAGTCTTAAAACCTTGGTTGGCAATTAATGATGAAAAAAATTGTAAGTCTTTGCTACAGAACACACTCTGCATTAGACATTATTTAAACTTACATTACTGAAAATTACATTAAGAGCTGAAAGTCTCAATTATTGCCTTTCTAAAAATTTTTATTTTTTGAGACAGGGTCTTGCTCTGTTACCCAGGCTTGAGTGCCGTAGTGCAGTCATGGCTCACCACAGCCCCACACTCCTAAGCTTAAACAATCCTCCCTCCTCAGCCTCCCAAGTAGCTGGGACCACAGGTGCATGCCACCACACCCAGATAACTTTTTAAATTTTTTATAGAGATAGGGTCTCCTTATGTTTCCCAGGCTACTATCCAACTCCTGGGCTCAAGAGATTCTCCCACCTTGGCCTCTCAAAGACCTCTCACACCTGGAATTCCAGGCGTGAGCCACCAGGCTTGGCAATTATTGCTTTTTAAACTCAGAATTCAGCTAAGGTAATGAAGAATATCTTCAAATTTTAAAAATATAAATTAGAAATTAGAAAAAAAAAACAGCACTGCTTCAAGCTTTCTCTCACAACTTTACTGCTTTCTTTTTCACCTCCATATAAAAATAGAATTAGAATTGCTTCCTAAGACAATTTCTTTTCCAGAAGTTACCAAAAAGTCTTGAAAAAGCTTAATGTAGCACATGCTAACAATAGACGGTGTTGATTTTTCTTCCACAAATAGAAAAACTAAAAATAGAATTACCGTATGACCCAGCAATCCCTACTTCTGAGTATTTACCCAAAGATTTGAAATCAGTTGGTCAGAGAGATGTCTGCATTCCCATGTTTATTGCAGCACTATTCATAATAGCCAAGAAATGGAACCAACTGAAGTGTCCATCAACACATAAATAAATAAAAGAAGATGTGGTATATAAACATAAAGAAATATTATTCAGCTTTTACAAAGAAAATAGCCAGGCACAGTGGCTTACATCTGTAATCCCAGCACTTTGGGAGGCTGAGGCAGGCAGATCGCTTGAGGTCACGAGTTCAAGACCAGCCTGGCCAACATGGTGAAACCCCATCTCTACTAAAAATTACAAAAATTAGCCAGGCATGCTGGTGGGCACCTGCAATCCCAGCTACTTGGGAGGCTGAGGCACAAGAATCACTTGAATCTGGGAGGCGGAGGTTGTAATGAGCTGAGATCATCCCACTGCACTCCAGCCTTGGTGACAGAGCAAGACTCTGTCAAAAAAAAAAAAAAGGAAGGAAGGAAGGAAGGAAGAAAGAAAGAAATTTTATCATTTGCAACAAAATGGATGGAATGAGAACATTATGCTAAGTAAAATAAGCCAAGCACGGAAAGACAAGTACCTAATATTGTTACTTATATGTGGAATCTAAAACAATCCAAGCAGAGAGTAGAATGGTGGTTACATAGGCTAGGGCCTGGTGGGGAATGGAATGATGATAGTCAATGAGTACAAAGTCTCAGTTAAACAGGACGAATATGGAGATTTTTTTTAGTTCTATTGAACAGCATAGTGAATATAGTTAATAATAGAGTATTGTATATTTCAAAATTGCTAAGAGACTACATTTCAAATGTTCTCATCATAAAAATGTTAAGTACTTGAGGTGATAGATATACTAACTGGCTTGATTTAATTCTTTCACATTGCATTCATGAATGATAATATCACCTTGTATCCCATAAATTTATACAACTATAAATTGTCCATTTATTATACAATAAAATAAGTAAAAAATTTTAGCAAAAAGAGTTATTCTCACTGCTAAGCAATGTTTCTGCATGTCTTTTGCACTGTTTCTAATTACTAAGTTGTCTTCAATGCATGTCAGGAAGAAGAATTTTCCTAAAGGCGAGGCTTGACTCCCTTAGAACAATACCCCTCATCGACCCTCCATGGCCTGTCCTCACTCTTCGTGACCTCTGCCCTCTCCTGACCACCCATTCATTCCTGAGACTCTCCTCTTTATTAGTGCTGCAGACACTGCCCTTCCCTGACTCTCTCCCTGATGTTTCTTTCTCTTTTTGATAAGCTTCTAGCCAGTGCTTTTCCTAACTGCATGCCTTATATGAGATTTGTCCTGGTCTCTTTGACCTTTTCTTTTTCAGATTCTGTCTCTAAATCAAATGCATCCAACTCTTGGCTGCAGTTACTAATTACTACACTCTCATATTTCAAACCTGAAGTCCTCACCTAGACCAAGGCCTACAGTGCCATATGCCATCAGGTATCAGCGATCTCCACTGGAATGTTTTCAAGCTGCTTCGAAATTGAATTGCTCTCCTTCCCACATAAACCCCTTTTGCATTCCTTCCAAATCTGGCTTCCTTTCAAACTTTCTTTGCTGTCTATTTCTCTTACCCAACCACTTTTTTACATATTGTCTATGGCTCCTTTTGTGCTATAACACCAGAGTACAGTGGTTTTGACAAAGACTAGATGATGTACAAAGAAAAAAATGTTTACTAGACAGTCCTTTACAGGAAGTATTTTCTCACCTCCTATCTAGCAGACAACTCTATGCTAACATTTAGTAATTTGTTTTTAAGCAGTTCACACATCTTTTCCCCATTAGACTCTACGCTTCTTTAGAATAGGGTCAAGTCTTACTCTTTTTTTTATTTCTATACCTAGCACAGCACCTGGTACACAGTATTTACTCAAGGAATTTTGAACTATTTTGAACTCCCTCTAGGAAATTTTAGAATCATCTTTTGACTCTTCTCACTATATCCCCTAGATTCAATCTGCCACCCTAAAAAAAGTATTTGTTGCATTAGATCATTTGCAAAAATGGCTGTCATAATTCCCTGTCTCTTTCCATGTCCTTGGTTAGGGCCCTCCAGTACTGTCTTTGGACTTGAACATGCTGCTTGCTTTGGCCAATGGAGTAATGGTACATATGATGCAATCAGACATTTGAAGGGTATGCGAACACTGGAACTTGACTTCTCTTGCCGGATGTAGAACTCTGATGCCACCAGGTGAAACAGCCAAGCTAGCGTGCTGGATGATGAAAGATACACGGCCCAGTTACTCCCCTACTGCAGCCAAGAGCCAGAGAGATGAGTGAAGCCATCAAATGCTAGCTGATTGCAGGTACATAAGGAAACCTCATTGCATGAATGAGCCCAGCCAAGGCCAGCAAAAAAAAACAACTAGTGAACCTAGCCCAAATCATTCACCCATAAAATCATGAGCTAATAAACCATTGCGGTTTTAAGCCAATGTTTGCAGGTGGGGAGGGGTAGGGGGTTGTTATACAGCATAAGCTAGCCGCTACATTGATCTTCTTCATTATAAACATCTTTAGGATTTGTGCCTTAAACTTTACCCCAAACCAATGAAGCAGTATGCATCATCACATACTCCACCCTCATGCTCCATACTAGAATAACTCACCAACTTGTCTTTTTACCTCTAATTTCTATTCAGGTATATAAAACACTTCTGCCAAATTAATCTTCCTAAAACTTTTCCTTCACCACATCCTGATCAATGATAAGTAATGGCATTTTATTTTCTAAATATAAAGTCAATTTTTATCCTAAATGCCTATTTTTATATTCAAAACATTTACTTTGATCTTAAAACAATTATAAGAGAACTGTCATGAGAAATAAACTGTAAAATTACAAATCATGAGAATGCTTTTAGTTCATTTAATCTTACAACTTCCCCTTACATGTGATGAAACTGAGACTCAAAAAGTCAAAGGAACTTGCCAGAGATTACACAGCTACTTAACATTAGGCGTGAACTAGAATTTTAATTCCCCAATTTTCATTCTAGTTCTCTTTTAATTGTGATATGCTATAAAAACTTATAAAAAAACCTTTTTCTTATTGAATGAACTCCTACATTAGAAGACCAGATTCTCCATTACTTTAAAAGTTATAGCCACAGACAGTGTTCATTTGGAATAGGGGCTTCTCACCATGATGGTGGGAAGTTTTATCCTCAGTCTCACCTCCGAATCCTGTCAGCTGTCACCTCATATTTAGAGCTTACCATTTTCTAAGGTGAATCAATCATTCTTTCTTTGATGACAGCAACTGCCACTCAAAATCACCAATCCTAGAGGAATAACCTACACATAATATAAAACGTACTGCTGTATATTCTTTCACAGTAGAAAATATACAGAGTTCTTCATTACAACCCTGTTTATAAAAGGAAAAAATTGTAAAGAACCTAAACATTCATGAGCAGGGGACAGATGAAACAAATTATGGTACATCTATAATAAGAAGTACTGTTTAATAGAATTATATATCTGTGAAATAAAAAAATTGCTAAGATATATAGTTATATAGAAAAGCAATTCACATACCGCATTACATAAGATATAATATTATCCCATTTATGTAAAATAAGCAAACAAAAAAGTGAAAAAGTATATGTGTATGTGTGTAGATGTAAAGATGTGTGTATGTATGTTTCTAAATTAGCAGAAGAAGGATTGGAAGAATAAGCACTAAATGGTTAAAAGCGACAACCTGAAGAGAGGGAAGTGAAATCAAAGAATATGATGGGGGAGCCCCTTTATGTTTTACGTTATATATTTCTGTATTTTTTAGGCTTTTTAAGAAACAATATCTTAAAAATACTTCTGCATTGTTTGAAGTGACAATATATCTATGCACTACCTGGATAATTTTTTTGGTGAGACAAGAATTCACTACTGCTACCACCACCACCATCACCCAAGAGGAAGCATAAAGAACATTATAAATGGCTTTTTGTTTTTCTTAGTGATGGTCATCTATCTGCAAGCTAGCCTACTAATATTTGATCCTCTCTATTAGGGTCGTCAAACTACAGTACATGAATCAAACTCAGCCAGTCGTATGTTTTTTATAAATAAAGTGTTATTGAAACACAGCATGGTCATTTGTTTACATATTTTCTATTGCTGCTTTTGAGTTACAAAGGCAACATTGGATCATTGCAACAGAGACCATATGACCCTCAAAGTCAAAAATACTTAACATCCAGTCCTTTACAAAAAAAGTTGGCAATCTCACTCCAGAACAATGACAAGGACAAGTTTAATAGGCTCTCCAGGGCTCAGACTCATGAATGACCCCACTCTGGTCATGCTCTAATCAATTTAACTGTCACAGACACTATCAATAACAGCAAAATACACATCAAAGAATTGGATTTTTTTTTTTTTTTTTTTTTTTGCCTGGAGACTTCTTTCCCTTCACTTATATTTATTTTTTGTGTCAACATAATTTTCTTAATGTACAGTGTTGTAGTTGGATTTCATTTTCTCTGTGTCTAGACAAAACCTCTCTTATCTTTTCTATTAATTGAAATGAAGCAATTAATTTTATAATAAAGCCTTTCTGCCAGCCACAGATACTACTTTATGGTTTGTTTCCAAAGAAAAAGAATGCAGGTTGTCTGTAGATTTTTAAGTTGCTTGCTGCTCAAAGATTTACTGCCATGATAGCAGGAAGATTTTGAAGCTTCAAAAGAGCATTGAATTGCTATATATGCCTACAAAATGAAGAAATATGAGATTCCCACTCTTTGGTTAACATGGAGTAATGCAGTTGGAATTAACAGATGAAGTTTCCTGGGAGCATAGTAAAAGATGGCAAAGAGGCAGCAGTAAGTGCCATGGTAAAAGAGACTAACGGCAAATGTAGGTAGGAGTCAATTAAATATGACATGATGGAAAATTTACTGCAACTGGAGGCAAAACAATAACTTTCTATGATGTTTTGTTAATGTACTATTAGAGTACTTGCCAGATATTAGGAACCATAATTACTAAGCAACCATTGCCACCACTGGGAAACTTAATCCACTTACACTCTCTCCCTCTCCATAAAATGAGGGAATAGATATAGATGATTGCTAGTGTTCATTCCAGCCCCCCAAAAATCATTTCCCCCTGTCTGCTACTTATTAAATGTCTTAGTCTATGTGGCTGCTATAACAAAATATGTAAGACTAGATAATTCATAAAGAACTGAAATTTACTTCTCACAGTTCTGGAGGCTGAGAAATCCAAGACCAAGGGACCAGCAGGTTCCATGTCAGGGGATGGTTTGCTCTCCGTGTCCAAGATGACGCCTTGTTGCTGCATCTTCCTGGAGGAGATGAATGCTCTGTCCTCACATGGCAGAAGGGATGGAGGGGCTAAAAGGGGTTGTGGCTAGTTCACTCTGACCTCTTTTAGAAGAATACTAATCCATTCATTAAAGTAGAGCCCTCATGACCAAATCACTTCCCAAAATACCTCACCTTTTAATACCATCATAATGGGGATTAAGTTTCAACATGAATTTTGGAGGGGACACATTCAAACCACAGCTCTAAGTTTATAACCTTGGGCAAGTCAATTAACCTTTTTAGGCTTCAGTTTTCTTTTCTGTAAACTAGGAGTCAAAACAGTAATTTGTAGTGCTGTTGTAGTATTTACATGAGATCACACACACAAAGCACTCAACACCATGTTTGCATGTGGCAAATGGAAAAACAGTGTTTGTTATTATTATTTTAAAGGGATCATTCCACTGCCATTGTTATGTTTTGGCAAATATGCAGATTAGGAAAAGCCACTCTAACTAAAGGTAATACTATCTGTAGAAGAAATACGGCCAAGGGCCAGGAGCAGTGGCTCACGCCTGTAATCCCAGCACTTTGGGAGGCCGAGGCAGGTGGATCACCTGAGGTCAGAAGTTCGAGACGAGCCTGACCAACGTGGAGAAACCTCATCTCTACTAAAAATACAAAATTAGCCGGGTGTGGTGGCACGTGCCTGTAATCCCAGCTGCTCGGGAGGCAGAGGCAGGAGAATCGCTTGAACCTGGGAGGCAGAGGTTGCAGTGAGCCGAGATTACACCATTGCACTCCAGCCTGGGCAACAAGAGTGAAACTCCATCTCAAAAAAAAAAAAAAAATTGAAAAGAAAAAAAAGAAATATGGCCATGGGGAACATTCCCACTAAAAGTTCAAAAGAAAATTCAATAAACCCACATGCATATAAGCAATCAGAAACATTGAAATAAATTTACAAATAGCAAAATTAGTGTCTTAGTCAGTTGCCATAACAAAATACCTTATACCGGGCAATTTAAACAACAAAAGTTTATTTTCTCACAATTCTGGAGTCTGGAAGCCCAAGATCAAAGTGCCAGCAAGGTCTGGTTCTGTTCAGGCCTCTCTTCATGATTTGCAGATAGCTGCCTTCTCACTGGATCCTCATATAGCAAAGAAAGAGAGAGCAAGCTTTCTGGTGTCTCTTCCAATGAGGGCACTAATCCCACCATGATGGCACCACTCTCACGCCCTCATCCAATGCTAATTACCTTCAAAAGGCTCTGTTTCCAAACAGCATCACAATGGAGGTTAGGGCTTCAACATATGAATTTGGGATGATACAAAAAATAACATTCTGCCCCTGGCCCCTCACAATTCATGTCCTCCTCACCTGCAAAATGCATTCATTCCACCCCAACAGCCCCAAAGTTTTAACTCATTTCAGCATCAACTCTACAGTGGAAGGTCCAAAGTCATTTAAAAATCATCTAAATCACATATGGGTGAGATTCAAGGTATAATTCATGCTGAAGCAAAATTTCTCTCTCGCTGTGTGCCTATGAAAACACACAATTACATACTTCCAAAATACAGTGGTGGACAGGCTGAGGATAAACATTCTCATTCCAAAAGGGAGAAACCAGAAGATAGGAAGGAGTGATAGCTCCCAAGCAAATTCAAAACCTAGCAGGGAATATCCCACCAGATCTTAAGGCTGGAGAATAATCCTCTTTAGTTCCATACTCTGCCCTTCAGGCATGTTGGGGTGAAAGTGTCACCCTGTCGCTCTGTGGGGCAACCCTGCCCCTGAGGCACTGGGAGGTGCCATCCTGGCCTGCTGAAACTAAGAGGCAATCCCACTCTTTGAAAGTGAGAATGGAAACAGCCTTGATTCCAGGCCCATGGTTGGAGTGGCAGCTCCAGTGATCTCTGAATCACCTTTGGGGCCATTCTTCCCTTTCCTTGAAGAATAACCCATGCACGTTTGCAGCTGAATAGCTCTATGGTCCTGCCTATGTCTCCCTTTGGAGTGGGAATGTCTGTTTTATGCCTGTCCACCACTATATTTCATTGTACTTTTCAGTTTTTTTTAACTCATGTCACTTTTGTTTGCGTCTTGGTAGTTAAAAGTAAGGTATATCTCCCCCTAAAAGAATCTCTAAAATATAAGACCATTCTTCTATATATCCAAAATAATATTTTCACATTTAATACAATTAATAAATCCTTAATAGTATCTAGTACCTAGTCTAAATGCAAATATTCTCAGCTGCCCCCCCACAAAAAAACTGAGCTTTATAGTTGTTTTAATCAAACCAGGATCCAATCCAGAACAGCGCAACTGAACGTTGTGTTCCTTTAAATCTCTTCTAATCTAGAAAAAGATAATCATCTTTTCATTGCTTGACTTGTTGAAGAGACAGGCTACTTGCCCTGTAAAATGTTGTAACTTCCAGATTTGTTTACTTGCATCCTCATGGTATTTGTTTACCTTGTTCATCTATTCCCTATCTTTGTTGGAAACTGGAAGTCACAGCTGAAGACCTGATTATATTCAACTGAAACATTTTTAAATGAATGGAATACATGATCAGTGGACACTTAATATCTGGTTACCCTATCATTAGTAATACTAAGATTGATTGATTTCTCAGCTCTCCAATGGGGCCACCAGCAATTAAAAAAAAACCTTGGGCTACATGATATATTAAATATATTTTAATGGAATAACCTAGTCTAAACCACCATGTGCAACATCGTTGCAATTCATAAACACTTTAGAATCTCCAGCAGCTCATCTACAGACTAATTTTGGAGTACAGTCATGTGTCTTAATGACGGGGATATGTTTTGAGAAATGTGGTTTCATTGTTGTGTGAATATAATAGAGTGTACTTACACAAACCTAGATGATAGAGCCTGCTACACATCTAAGCTATATGGTATAGCCTATTACTCATAGGCTACAAACCTGTACAGCAAGTTACTGTACTAAATACTGTAGGCAGTTGTAACACAATGGTACTTGTGTATCCAAACATATCTAAACATAGAAAAGGTATGGTAAAAAATATATATATATAGTACTATAATCTTGTTTTCTTCTTTTTTTAAAAGCATATTTCTCAAATTTCTTGTAAGTTAGGTATTATAATCCTACGGGACCACGCGTGTTCTACCATTGACCAAAATGTAATGTGGCACATGACTGTGCTTATTTCAAAAACAAATTGCCTGCAGTCAGTTTTAATTAAAAATGGATCTTCAACTAATAAGGCTTGTCTTTTCATCTCCAGGCAGGTGTTGTTTGCTGCCAATAGTCTTGGCCACAGCACTAACCAATGAGAGCACTGTAGTGACAGTTTCAGATCTCTGACATACATTTCCCCAATTCCTCTGCCTTTACTCTCACAACCAGTCTTTGCGGTTCTTCTGGGAAACCTTCATGTTTCATTTCTTCCAGAGAGCTTAACCATGAACATAACATCTCTAGCAAATACCGTAAGACGCAAAACCACTACTGCATTTCAAGTTTGAGAATCTTGGGAGTTAGCAACTATAAAATGGATTTGTAAATTTAAATCAAGAAACTTAAATTCAGAAGAACATTTGCCCCAAGGACACATGAAAAAAATGGTTTTTTAAGTGCTACATTGAGTACTTCTTAATCTTCAGCAATTTTTGTTCATGAAATCAATACAATACTAAGATGATGCCAAGATAACTTCATTACAGTAACCTCCACTTAGTGAGCTGCTCGAACCAGAAGTCAAGTGTGAATAGGATAGTTTCCCTGAAACCCAGAAAACCTGCAAATCTGCATCCAACTCACTTTCCGGGGGAAAGAAATAGCCTTTGAAAGTCAAGTTGAAAAGCTTAGTCAAATATATTAGTTATATGTTCTTTGAAAGTACAAAGCATGGAATATAGATTGGGGCAAGTATATACAGTATTACCTATGGGGAGAAGGGTAGCTGGAGGTAAAGTTAACTTGACTAAAAACTGGTTCAAGTCCCCTGAAGTCATTTTCCCAAAGTAAAGCTGAGAAAATGAGGATATAAATCTCCAACAGCTAAAGAACATTTATGTTGTTCTCATCTAGAATTAGGCAATCCTATTCTCTTACAAAAGCACGTCTGTGCTGATGATTCACATAAGTACACTTATTTATATTTAAAGATCTTAAAAGAGACAGTAAACTCATTTTATGAATTTAGAGGGCAGATCAACAGGTAATGTATAGAGGCAGATTTCATTTTGATGTCAGGAAGAATTTATTTTGGTAAAAGATACATAATATAAATTTACCATTTTAACCATTTCAAAGTGTACAGTTCATTGGTGTTAAGTACATTCACATTGTTGTGCAACCATCATCACCATGCATCGCTGGAACTTTTTCATCATCCCAAACTAAATATCTGAACCATGTGAAACAGTAAGTTCCCATTCTCCCCTTAGCACTTCCAAGCCCCTGGTAATCACTATTCTACCTTCTGTATCTGTGAATTTAACTATTCTAGGTACCTCATCCAAGTGGGATCATAAAATATATATCTTTCCTTTTGTGTCTGGCTTATTTCACTTAACATAATATCTTCAATGTTCATCCATGTGGTAACATGTATCATTCTTTTTTAAAGCTGAATAACGTTCTGTGTTGTGTACATGCATTTATATACGTATACATACATGTATATACCACATTTTGTTTATCCATTCTTCCACTGATGGATATTTGGATTGTTTCCATCTTTTGGTTAGTTTTCACCTTTTGGCTTTTGTGAATAATGCTGCTATGAACGTGGGTGTACAAATATCTGTTTGAGTCTCTGTTTTCAATTCTTTAGGTAAATACCAAAAAGTGGAATTGCTGGATCATAGGGTAATTTTAAGTTTAATGTTTGGAGGGTCAGCATGCTGTTTTCCCACAGCTGCTACACTGTATTTTACATTCAGATTGGCAATGCACAAGGGTTCCAATTTCTCAACATTCTTGCCAACACTTGTTCTTTGCTGTTTTTGCTTTTGTTTTACTATAATGGCTATCCTAATAGGTGTGAAGGAAGAATTTTTAGTAACTAGTCCTACACCACAGTAAGATCAGCTGTCCCAAGAGGTAGGGCCTGATGGGTGTGTTCTAGCAAAGACTGGACAGACTGACACATTCAGATATGCAGGTGATGCACTGTCCAAGTGTGTCTGGCCACAGAGTGAATAAGGGCTGAAATCCAGCACATGTTTCACAGGCCAAGATGTGAACTGCCTCTTCTGGGACAAAGCAGTAACTTTTCCTTTCCCGAAAATATTGTGAGCTTGCCAAGCCACATGTCCAAAGGCTCACCTTTTTTTAATGTAAACGATGGCACTTATAAAAGCTATTATTCTGATTGGCCAATTCTCCCTCATATAGAAGCTGTAAGATTAATGCACAGGGTAATACCTAGTCTAACCCTACTAGATGACTATTAAGGCCTTTTTCAATGGTAGTGTTCTGTAGATCTCTTTGATGGTTTTACAAAATGGTCCCTAAATTCTTTGACACTCCTCACATTGAGGGTTGGGCTCTATAGATCCTCACCTTCAATCTGGGATCTGTGACTGCTTGACTAATAGAATGGAGCAGAAATGACAGTGCCAGTTTCTGGGCCCAGCCCTTAAGAAACTGGCAGCTTCCACTTTCTGTCTCTGGGGACATTCACTCTTGGATCCCCGCCACCATGCTGTGAGGAAGCCCAAACCACAAGTCTCCACAAGTCTCTGTGGAGAGACGCACGTGGAGAAAAACTAACACTCAACACCAAGCAAGTGAACTATCTTGGAAGTGGATCCTCTAGCGCCTGTTACATGGAGCAAAAACGAGCTGTCCCAGACAAGCTCTGCCCAAACTGCAGACTGATAAACAGAGTAAATGAGTGTTGTTGTTTTAAGCCACTACATTTTATAGTGATTTGTTTAGCTGCAACAGATAACCCGAACAGCATGGGATACAACGTGACCAGTGCTCCAACCTAACGTTTCTACAATGTGCTGACTCTAGCAGTGCACTGAAGGACTCCAAGGCAGGCCTTCCCTGAGGAGCCCCCAGTTTTTACTCACATGTCACAGGCAGTGGCCTTTGTCCCTCATCTCCTCTCCCACCCCCAATTTAGGATAAAGTCTCTGCCATGATAAAGATGTTGAGACCCACTTTCTGTAAGGTCTGCTTCCTCATTGTTTGAATTTCTTGAGGTTTCACGGAGCCATACACTGGAACCTTCCATCGTCTCTCCTGAGGCTCCTTCTTCGCCCTGGGCTGGAGGTCTGTAGCCGTGGGATGCCGGCCACAAGGGAACCTGATCCAGTAAACTGTTGTCCACTTCGGCTCCTCAACGGCCCCCAAGCCTAAAAGGGAGCACACAAGCTAAGCAAAGGGGGCAGGGAAGACGGAGAAGAAACCACTCGCAGGCCCTGGCTCTGGGTCCAGTTGTTCCATCACAAATCAAATCTGCCTGCACTAAGAGGATGGGTTCCTCTGCAAGGCCTTTCGGAATTCTGAGTCTTGCCTGTCAAACTGTGCCCTCTCTCCTCCACATCCCCCACCTCTTCTTTCAGGAAGGAAATAGTTAAAAAAGACTCCTGCCCTTCAGGGCCTGGAAGGGGGCGGCAGCTTTGTGCTTTTTAGTGGTGGCTGTGTCCCAGGATAGCTGGAAGGTTAGGACTCTCTTGCGGTCCCAGAGTGGAGTGGAAGGTCTGGAGCTTTGGGAGGAGACGCGGAGGACAGACTGGAGGCGTGTTCCTCCGGAGTTTTCTTTTTCGTGCGATCCCTCGCGCGCGCGTACAGTCATCCGGCTGGTCTGACGATTGTGGAGAGGAGGTGGAGAGGCTTCATCCATCCCACCCGGTCGTCGCGGGGGATTGGGGTCCCAGAGAGACCTCCCCCGGAGAAGCAGTGCCCAGGAAGTTTTCTGAAGCCGGGGTAGCTGTGCAGCCGGAGCCGCCGCCGCTCCGGAGCCCGGGACACCGGCCACCCTCCGCGCCACCCACCCTCGCCGGCTCCGGCTTCCTCTGGCCCAGGCGCCTCGCGGACCCGGCAGCTGTCTGCGCCCGCCGAGCTCCACGGTCGGTGCAAGTCTTTCCTATCCGGACTAGGACTGGGGCGGGTGCGGGGATGGCGGATACGCTGCCTGGGCCCCTGGGTCGGGAGAAGACGAGAGCTAGGAACGTTCTGGCCCGAACTCCGTGCAGCTTGGGCGACCCGTCGCAGCAGGGGCTGGCACCCACCTGCCCCAGGGCGCGCGGGGAGGCGGGCGCCTTCCGTGAGGGGTGCGGTCCGGGAACGTGTAGGGTTCGGGGAACTTCACCTCCCCACGTGTAGGATTTAGGATTCGGAGTTTTAGGAAGAGGAAGCCCAATAGTTTTCCCTGGGTGAACCCTTTTCCCCAGGCATGCAAGAACTTTGAGGAACACCGAGCTCTGTGGCTTGCTCCAGCGCCTACTTGTGAAGTTGGTTCCACAGCCTTTTCTTACTCGCTTGCTTTTCCTCCCCCACATCTGGGTCTGGGTATGCCAAGGGTAGCCAAGGGCACTCGGTGTGAGGGACTGAGGTGTTTGGGAAAACCTCCAGTGTAGCTAGTTTTGGAAATCTGCCTGTGAAGGTCTGGGTGTTTTGTTCTGTGCTCGCCTTTAAAGGACACTTGTTGCTTCGCACGTGCAGAAAACAAGGGCTGCTTCTAGATAATCACCCTCTGTTTACATCATCCTAATGGCTTTCCCCTGATAGAGTTGGGGGTGGGAGGCATGTTAAAGTCAGGCGTTGTCTCTAAGGAGAGTTGCTCATTTCTTAACCGGAGAGCAAAACCACAGAAAACTTGTAAAAAGTTCCTAGTTTACTTGTTTTTTTTCCCTCACCTGTAGTTGTCTATGTGTTAGCTAATTGAGAAACACCTTGGCAGTCATTTCATGTAAATTGAATGCTCTAAACTCATGCCATTTTGATAAGGTCTGAATTTCCAAATTACCAATTATAGGTGAACTTTGATCCTGAGAGTCTCATATGTTAAATGGTTAAAATGTAAGCGTAAGGATTCAGCCCTCTTCCTTAATAATAGTTTTTGCACTCCCCAAACTCTCAGACCCCAAACAGGAAGAATGCTGAATCTGTAGACCAGGCCCTTCAGGTCTGAACCTGAGATGCTTCACTAGCGCTGTGACTGATTATGACTGATGATTCAAAGCACAGCCTGACTCAGATTCCTGGAAATGAACTACGGGCCCACCTTGGAAGAACCTGCAGTTGATGGGCTTCTTTCATTTGATTTTGTACTTTCACCCAATGATAATATGACATCCGCATGCCTTTGCCAAGTATCCCTTCGTTTTGCAGCTTACCACGTGTGGAGAGCTGACAGAGAAGTCATCAGAAATTATTTCTGTGGTGGTGTCATTGTTGGAGGAGGAAGGAAGGGGGTTTTAATGATAGCTAGCTCGTGCCTTAAGAACCCACAGCGTTGGCCTTACCTCCTGCCATAATCTGCTAACCAAGCAGACCAGCATGCTAACGTTCAAAGCACCACGGGAGCTCTGATGAGTAGAGCAGTACCCACCGTAGCCAGGTCAGTTCACAGGTCGGTTCCCAGCCGACTGGGACCGACAGAGGGGAGCCATTCCATTTCTGGAAAAGGCCTTCTCTCTCTCTCATTTTTAAGAAAGCTGTTATTGAAGGTTCTCTTTCAGTTGGGAAGCTGGAAGACATTAGTCACTAAACAGCACAAGATATGAAAGTATTTCTTCTCCCCCTGTCTCTGTGATCCAAAGAGGAGGATGACAAGAAGCTTTTCTCTTGGAGTCCTGGTCTTCCCTGTGGAATAGAAATGGTGT
Source organism: Piliocolobus tephrosceles (assembly GCF_002776525.5). Classification (NCBI taxonomy): domain Eukaryota; kingdom Metazoa; phylum Chordata; class Mammalia; order Primates; family Cercopithecidae; genus Piliocolobus; species Piliocolobus tephrosceles. Next base: position 42,434,173 of record NC_045436.1, on the reverse strand, counting down.
CATTTCATAGGTCTATCAATTTTTGGCCAGATACTCACTCCAGATTGTAAGAAGCAGGAAAAAACTGCAAACTGTTTATAATTAAGTCTAATCAGAGCTGAAAATTACATGGCCTGCCTCTAACCTTGAAAAATTGATATTTTTCCCATTTAATCAGAGTGAGTCAAGTCCTATAAGCAAAATTACGTGTCCTGCCATTTCTTGGCTTTGAAACCTTGACCTAAATACTTCTTCAATACTCCGGTTTCCTTATAAGTAAAATGGAGATATTGCTCCTGCCTACCTAGAGTTGTAAAGCTCAAAGCAGATAACAGATACATATATAATAAGTTACTATATGTAAACACTATTATTATTTCAGAGTTCGGGGGGGAGTCTCTGGGGAAGGTATATATGTAGATATACCCTATACAACTTGAATAAAGCTTATTTTATCCACGTATTAGCCAAACCTAAGGTTTACTGATTTCCCAAGATAATTGTCAAAATTCCTAAAAGTGGTTAATACCAACCTTGAATAGATTCAGAAAAAGGATTCAATTTTTTTTACATTTTATTTAAATTTTTTTTTTTTTTTTTTTTTTTGAGACAGGATCTTACTCTCTGCTGCTCAGGATGGAGTGCAGTGACTCGATCACAGCTCACTGCAGCTTTAACCTCCTGGGCTGAAGTGATTCTCCCACCTCAGCCTCCCAAGTAGCTGAGACTACGGGCACATGCCACCATGCCTGTCTAATCTTTTTTATGTTTTGTAAAGAAAGGATCTCACTAAGTTGCCCAGGCTAGTTTCAAACTCCTGGGCTCAAGCGATTCTCCTGCTTTGGCCTCCCAAAGTGCTGGGATTATAGACATGAGCCACCACACCCAGCCAGGACTCAATTTTTTTAAGATTAAATTATGACCTGGGTATATACCTCACAGACACATACAAACACCATTGCATAAATCAGATTATGTCTTCATTTGAAGATTCATAAAAGCCTACAGAAAAGGAAATATATAAAATATTGAAATAGGATAAGCTATTTTTAATTATCTTTGATTATTCCTCATTAAAGTCTCCTAGACTTCCTGGACAGGAAGGACCACTTGCTCTCTGCAAGTGACTTAAAAATAAATAAATAAATAAATAAATAAATAAATAAATAAATAAATAAACAAACAAACAAACCAACCAACCAACCACACCAGATGGTCTTTGAAAATGTCTAACCACCCTCCTGAGTCTATTGCTTCATCTAAACTCTGGAGACTTCTTTAAAATATTTTACGTACAAATAAAGCATGAGAATGAGAGACAGGATAGTTTAGTGGTTAACAGCTCCAGCTCAGAGTTGGACTGACCTGCCTTAGAATTGCAGCGTTGCCACCCATCACCCGTGGCCTTGACAAGCTGCTTCACCTTCCTGGGCCTCTGTTTCCCTGTCTTCAAAATTGAGCCATGGATCTACCGCCATAGGACCACTGTATGGATTATAGGGCATCATGCACATATAGTACTGGGTACAGTGACTGGCATAAAACAAATGTAGCTATATAGGATGGTTAAAAGATAGCATGGGGACAGATGTCCCTTGGAAAACCAATACTATGACTAACCTGGGAAAGTTCATTACTCCCATTTCATTCATCAACAAATACCATATTATGATGATAATTTCTGAGAAATGAAAAAGCAAAAAAACGTATGTAGAAAATTTAGATTTTATATATTAATCATCAAGGTTTTCAAAACAAATGTTTTGTTTTTATCAATTATTTCATTTTTAATTGAAACTAAAATTGTTAAATGTGTTAATGGTGTTAACCGGAGTTCTGATTAACATTTCATAACACGTTAGATGGCTACCTGTGCTGCACTTCACTCCTATGTTCATTATTTACCATATGCAAGACAGCACACATTTTAGAAGATTGAATTTTTACATTCGATAATTTTATTTTATGCCTCAATACTCTGTACCTTTTACTCAGCATATAATGCCTTTTCTCTTTCATTAAAAAATATGTTTGTATCTCAACTGTTGAAGATTTTTGTAATTCAGGTTCTCATCAACCTGAATGTAGAGAAATAAGTAACTACTACTTGAAGGAAAAACTGCCATAGCCTCATCCATATTATGATGTAGATAAAAGTATAGCTATGTATAGAGATGAGTGAGAGAGACAAAGCAAGAGAGATAGGGAGATGGAGATAGGGCTAGAGATGGTGATAGAGACAGAGATAGCGATAGAAATGGAAATGGAGATGGAAATGGAGACAGAGATGGAGATGACGAAGATGACGGAGATGACGGAAATGATGGAGATGGAGATGGAGACTGACATAGAGGAGATAGATCTTGCCCTAATAGAGCTTTGGTTTTTTTCTGGCTTTACTCTGCCATAGGGTAACCTGATATATATCTTATCTAATCACCAAATATATCCTGCATTTTAATTTAATCAATAAATGATCATTGACTCTAATCATTTTGGCAACTGGGTTTTGTAACAAAAATTATTTTTCCTTTTGTTTCAGGTGAAAAAAAAAAGTGAAGGTGTAAAAGCAGCACAAGTGCAATAAGAGATATTTCCTCAAATTTGCCTCAAGATGGAAACCTTTTGCCTCAGGGCATCCTTTTGGCTGGCACTTGTTGGATGTGTAATCAGTGATAATCCTGAGAGATACAGCACAAATCTAAGCAATCATGTGGATGATTTCACCACTTTTCATGGCACAGAGCTCAGCCTCCTGGTCACCACTCATCAACCCACTAACTTGGTCCTACCCAGCAATGGCTCAATGCACAACTATTGCCCACAGCAGACTAAAATTACTTCAGCTTTTAAATACATTAACACTGTGATATCTTGTACTATTTTCATCGTGGGAATGGTGGGGAATGCAACTCTGCTCAGGATCATTTACCAGAACAAATGTATGAGGAATGGCCCCAACGCGCTGATAGCCAGCCTTGCCCTTGGAGACCTTATCTATGTGGTCATTGATCTCCCTATCAATGTATTTAAGGTAGGAAGTAACCACAAATGTATTTGCAGATTTAAACCCGTGCTCTGATTCCACATGGAGAGTTGCTGCAGACTTTTCTGACCTTTGGAATTTTATCTGTGTTTTTACTGAGAGCTATTTCTGCTATCTTCTAACTACTAGTTTTAAGATTTAAAAATTGTATTATCTGTCTCATGTTACACTTAGTTTCTACCTTAATTGTAACAATTGTAACAAAATAGTATTTCAGAGATGATAGTTCAAAATCATAGTGTTTCATGACTTGGATTCTCATGCCAGCCCTGAGCTTGCTGGTTAGACAGGCAGTCTTGCCAAGATCCCTGGATTTTTATGAAATGTAATTTCCAGAATAAGAGCTACTGAGCCCAGAAAATACTTAAAACAAACATATCCTTGAGTTTAGTTACCTGTTGAATATGATGCTGTTCAGAAGCTGGATATCTACAGTCCAACTTGAAATGAATGGTATTTATTTTATTTTGACTGTCTAGATTAATGATTAAAGCCAAAGGGCATCCTGGCTTTTCTCAGTGATTTGGGTGACTTAGAGATAATGGGGTCCACATGATAGCAGGCCAGTGTTGACCTTGCTGAGCAGCATTACTAATACCACTTAAAACTGGCCTGCTTCACTGTGGTCTCCTTCATTTCTTCAGTCTGCATTTATCGAGCACCCACTGTGTGCCCACCCCTGAGCCAGGCAGTAAGGAACTGAAGAGAAACACAACAAAGCCAGTGCCTCAGTGTGAGAGGAAGATAACTAACCAGTCTGTGATCACCTTGCTTACAGACTGTATTAGGCCATTTTACATTGCTATTTAAAAAAAAAAAAAAAAAAAAAAAAGCTGGGTAATTTATAAAGAAAAGAGATTTGATTGGCTCACGGCTCTGCAAGCTATACATGCATGGCTCCAGCATTTGCTTCTGGTGAGGGCCTCAGGAAGCTTCCAATTATGGCAGAAGGGGAAGGGGTGCAGGCACGTAACATGGCGAGAGCAGGAGTGAGAGAGAAGGGGGCAAGGCACCACTCTTGCAAACAACCCTATGTCTCAGGAATCACTCACTAACTCAAGGACAGCACCAAGCCATTCATGGGAGATCTGCCCCCATGAGCCAGACACCTCCCACCAGTTCCTACCTCCAACATTGGGGATTACATTTCAACATGGGATTTGGAGGGGACAAACATCCAAACTGTATCAGAGACTACTTAGTCCCAAAACAAACTAAAGCCGAAGGAATTAGATATTCCATATTTGGTCTAGTTGTTGTGAGGGAAAAATTGCTGCAAGAATTCAAATGTACTAAAATTCAAATGAAATGGCTTGATCTATGCCAGATTTTATGAAATGTGTTTATTCTAAACCCAGGAAGAGTATTTTCCTCAGCCTTGTTTTTTCCTTCTATGTATTACACATAGAAAGCAACTATTCTAAGAGGTAATATTCTGAAATATTACTTTAAATGGCAAGTTTTGTCAATTGAAGATATAACACATTTTAAGTAAAACAGTAATCTCTCAGTTTCCAATAAGTACACTTAAGCTGTGATTACATTATATTACCCTAGCAGAAAAATCAGTGGTCTGACAATATAGATGAAAACAATGGTTACAATTTTGACATTACAAATAAAAACTTCCCAAAATTACACCAATACACTGTTTCCAAAATTGAAGAGATTAGAGAACAAATAATCAAAAAATTATCATCTCTTTCCACAGGATAGTGTAAATACATGCGTTTTCTATTAGAGCTTAAAATAGGAATTGAGAACTAAACTATGATGCAAAATTGAAAATGCATAATTGATTTAAAATGTTTAGCATATGCTACATAACTTTAAGTTTTTCTTTTAAAAAGTTTTCTCTTTATGAAATACTATGTGCATGCAACCACTTGACTTTTTCCTGACATTTCTCCTTAATGATAAATTGGAAAATTCAAATTTTGACTCTTCAGCCGTCAGAGTGTGGAGTATCAAACATTGATTATTCATACTTATGAACTAGTGAACCAACCCATCATGGCTCAAGAAAATAATTAACCATCTCTGCATTAATAACTCCCTGCTGCTGTTCATCCTGAAGCACACTATGTAGATTTGACCATGTGCAAAGCAGCTTCTTAGCCAATCAATATCCACAACTGCTGGGAAGGATACCTGCTTATCTCTTGGAGGTGATACTGCCAATCACCAGACTAAACATCATTTCTATTCCATGGCAGTGTTTTAAGTCAGATCATCTGGAATGTCTCTGGATTTGGTAAAAATGCAAATAGAACTTTGCTTTACATTCACCTAGCAATGAATAAAAATTAACACATTTTTATTTGACCATATTGTTCTCCCCTCCTTGGAATCCAATACTTTGTATACCTTACTGTAGTTCTAAATAATGCGGACAGTTTGACTGGTACTTTCACATCATAGGAGTACATTTAAACATCATTAATTTTAGAAAGTAAACCTTTAGGCTAAAAAAAAAATACTCTTTAGTTATTTCAATCTTTTTCCAGAGGAAAAGAGAAAAAAGCACTGGAGTGTGCTAAAGAGCCTCACAGTATTTAGGAGCGATCTCCACATCTTTCTGTCATCCTCCTCTCTAGGTCATGAGATCATACATGTTGCTATTTTTCTGACTTCTAACCAGAATACTCAAGAGATCCTTCCAAGCAATGTGAGTCACAGCCCCCCATCTCTTTCCCCCACAGCTGCCTCCCACAGTAAAATTCTGGTGCTTTGGAGTCTGTCACATATTAAACCTATAGATTCCTCTAACCATATCAAGTTCACTACCTCTATATTGCAGAGCAAGGTAGCAGCTGTCCGTCTCACTTTACCATTACATTTATGTAGCTGTGAAAATAATGCATACAATTGGAGAATATTCAGTTAAAGGGATGCATGAGCCTTCTTTATTTCCCTCACTATTAGAAGGATTAGTTTGAAAGAAGAATAAATAGTTGAAAGTATCTAATATGCTCTTCAAAGAAAGATGAGTTTTGAACCACACCTATTTTTGTGTTTAACAATTATATGAATTGTTTTTCTTTTTTAATTTGTATAAATGTATGGGGTGCAAATGTAGCTTTGTTACATGCATATATTGCATAGTGGTGAAGTCAAAGCTTTTAGGGTATCCGTCACCAGAATAACATACGCTGTGCCCACTATGAAATTTCTCATCATCCACTCTGAGTTGCTTTTATGCTCAGTTCTAAGGTGTCTCCAGACAGACAACATTGCTTTGAGTCATATCAGAGTCAGCATAAGTGGAAGTAGACTATTTAAAGATTGTATTAATAGCTGAGGCAAGCTAGAATTGCTGATAAGACTATAATAATGTTACAAGAAAAAGAAGGCATGATAAAGTATTCTTCCTATTAATGTTTTATTCCCTTTCTCTCACTTTGAAAAAGATTGTACTGAAACGGTTTCATAGATCAATGTGATACAAAACACAACTGAAAAGTAATGCAACAGGTATCAAACAGCTGGGCTATTTCAGATGTCATTAACCCGTGTAGCTGTTGCTTGGTGGCTCTGGATGGCCTGTGGCATGGAAGGTGGGGTGGGGTCATTCCACACCTAAATTTTCAGAAATTTCTTAATTGATCTCCATATCTTCAGAGCTTCTTCCCCATAATATATCCAGGACTTTGCTTTCATCTGTCAAGTGCCACTGCTTCTACAAAAGCACCCAGGAGCTCCCACCTGTCCCCTTGTCCCCCATGTTTAGTAATCGAGGCCCTCCACACTTAGACCATACTTCACCTCCTTCTAAGTAATTCCCAACACACATGGCTCAGGTCTGTCGAAATGCTATCACTACCCCCAGGGAACATACTTTGCCCTAAATAATATTCTCAGAGAGACTGAATATAGTCACCGAATTACTGCTACTGAAGCATTTACAGATCCTAGTTTGAAAAATGAGTTAGGCCTAGAATTATATACATTGCATCAAACAGAAATAACCCAAAAGATGAAAAGAAGTTCCTATAGCCCTTGCTTACATACACTCACACACACACACACACACACACACACACACACACACACACACACACAAAACCTGATGATAAAAGAAAGTCAGCAATCTAAGAAAGTAAAATGCAAGGCAGAAGGAACCAAGGCAAGCCAATGAATGCCAGTTGCCTTCTTGGTTTTCAAACACAATGGCCTTGCAGATGTTAATGTTAAAGAAAAACTATTTCTAAGATTATCAAAGGATAACTGATTTTTAGTTGTTCAAAAAAAGTATAATATTACTAATTGCAGTAGAAGATTGACAAAAGCAGGAAGGAGGAAGGGAAAGGAGTCAGCAGATTTCTTCATATACCCAAGCTTATAACACATACTGCTGGTGGATTCAATTTGTCAATAAATTACATTATCTAATATCTGAAATTTTCAAGAAGAACAAAAACTTAGCTAAGTAAATTAATCTGTATATAGGATATTTACATTTGTTAGAATGGCAAAATAGTTAAAACATTGTCTCCATGTTGGGAGACCAAAAATAACCCCTGATTACTAGATGACAAAATAGATGAAAAGTATAGAATTTAATAATTATTTAATGATTCATGAAATATATGCCATCGAGTGTTGTCCATAGGGAGATGGGTTGTAATTTTGAACAGAGTGGAAGCCCTAAAAGTGATATTTGTGCATGAGCCAAGGCTTGGCACCGTGTAGCTTCAGGATAACAGCTCCGCCATATGTATACACAGACATTTCCATATACCACTGTATCTCATCTCTTAAGCAGAAACAAGAATGCAGGGAAATGTATGTATGAGAGAGATGGAGTAAAGAGGATTAGAATGGTGGCCATGGAAAGAAGCAAGAGGTACAGTCCAGTGGCTTGCCATAGATGCTTTTGACATGCATAGCAGTGAATTGATACCATGGATAATATGCCACGTAAATCACGTCTCCACTTAGCATGTGGCACAAAGCAGATCTGTGAGAACAACAGTGATAGAATCCAGTAACTGTTGATTACTAATTTTGTCTACCCTAAGCAACCACCCCTTATTGAGGACAACAATGAATAATAAACACATCTTATTTCTGCATGAAATTACCACGAATATTTTGCAATGAAAAGTCAAGACTCTCAATATGTTGCTCTGGCAGAGGATCTGAACAATGTGGAAACGAGAGACATTCACATAGAGCCAGTTTTCTCCATGTTCACACAGCCTTTGACATCTTGTGCAACTGGAATCCATCCTTCTGGGGCAGCTTTACAAAAGTTACTTCTTGACATATCAAATCACCACAGCAATTTGTGCCTTAAAAATAAATTGTCACAACTTACAGATTAGATGCCTCAAGCATAGCAGATGTTCAGTAATGCTTGTTGTTATGATTTGATTTGATAAGGGCCTTCACTCTTAACTTCAAATCAGATTAATCTGAGATATTCAAATTAAAATGATAATGATGGTGGGGGTGGGGGTGGTGATGATGATGATGATGATGATTTGTCAAAGGGATTCTTCATTTATAGACAAGGCAGAAGACATTATCTGTGGTATGTACATACTATTCCCTAACTTAGTCAAATTACCCACCAAATTCTGTACATGATAAGCGTATTTCCCTTTTACTGCATCATCAAGCAAATAAAAACACACTTTTCTCATGTCTTCTAAGAATCATGCTATAATAAAATTAGCTATAGAAACTGTATTCTCTAAATTTTAAGAGAGAAAATGTGTTCCTTGACGGAGATCCCTGTTCCTCACTGGTGCATTGTATTCCAGCTAGATTGTATTCCAACCTGATGCTGCCTCCTCTGCAGGCACCTCTCTTTCCACACTTTTCTGCTACTTCTCTCTACTCCAGCTAACCTGGTTTACCTATCTGAGTCCTTCTACCTGGAATATGGTCCTTCTACCTGGAATATTTTTTCCTCAGGCCTTCTCTGGCTTATTCCACTTTATTCCTTGGATCTCAGCTTAATCATCTCTTTGGCAAGTATCCGTGATCCAAACTGGGTTAGTGCCACTCCCAAGACCCCCTTTATTAACCCTGTACTAGCACTTAACACATAATCTATCGTATTTACCGGCTCTTTGGCCTGTCTGCAAGTTTCCTGAGGCGTGCTGCCATCATTCTCATTTATCACTGTATCTCCAGTGCCCAGCTTTAAAAATATTTGATAAATAAGTGAAAAACGAAAATGCACTGTAGGTGCCTCTATTAGAATGTTTTTCTCCCTTGCAATTACAGATCTACAACCAGACCTGCTTATTGAGTTTATTGAATTTCTACCTTTTTTTCTGAAAACCAGAATGTCTCAGGGTCCATAAATCTGTGAGAAGCTCGTGGGAAGCAGAGCAGCACGTAACAGCAAAATGATTTTCCCCTTCCCTTTGTCTCTAGGGGTCAAGAGTTCTTGTGTCATGGTTCAGGCATTGTGTTAACTATTTCTGTGCAATATCCATTCTTTAAGCATAGTTGTAACTGTAGTTTTGATTGAAATATTAACCTATAAGTGATTTGGAATATCAAAATAAACATTCATGTCACAGAAGATTTTTTTTTGTTCTTGAGAGAATAGGAAATAGGTTGATTTTTTCTGGCGTTACTAAGATATATGTACCTTGCAAAACATTATGCTAATGGCTTAAGAATATATGTACGTATAAAATGACAGAGTGATAAATGTATCAGCCAATTTGCTGTTTGTTGTGAGGAGGTTGCTGTCTGGAAAGGCTTCAGAGCCCCGTCCAGCTCTACCTCCCCTTCTGACTTTTCGTTTCCTGTGTCTGGGAACCTCCTTGCCTTCTCTCATGGTCATGTTAAGTAATTATTCTCATGTGAGGTTACTCTGCTAACCCTCAGCATTTGGCTCACAGCACAGTTATTCCCGCGTCAGTGATGGGGGGTGGAAACCGTCCATCACTGCAAGACTGTTCCCATGGCTGAGGAGGGAGAGATGGTTTCAGTCCTGTTCTTGTTAGTAAGGTGTTGAGATGTAGATTCATGGCCGATGATATTGCCCCATCGAAGAGTTCATTTAGCTCATTGGAAGAGTTTGCTATATTCTAAATTTAACATAAAATAATGATGCAGGAAAGTTTTAGGTTTTAGAAAAGAATTTTCACAGGATACATTGTATATGAGTGTGTGTGTGTGTGTGTGTAAATGTTGCTCTGGTTTCAGCCTTCTGATCAATAAAAGCAGAAGTTCAGGCCATTTTATCCTGAAATATTTCTATAGGGTAGTCTTATAAGTTGCTTGATTATTATGCAAAGTATATACAGTTAGTATAAAGAGTGTGCGAACTAAAATGCAGGGGGCTGGGGAATCAAATTTGCTGTCTCTGAAGTTGATTTTGAGACTGGAGTGGTTAAATAAAGGCTGTTCTAAGAAATTCCATCAAAATAAATTTGATATACTGCCAGAAATTCTACAACTGCCTTCTGGATCTACCACATTCTCTTGGGAGTTAGGACTACTGCTTTCTATAGCTACAATTTTATTTTTAACTAGGTCTAGTTTTTGTTGGAAAAACTGTCCTAAGATTAAAAGTTAGTAGTTGAAATTAAATTTAATAATAAAACTGAATGTGTCATTCAGTGTTAATTTTTGGTAGCCTTATGTTTAAATTTGAACATCAAATATTACACAAAACTCTGCTCTGAAGCATCTATTTAAATTTGGTACGTTTTTGCAGAAGAGCAACCTGGAAAATAAAATAAAATAAATAAATTTGGAAGGTTTGAAGCCCTCAGTGTTCTTGGGCTCTGGAACCTAAAATCAAATCTGCCCTCAGAAAGACTTAGTATTATTTTTGGTTGTGCACATTTAGAGGTCGCTTCTCAGAACTTAAACACCTCTAAGAGTTTTATTGACATTCTGACTTTTAAAACAACTTCCTTGGAGACTAGTACCAAGTAAAGAAGCAAGTCAAATCTTGCATCTCATACTTGCAACAGGAGTCTAAACATAAGACTCCTGTTATTTTAGATCAGATTTGTACTAGAAGGCAATAAAGATGGCAACTCATTCACCACTTGTTTACTCAGTAATATAAGGTCTTTATTCTCTAACTGCTCTTCATTTATTCAATAAAGACATTGGGTAAATAGCAGCAAACAAAACAGACAGATATCCTTGCCCTTGTGGATTCTGGTAGAAGAGCAAGACAAAAAGGGAAATAAATAAGTAAATACATAGTATGTAAGATAAGTGCTAAGTAGATAAGTACAATGGGGAAAGGGAGTGGAAAGAAGAGAGATATTGAGTGGGTGACCTCAATACAAGGTGACAGTTGAGTAAAAGAAGGGATGAAGGAGAAAACAATGCCGTTATTTAAGGTAAGAGCATTCCAGTTAGAGGAAACAGCAGGTGCAAAGGCCCTGTGGCAGGAATGTGCCTGGAGGATTAAAGGAAGGGCAAGGAGGCCATGGTGGTTGAGTGGGAGAGAGAGAGTCATGGTGAATGAGATCACAAGGATACGAGGATAGAGCAAGAGTAGGGGAGAGGTAGAGCACATAGAGCCTGATAGTATGGTGACTGTATCATCTATTGTCCAAACAGGACAATTTTGAGAGTGAAGGGAGACACTATTATGTCAAGACAATAGGCATAAACCTATTGTCCTGGGTAAACAAGGAAAACCTATACACCTTTAAAAGTCTTTGGCTTTTTCTCTGAATGAGATAGGAAGTTTTGGAAGGTTTTGTCCAGATGAGTGACATGAACTGGTTTACATTTTTTTTTTTTTTTTTTTTGAGACGGAGTCTCGCTCTGTCGCCCAGGCTGGAGTGCAGTGGCCGGATCTCAGCTCACTGCAAGCTCCGCCTCCCGGGTTCACGCCATTCTCCTGCCTCAGCCTCCCGAGTAGCCGGGACTACAGGCGCCCGCCACCTCGCCCGGCTACTTTTTTGTATTTTTTAGTAGAGACGGGGTTTCACCGTGTTCGCCAGGATGGTCTCGATCGCCTGACCTTGTGATCCGCCCGTCTCGGCCTCCCAAAGTGCTGGGATTACAGGCTTGAGCCACCGCGCCCGGCCCAAACTGGTTTACATTTTAACAGGAACATTCTGGCCAGGCACCATGGCTCATGCCTGTAATCCCAACACCTAGGGAGGCAGAGGTGGGAGGCTAGCTTGAGCCTAGGAGTTGGCTACTATGTTGAAAAGTATTTCCTAAATCAATGAAGGGAAAATATACAATCTTAAAATATGTTATATATACTAATGTATAACATGAGAATATTACCTAAAGTGTAGTGTTTACTCTATGCCAAGCTAAGTCATATGAGCCTCCCAACAAATCTATGACATGCTACTGTTGCTTGAATGTGAATATGAAAAAAATGAGGCCCAGAGTATTAAGAAACTTTCTCAAAGTCACACAGCTAGAAATGGCAGGGCCAGGATTTGGATCCAGCCTGACCCCAGAGGCTGTGCTGTTAGCCAGCCTGCCATACTGTTCTTCCACACACCTCGTAAGACAAACCTTATAATTACCAAAATGTTATCCCTAACACAAATAGATTTTCAAAGACTGTTCAAAGAAGAAAATCATTCCCTTTTATCTCTCCACTAAATCCAACAGCTTCATTAGTTCCTTCTTTAAGACAGAAGTAACACATTGTAAAGAAAATGTGTACAATAGATTGCACTCCAAAATAGCATCTATGTTGTAAGTCTTGCAGATGGCCTTGGGACATCTGGTGAACAGGATTTGTGTAGCCTATATTCATTGTCATGTCAGTGAGGTCGACTGACAGAAGGAGAGCCAGAAAATAAAAAATAAATAAACTGAGAGGAAAGATTGAGTTTCTGATGGACTAATTGCCTCAACACATCTGCTCAGAGAAATGCGTTTTGCCAAACGAATGGCTCATCTAGTTATCACTTGAAAGGCGAGGCAATTTGTCTGTGGACAGGATACAGAAGAATGAATGTCTATGGCTAGCCCATAGTTTCAGTTGGGTTAGAAACATCAGGCTTGACTGATAAAGCTAGAGGTTGCTTTTCTAGACCTTCCTCCTTGGGGGTTTACCAGATGCGCAGGAGTTAAAAGGAGGATGTGGAAGCATAACAGATGACATTTGTGGATATGTATAAACTGATCATTAAAAAGAAGCCAGTAATCCTCAGTTTTTAAAGATTTGCATATAAAATTTACCTTTTGTGAAACTTTTCCATGAAATCTAATACATAAGGAACTTCATTATTAATTCCTAATTTTAAAAGCAACAAATAAAGGAAACACTATTGAACATTTTTTCAATGTCCAAAATATTGCTTATCAAAATATGAAAGGTAATGGATACATGTTTCTTAACAAAATATTGAATAACACATTACACCTCACCCCACATAAGTTTTATGTCACATAAAGTAATTTTGCAGAATGTCTGTACAAAAAATCTCTAACCACTGTGAACTTTTAGTTTGAAAGAAGATTTAAATCTCAGTTTTCACCAGATAGAAATATCTAGAATACAGCAAAGTTTCTCTTTTAAAATGGTGTCATTGATGTCATAAGTATGGTATTTCTCTGCATATTTTCAGTTTCCACAAATTTTACTTGCTTAAAGAAGCTAAACCTATGAAAATTAGGTTTATATCATTTAAGAATCTTAATACTTTTTAAACTTTTAAACACGTTATTGAAATGTAGCATAGACATAGAATAATGTGCCTAAGCATCGGCTCTGTTAATTTTCACAAAATGAACACATGTATAACCAGGATCAACAAACAGAGCATTACCAGCACGCTGAAGTCTCCTAGTCACTATCCTAACCCCTAAGCCACCCACTTTCCTGACTTCTAACAGCATGAATTTGCTTTCCTGTTTTTGTGTTTCTAGCATATGGAATCCTATGATGCCTGTATGTATTGTTTTGTGTCTGACTTCTCTTACTGAACATTATGTTTGTGAGAGTCATCCATATTGTTGCATTCAGTTGTAGTTCAGTCATTCCCATTATTGTATAGCACTGAACTGTGTGAATATCACACTTTATGAATTCTGCTAAAGATGGGCATTATTAAGTAGTTTCTAGTTTTGAGCTATTTTGAATAGTGCAGCTGTGGACATTCTCCTATGCATCTTTTTGGTGCATATATATGTTGAATATCTATGTAAGTATATAGATATAAAAACCTATAGCTGTGTATATAATGATATCTGTAATATTTATGTATCAACATATATAGCTACATACTAAATATATACTTCTCATATAATTTTTCTTGATCATAACCCTTTTATATTTTACTATTCAGTAATGTTGGAGAATTACACGAGGGTAAGGTACAGAATTAAGAACTAGACAATAGAATTCTTCTTTTGTTTTTTTGTTTTTTTAGAGATAGGTTCTTGCTTTGTTGCCCAGGCTGGTTTCAAACTCCTGGCTTCAAGTAATCCTCTCATCTCAGCCTCCCAAATTGCTGGGATTACAAGCATGAGCCACCATGCCTGGCCCAGAATTCTTTTCTAATTCTAAAAGCTTTAAGACCTGTGTGGCCTGTATATAAAGTTGGTCCATGATAATTATTTGCCTTTCAAGAAAATCTATTATCTGCCTTCATAATGGATAATTCCCAGATCAACTCACACATTGACTAAGCACCTGTAGAAAACACACAGGAATCTAGGCTTCAAGTTGCTTATGTTCTATTTGAGGATACAAGTAAATATTCAATAAAGTTAGCCTGGATACCAGCAGAGTTTTTATACTCAAGTTTTATACTCAAGTATTCTCTTGGACTTTTTTTTTTTTTGAGACAGAGTCTCGCTCTGTCATCCAGGCTGGAGTGCAGTGGCGCTATCTCGCCTCACTACAAGCTCTGCCTCCTGGGTTCACACCATTCTCCTGCCTCAGCCTCCCGAGTGGCTGGGACTACAGGCGCCCGCCACCATGCTCAGCTAATTTTTTGTGTTTTTAGTAGAGATGGGATTTCATCATGTTAGCCAGGATGGTCTCGATCTCCTGACCTCGTGATCCACCCACCTCGGCCTCCCAAAGTGCTAGGATTACAGGCGTGAGCCGCCGCTCCCGGCCTCTCTTGGACTTCTTGAAACCAAAGAACAAAGATACGATTTTTAATGTGAAATACCTCTAAAAGTGTTCATTGAAAGTACAAAGATTGTCATCTCAATACAAGATTGCCAGGGTAGGGATGGTTGTCATAGAAATTTACCAAATTGGGATACATGAAGACAGGCCTAAAAGAAAAATTTACCTTAATATCATCAGCAAAATTTGCATTTGCAACATCCCAAAAAGAAATTTTATTTATGAAAACCCACTGACCACATATGAAATGGAACCATCTTACAATGTAAATACTCCCAGGAAATCATTCAGAACTCTGTGAAATGTCTGAGCACTAGATTTTTGCAATCTTATGAATAAGAGTTTAAATGTAAGTGAGTCATTGACACTTTTCCTGCTTTTTGTTCTGGGGAAATAGCTTCACAGTAATATTTTCATTAATTGTATGCAGTGACTTCAGAATCATCTCCAGCTCCTGTACCATCATAAAGGAAGTCAACCCAGAGGGAGTGGTATGCACTAAGGTGATATTCCAGAGCCCAATTTCAAGCATTGCTGCTTTCTCCTGCTTGATTCGCTCACCCAGGGCCTGGCAAACTACAGCCAGTGAGCCAAATCTGGCCCACCACCTGTTTTTGTAAATGAAGTTTTATTGGAACACAGCCATACCTATTATGTATTTTCTGTTGCAGCTTTTGAGAGTAGTTTCAACAGACATCATATGGCCCAGAAAGCCTAAAATATTTACGATCTGGCCATTTATGGAAAAAGTTTGTCAAGCCTGGTGGCATCTCACCAACTGCCCTGCCCCTGCCTTTCATCCTTGCCTCTCATCTGCCTCCACTTGGACCCACAGGCAGTCAAAGCTCAAGATCTGAACTTCAGAAATGTGAATAAGGCTTCATAACCTTTTTCTCTTTTCAATAGAGACAGGATTTCACTATGTTTCCCAGGCTGATCTTGAACTCCTAAACTCAAGGAATTCTCTTACCTCAACCTCCCAAAACACTGGGATTTCAGGCATGAGCCACTACACCCAGACACTTCATAACCTTTGATATTTTTAAGTGCCTCATGCCTTAACCCCAAGAAGTAAATGGGCATAATCTCAAGAAATCAAAATATGTTTTTTTTTTTTAAATGGTTTGTCACTGATCTTGAATAAATCACTTGATCTCTTACATCATTCTTTTTCTTTTTCTTCTTTTTTTGAGAAAGGGCCTCACTCTACCACCCAGGCTGGAGTTCAGCGGCATAACCACAGCTCCCTGCTGCCTCAAGCTCCTGAGCCCAAGCAATCCTCCCACCTAAGCCTCCCAAGTGGCTGGGACTACAGGCACATGCCACCATGCCCAACTAATTTTTTGAATTTTTGGTAAAGATAGGGTCTCACTGTGTTGTCCAGGCTGATCTCAAATTTTTGGACTCAAGTGATCCTCCCACCTCGGCCTCACAAAGTGCTGGCATTATAGGCATGAACCACCATGCCCAGGTCATTATTTTTATTTGAAAAAAATAAATAATGAAGGGACCATTTCATGGCATCCCACTAGGCATAATGACACAAACTAGGCTTATTCCTAAGCTGACAGCCAACATCAGTTACAACAACCAAGGTCTATTGTCTCTTCGTCGTCTCGATTTATGTTAGTAAATATCAGAACTTTGGTCTCATGAGAGGTCTTGGCAACCACATTTCACATGTTTTCTAACCAAAATAAACACTTTTTAAACTCTTTGTCACACACTTAGAAATATTCAATACATTGTCCTTTGGGTAATTAAAAGCAGCACTAAGCCAGGTGGCTAGATTTTTGGGTAGCCATTTATGTTTCAGTTAAGTAAAAGAAAAAGGAAAAGGAGATGATGAAGATTTTTCATTTATTTTAGAGAAATTTCATATGAAAATAGAGTTACTCTCTAAAAGTCTTTTTTTTTTTTTTTTTTTTTTTTTTTTTGAGATGAAGTCTTACTCTGTCACCCAGGCTGGAGTGCAGTGATGCAATCTCGGCTCACTGCAACCTCTGCTTCCCGGGTTCAAGCGATTCTCCTGCCTCAGCCTCCCCAGTAGCTGGGATTACAGGTGCCCATCACCATGCCCAGCTAATTTTTGTATTTTTAGTAGAGACAGGGTTTCACCATCTTGGTCAGACTGGTCTCAAACTCCTGATCTCAGGTGGTCTGCCCGCCTCAGCCTCCCAAAGTGCTGGGATTACAAGTGTGAGCCACCACGCCCAGCCTCTAAAAGTCTTAAAGATAAAGCTTTACATACTTGAAGGTACTTAGTCAGAAAATCATAACACTTTATATTTCTTTGGGTGGACCAATTGAATTACGTGATCATAACTAAAAACATGAATTTTCTTACCTCTATGCTGTGAAAATCAGGGACTGTTTCTTTAATAATGGACAGAAAGACCATGTCTTAGACAAAGGGGAAAGTGGAGGATAAGAAATATCTCACGTCCATTTCTTTATCACTAGGTGTATGTATGTATGCATACATGTTATTTTTGGTGACACAGATGTTCTCTGTTTACCTTAGATTTTTCCAAACTGTTGGCGGTCAGGCGAGGTGATTCACGCCTGTAATCCCAGCACATTGGGAGGCCAAGGCCAGAGGCTCATTTGAGCTCCGAGGTTTGAGACTAGCCAGAGTAACATGATGAAACCCCATTGCTACAAAAAAATACAAAAATTGGCTGAGTGTAGTGGCATGTGCCTGCAGTCCCAGCTACTGGGAGGCTGAGGTTGGGGAATCACTTGAACCCAGGTCAAGGCTTCTGAACCATGATTGCTCCCACTGTGCTCCAGCTTGGAAGGAAAAAAAAATGTTGGGAGGAAAGGACAGGGGAGCTACAGAGGATGGAGGAAAAAACGCAGAGTTGGGTAGTGGAGACCCATCCTTAGGACTCAACCATGTCATTCTGCCAGCACCCAGGTGACATTTCATATATTTGAGGAAGAAAGGGAGGAAGCATGTACTTTCAAAATGTGAGGAGTCAACATCTGTAATTCCAACTATGTGAAAGCCGCTTGAAGAACCAGAGCATTGACCTATTCGTGATTTTTGCAGAGGCACTCGTTCAGATCGCCCCTCCAAGCAGGCTGGTGTAAGAGCCTCTCAGTATCTACACCAAAGCCCATCTCTCTTGTGGTTTTGAAATTCTTTACTTGTTTGCAGTAGCTCCAATGAACCCTCATGAAGTGATAAACATTTAGTTTATTTGTGGAAATGGCCCAGAGGAAAAAACTGGTATTAGAACTGAAGATGTCTAATGAAGTATATTTTTCTTAGCCAGAAATTTTGGATGAATGAATGAGTGGAGAAAAGTAAGTGCCTTAGGTAGGGCTCAATATTTGTCCTTCAATTACTTTTTAGGTTGTGATCCTTGGTACACGCCACATTCTGTTCAGACTGCCTCTTCTCTGCTAAAAACATGCCTGTGCAGGGGCAGTTCCCACACTAGTAGCAGGTACGCTCTCACACATTTATGCCTTTGTATAAATTAGAGAAAATCCTAATTTTTCATGTTTTGAATAGGGAATATATTTGAATAGATCAAAAATCAAGAAAATAGAAAAAGGTACACATTGAGAAGTCTTCCTCTTAGACCAGTCCTGATCACCAAATTTCCCCACTCCCACCCTCTATAGCGAATTCACCTTTAAAAGATTCTTCTGTATCTTTCTAGTGTTTCTTCATGCAGATATAAGAAAATCCAAATATATATTTATATTCTCTCCCCTGTTTATTATACAATGTTCTGTATGTTGCTTTTTTCAATTGACAGTATATCCTGGAGATCTCTGAATATCAATATATGAAAAGCTGCCTCATTTTTTAAATAGTTTCATAGTATCCCATTATGGGAGAGTGCCATAGGTTATATAATCAATTGTTCCAATCTTTTGTTTTTGCAGACTATGGTACAATTGTAACCATGTGCATGTCATGTTTATATCTGTGGGTGCAGCTATATGACAAATTCCCACACATAGGATTCCTGTGCCATAGGTCAAGTGTCTGTATTACTTTGATATAAATTGCCAGATTATCCCCCATAATAATTGTGCTCTCTTGCACTCCCATTAGCAATATAGGAGTCCCTATTTCCCCATTTTCTAACCATATTTTATCTTTCCTTTGGATTATCTTAAATAGAAAATGTCAGGGAGGAAGTCTTTTTTTGCTCCTACACACTAAGATTGCTTATAAAAAATGGTGAAAAAATAGGAAACTAATTTTGGAAAATGTATTGGGTCACTGAATCAAATGCCCAATAATAATTTTATGTGTCATTTACTTTTGCAAAAGTATACATTTTTACCCATAATGAAGAGGATACTAATTCAAGAAAGTATCATAGAAAATTAGATATTTTTTCTACTCTGAAGCAGTCACTGATTATCAGTGGATTCTATACACTAAATTATTTCAGAATTCATATACCTGAAAATTGCCAAATATATAAACTCTAATTATTAGAGTATTGATATTTAGAAAAAGGATCTGTAAAGTATTTGTGTCAATTTTTCCCAGTCATTTACATATCAAAAAAGGACTCATAATGGAACCAAATTATTTTCATCTCCATCTTGAACAGCTTTTTGATATTTCAGGTGGAAACCAAGATAAGCCTGTGCATTGAGGCTGAAGAATTGTACTTTTTCCAAATATAACAGTTTTGAAAACTAATTTATGAATTGTAGTAGCTAAGTTCCATCCAGTTTCGACTCCCATTTTTTGACACAGATCAGAATGAAAAACCCAGAAGCCAATATCCAAGCTTTACCGCAGAACTTTCCACTGTTCAGGCAGTAGTTGAGGACTGAGACAGACGTTCTGCATGACAACTTTACGGTGACAACTGAGTGTTAATGTCATCTGATAACATGTCTGTAGCTTTTTTGGAAACAATCTAGGATGATAGAATGGGAGGTATCTCTTCAAAAATAAGTATTTAGCCTAATTGCTGAAATACTTTATATTTTAAAGACTGGTATGACTGCTTTTTTTCATTTATCTAGTTTATAACTTCATGTAGTGTGAATTCAGCCTGAAATTGACATTTAAATTTTGTACCTAAATTCATAGGTTTAGTGTTTTGAAGAAAACAATGACTTTCCAGTAAATAAAATAATCTTTTTACATTTTCTTTTGTTCAGCCTTGAGTTTGTTTTGAGAGCTTTAGTTTTGATAAAAAAGAGAAATGTAATTTTAAAATTGGGGAGAATTGTAAAACACCATTGTATTTTTTCAGATATGTTTTAAAATTTATTTTGTACAATATGTTTATAGATATGAGGCTTCATTTTGTTAAATTCATCCTACACACACACTTCTTTTTAGCTGAAATTAATAGAAAGCCAATTCTAACTTAATATAGGTAATACATAATCTAATCAACTGGATGAATACCTTGGTTGCAAGTCTTGTTCTGACCGAGCTAAGTGACAAGAATCTCAATCTACTGCCCTTCCAGCATCTAGGCGGATCTCCCAGGACAAGCAGGGAACAGGAAGCAGGAAATAGCAGGAAAAGGTCCTTTAGTTCCCAGGTGTAGAATGTCTCTGCATTCATGGAAACAATGCTCAGCTGCCTCTGTATTGAACCATACTGATACCTGCCACCATACTGTTCATTGTAGATACAAATCATTATGTTAAAAGTTACAGTAGGTTAGAAATTGCAACCACCTATTTCAAAAAAGTGATTACCACAATTTTGAAAGGAAGAGAAATACAGATTGTAATTTTTTTGCTATACCAGCAAAGAAAATTAAATATTTAAAATATTATGAAGATGCTTCTGACTAGCTATGTGTGACCTTCAGAGTTTCATTTTCAAAACAAAGTATTAAACTAGATCAGCGTTTCTCTAAATTTTTGTTCTCAACACCCTTTTATACTCTTAAAAATCATTGAGGACACCAAATTTTTCTTCATGTATGTTATATTGATTGATATTTATGATGTTACAAGTTAAAACTAATCATTTTATAAAAAATATTTATTAATTTTCATGAACCCCATTAAATGTTAACATAAATGATATATTTTTATGAAAAAAATTATATTTTCCAAAACAAAAAAATTATTTAGTGAGAAAAATGGCATTGTTTTACATTTTTACAAATCTCTTTATTTAATGTCTGGTTTAATAGAAGACAGCTAAAACTCATATCAGCTTCTGCATTCAATCTGTTGTACTATGTTGTTTTGGTTGAAACATATTTAAAAACTCTAGCCTCACAAAAAAATGTAGAATTTAATCGTCTTTTCAGATAATTGCAAATATTCTTTGATACTACATCAAAACTCTCCCATTGGCAGTTTTGTAAAGATTAGTTGCAATGTGGAATCTGAAACCATATTAATGAACTTTTCAGACACTATTACATTAAAATATGTTGTCTCTCTTATACTTTGCATAGATGTTTTACATACGCATGGTTTTGTAACATCAGACATTGGCCATTAGGAATTACTACTTTACCAATTACAAGGATCTTCTCAATGTTGCCTTATTTAATTATATAATATCAAAAAACTACATTCATTAATATCACCACCAATCTTTTGTCACATGGAATATTAAAAAGACATGTACCTAAGCTCAAGATATATTCAAAATTTATCATTTCTCTGCTGCTTCAGCAGGGATATCTTAAGGGAAATTCATGAAGCATGATCCATAAAAGAAAAAAAAAAAGCTGGACCTTATTAAAATTAAAAACTTTCACTCTGCAAAAGACCCTGTTAAGAGGATGAAAAGACAACAGCCGTGTGCAGTGGTTCACGCCTGTAATCCCAGCACTTTGGGAGGCCAAGACAGGCAGATCACTTTCAGCTCAGGAGTTAAGGACCAGCCTGGGCAACATGGCAAAACTCCATCTCTACCAAAAAAAAAAATACAAAAATTAGCCAGGCATGGTGACATGCACCTGTGGTCCCAGCTACTCTGCAGGCTGAGGCTGTAGAATAATTTAAACCTGGGAGGCAGAGGTTGCAGTGAGCCAAGATTGCACCACTGCATACTAGCCTGGACAACAAAGTGAGACCCTATCTCAAAAAAAAAAAAAAAAAAAAAAGGATTCGTATCTAGAATATATAGAGAATTCTCAAAACTCAATGGTAAAAAAATCAATAATCCAAATAGAAAATGGACAAAAGACAGAGACAGAAATTTTACTGAAGGGTATATGCAGATGACAGATAGGCACATGGAAACATGTTCAATATCATTAGCCACTAGGGAAATGCAAGTCAAACCACAGTGAGATATCACTAAACCCTATCTGAATGGCTAAAATGTTTAAACAAAAAAGAGAGAGAGAGAGACACCTAATTCTGTCAAGGATGAAGAGAAACTGCTGGTAGAAACAGAATGTAGAGCCACTCTAAAAGAGAGTTTGGCAGTTTCTTTTTTCTTTTTTTCTTTCTTTTGAGATGGAGTTTCACTCTTGTTGCCCAGGCTGGAGTGCAATGGCACGATCTAAGCTACTGCAACCTCTGCCTTCCAGATTCAAGCGAGTCTCTCCTGCCTCAGCCTCCTGAGTAACTAGGATTGCAGGTGTGTATCACCAGATGGGGTTTCACCATGTTGGTTAGGCTGGTCTCGAACCCCTGACCTCAGGCGATCCACCCACCTCGGCCTCCGATAGTGCTGTGATTACAGGCGTGAGCCACCCTGTCTGGCCAGCAGTTTCTTATAAAACTAAATATGCAGTTTCCATAAGACCTAGCAGTTGCACTCTTGAGCAGGTATCCCAGAGAAGTGAAAATTACGTTCATGCAAAAACTGTACATTGCTCTTTCCCCGGGGTCCCAGTATCCTGGCAGCTTCCTGAATATTTGGCACAGCAATAAGCTAAAGCTCCTGAAAACGGTGAACTTGGGAAACTGTGGATTGCCAAGACTCAAGGAAGGACTGAGGTGTCATTTACTTTGAATGAAGATCTTGCAAATATTCATGATATTGGCGGAAAAGCAGCTTCAGTCAGTGCTCATAAAGAACATCCATTTGTCTTGCAAAGTGTTGGAGGACATATATGAACAATATTTACTGAGAGCTCATCAGATAAGCTGTCTTTGGAAGGAACAGTGGTAAAAAGAGCTGAATGCCAACAGACTGCCAGTGAAAAGTACATGAGATTAAAAAGATTGCAAATAGAAGAATCTTCCAAATCTGTAAGGCTATCAAAACAACTGGACAAAGTTGTAACAGCCAGTTTCGAACCTGTTGCTAATCATCAGTACGTTACTGAATATGAAAGGAAAGAGAAAGCAGATGGAAAACAAGCTCCAGCTAATAAACAACACGTTTCAGACATGCTATTTTCAGCCTTTAGAAACAACAATATTATCATCTTAAGGACTTGGTGGACGTCACAAAACAACCTGTGGTATACCTGAGGGAACTCTTAAAAGAAATTGGTGTTCAGAATGTAAAAGAGATCCACAAAAACACGTGGGAGCTGAAGCCAGAGTACAGACATCATCAAGGAGAAGAAATGAGTGATTAAGACGGCTCCTGGCCAGCATGTTAGTGAAACAACAGCGATGCTAAGCAAAATGCGTTGATACTGGAAGGCTTGAACACTGTACGTTAATAGGGGCTAAGTGGCAATACTTTCCTTTCTCTTGGTAAGTTTTCTAAACCTGTAACTATTGTAAAGTTTCTTCAGTGTTTTTTGAGGAGAAAGAACAAATTTATTTATAGACTTAACTTGTATTAAGCCAGGTTATTCACAATGGGAATAAGGGTTGAAGGATTAGGAGGATTTCTCTTAAATATTAGCTTTTAGCATGTAAAATTAAGAAACAGTTTTTAAATGAGGACTCTGCCCTCGCTGTATCTCTGAGGGGCTGAGGTAGTACAGAATCAGAGAGAATAGTATAGCAAGAAAAAAACAGTCAACTACAGAAACTCTTAAAAGGAATAAAAAGCCAAAGTTCCTTATTTTGAGGAAAAAAATTTTTAAAACCCTGTACCTTAACACTCACAGTAGTTTCACCTGTAATAGCCAAACCCCGGAGACAACTCAGATGTTCTTCAACGTGAGTGGTCAAACCAACCATGGTACATCCATACCAGAGACTACTACTCAGCAATGAAAGGAAACAAGTCATTGATACACACAACCATCTGGGTGAATCTCCAGAGAACCGTGCTGAGTGAAAAAAACCAATCTCAAAAGATTGCATACTATTATTACTCCATTTATAGAACATTCTTGAAATGATAGAGTTGTAGAGATGGATAACAGATTAATGGTTGCTAGGGGTTAGGAATGGGAAGGGGAGAGAAGGGAAATATGGGTAGAAGAGGACATCAAAAGGGATCCTTGTGGTGATAAACCTGTTCTGTATCTTGACTGGTGATAAATACACGAAGCTACACATGTTACTCAATTGCACAGAGCTAAATGCATGCAAATTAGTATATGTGAAACTGGGGAAATAAAATAATATTGGTAGATTATATCAACATAAAAAAAATTGTGCCATTTCATATTCCCACCAGCTTTATATGAGGGTTTTAATTTCTTCACATCCTCACCCCAACACTTATTATTGTCAGTCTTTTTCATTACAGTCATTTTAATAGTGTATAGTGGTATGCCATGGTGGTTTTAACTAGCATTTCCCTAATGGCTAAGGATGTTGAGCATTTTCTATGTCCTTACCTACTTATACATCTACTTTCTTTGCACATTTTTAATTAAGTTACTTATATTTATTTTATTTTAGTTGTAGTTCTTTATAGATTCTAGACAGAAGTCCTTCATCAGATGTATGATTTGCAAATATTTTTCCCAGTTAGTGGATTTGATTTTGTTCTCTTCATGTCTTTTGAAGAGCAAAAATTATTTTATTTATTTATTTATTTATTTATTTATTTATTTATTTATTTATTTATTTACGATGGAGTCTCACTCTGTCACCCAGGCTGAAGTGCAGTGGGGCGATCTCCACTCACTGCAACCTCCGCCTCCTGGGTTCAAGCAATTCTTGTGCCTCATCCTCCAGAGTAGCTGGGATTACAGGCATGCACCACCATGCCCGGCTAATTTTTGTATTTTTAGTAGAGACAGGGTTTCGCCATGTTGGCCAGGCTGGTCTCGAACCCCTGACCTCAGGCAATCCACCCACCTTGGCCTCCCAAAGCACTGGGATGACAGGCGTGAGCCACCACACCCAGCCTGAAGAGCAAAAATTCTTATTTTGATCAAATCTGGTTTATCACATTTTTCGTCTATGGATCATGCCCTAGTGTCCTATCTATGGAATCTTTGCCTAACCCAATATCACAGAGAATTTCTCCTCTGTTTTCTTCTAACAGTTTTAGAGGCTTAGCTCGTACATTCAGGTCTGTAATCTTTTCTGGTTAAAGTTTTGTGTATAATATGAGACAGGCATCTAAGTTGATTTTTTTTGCATGTGGATACTCAGTTTTTCAACACCATTTTTTGAAGACTATTCTCATTGAATTGCCTTGGACCTTTATTAAAACTCAATTGGCAATAAATATAAGGGCTTGTATCTGGATTTTCTTTCTGCTCCAGTGACCTGTGTTCTATTGTTTTGCCAATACCATCCTGTCTTAATTACTGGAGCTTTATATTAATAGTAAGTTTTTTTTTTTAATTTAAAGAACTTTTTTATACTTTATAAAGGATTATAATAGTAAGTTTTTAAATAAGTACTATAAGTTATCCTACTTTGCTTTTTGTCAAAATTGTTTTGGCTGTTCTAGATCCCTTATATTTTTATGTAAATTTTAAGATGAATTTTTTAGTTTCCTTGGATTTAGATAGGAATTGCATTGACCCTTTAGGTGAATTTGGGGAGAATTGCCATCTTAATAATCTTAATTCTTCTTTTGTTAAATGTATTCTCAACTATTTTATTCTTTTTTGGTACAGTTTTGAATGCAATTTTTTAAATTTTTTTTTATTTTTCATGGCTAGTATGCAGAAATGCAATTGTTTTCTGCATATTGATCTTGTATCCTATGACTTTTTTCAAGTTCTATTTATTTTACACCATCAGCTTTCTTCCTGCGAATGTGTGATGGTGAAGAGTACAATGACCCTTAGGTAGTTTAGTGCCACTGTCATGATTCATGTGAAGGCACCAGCAGTTTACCCATTGCTTTTGTACTAACAGTGCAAATGTCAACCAGTGAAAAAAGGCAATAATCTCTGAGTGTTATCTTGATTTTGCAGACCTCACAGAAGGTTCCCAGGGTTCCCCAGTGGTCTGCAGACAACACTGAGAGAACCAGTGATCTAGATCAGAGGTCCCCAACCCCCAAGGCTACGGACTAGTACAGGTTCATGGCCTGTTAGGAACCGGTCACACAGCAGGAGGTGAGTGGCAGGCAAGCAAGTGAAGCTTCTTCTGTATTTACAGCTGCTCCCCATCGCTCGCATTACCTCCTGAGCTTTGCCTCCTGTCAGATCAGCAGCAGCATCAGATTCTCATAGGAGTATGAACCCTATTGTGAACTGCACACCCAAGGGATCTAGATTGTGCATTCCTTATGAGAATCTAACGCCTAATGATCTGTCACTGTCTCTCATTAACCCTAGATGGAACCATCTAGTTGCAGGAAAACAAGCTGAGGGCTCCCACTGATTTTACATTATGGTGAGGTGTATAATTATTTTATTATATATTCCAATGTAATCATAATAGAAATAAAGTGCACAATAAATGTAATATGCTTGAATCATCCCAAAACCATCCTGCCCCTCTGCGACGTCCGTGTAAAAATTGTCTTTCACAAAACGGGTCCCTGGCACCAAAAAGGTTGGGGACTGCTGATCTAGATGGTCTCTAAGCCCCCATCCAAGTGTAAAATGCTATAATTTTTAAAACCTAAGATGAACAGTGTTGACCAGATTTGTCTTTACAAAATGTACTTAAATGGCTGGTTTTCTTGGCAGTCAATGTTTCTTAGGCAATTGCTGCCTGTGGAACAATGTATCTAGTCCTTTGAGAGAGATGGAAAGGAAATAGAACACTGGTCCTAATCTCAAGAAAATGGCAAAAGAAGGCTCTCTAGGTGTGCAGGTATCTAGGAAAGGAACCCAGTGTCACTGCAGGCTGATTGTATTAGACCTCAAATTTGTGTATTTTTTGTTCTACTAAAAACAAAATGCTTATAGTGGAGATACAATATATATCAAAGCTCAAAGCTAGAAGTAAAACTAGGTAAAAATCTATCATTCTAGACTAGTACAACCTAATGTTATCTCATTTCCAAATAACCATAAGACGTAAAGTAACATCAAACTAATTTTTACAACTTTTTCAAAAAGCTTTAATTTTACATTATTGTTTACAACAGACCCCTGGTTGGAAGTTTAAAATCACCACTTAACTGATATTTTTTCTACGTTTTATATATAATTCAAATTGTGTATATAATATGATGCTTACAGCAGCTCACTGGGCAAATTTACTATAGATTTTGACTTTTCATTTGAGAGTAATGAAATATTGTTCATATATTCAAGGTAAATAAATAGTCTCAAGGCTTCAATCTGGGATTCCCCAAGTTCTGACATCCTTAATCTTTTTAGTTAGAAAAAAAGGGACTAAAACACTCTTTCATGGGAAGAATGAAAAGAAATTGAGAAAGTAAAATTAATCATATACAGTACAGGGAAGGGTACAGATTAATTTAGGGATAAATGGAGTTAATAACAGTTTCAGATAAACTAGTTACAGACTAGAGTTCTGACATGAAAATAATCGTACAATTTCAGAGCTGGCAGAGAATTGAGAGAGTATCTAGTTCTAGTCTAACACTTCTTCTTTGGCAGAGAAGGGAGCTAAATCTTTAAGATTTTTGACAGAGCTAGACTAGAAACCAGCATTTCTAACTTCTCCTTCAGTATGTTCCATCCTTCCATATCTGCATTCAATGGAACTTTTGTGGTTTTATAACTCTCGACACCACAAATTGCATTTCCCTAGAAGACAGCCTGGCTTCTAAAACTTTAGTGAGTGAATTATTAAAATGTATGCCGTTCTTATCTGGGGTTTCATAATATGGTTAGTAACCCAGCCATCCTGACTTTGTCTTTCTATTTTGCTTTATGCCTCAGCTATGAGTAATTGTGAAGTTTTATTTTCTAACGAATTTCTGTTATTAAATATTAAAATCACCTCAACTATATTTACTAATAAGTCAGTGAGAGCATCAACTTTATTCTACTTTATTATTTTTTTCCCGAAACACACATATGATATTACTTTGCTTATGCTGCATACCATATCTTTGTTGGCTCATTGTTTCCATCTACACTCAGTATAATTGTGACCACATGACAAACTTTACAATAAAGAACTCAAGTTTCTTCAGAACTTATATAGTAGATCATTAAATCAGCTGCATGCTTTCAAATATACCATTTGTTTTTCCTTTTTCCTATTCATCATCACCTACATCACTGATAAGATTTTGGATCCACTACCTAAATCTGTATGTGGGGATCTCTGCTATTCCATTTTATCTTGTTTTGTTCTGCTTTGGTTTTGTTTGCCTGTTTATTTTAAATAAGCACTAGCATGTCTGACCACAGAGACTGATGATTAAAATCAACTATAAAACGTTTCCATTCGGTTTTGGGACTTATTGTCTGTCCAGGTCCGAGCACCCCATTTCTATGATGGGAGCTCTGACCCAGACACAGATGAGGCCCAAAACTGTGCTTGTACGTTGTTATGACAAAATCTAGGGCTCCACTCACAACACATGGAAAATCTTTTCTCCATTCCAGGAAAGCCAGGGTTCTTTCTTTCTAGCATGAATCTTCTCTCCATTATGAATTAAACCTTAAAGTATTGACACATACAATCAGCACAAACCTTGCAGTTTCAATATTGAAGCTATCTAATTTTTCTTCTTTAAAGTTCTATTTTCCTCTATGCAATGATCCTTTGGTTGTATGCTTATAAAATAAGTAGAAGCTTCAATTCACTTTTGAATTGGTACTCTTACAGCAAACAGAGTTGTTAAAAAGAGATGTTCCTCTTGATTCCCAGCCTTCAGGTGACTGAGACTCTCAGGGGTGATAAGCCCATATCTTGGGTGAACAATCTGTCCTCAAAGGAAAAAATCTTCATGGCTCTGGAACTCTGGCTTTAAAAAGTTCTTTTTTCTCCTTGTTTCCTCTCATCCACCTTGTTGTTATTAACATCTATGTATTTCAGATTCTAAAAAGTGAAGACCTCAGCAGAGACTGAAACACTGAATATTCAATAGTGAAAGATGTGGTTAGCGAGTATCAACAATTCCATCTCTTTCCATCTAAATGCAGTTTAGCAAGAAGCAGTTCCTCAGAATCCATCTCCTACGGGAACTAATGTTTATGATTTGCTCTAGATCAGGCCCTGCTCTAGGTGCTTTTCATGTATGAACCCATTTAATACATCAGCCATATGCATGGGCACTCTCTTTATCCGCAGTTTTCCGTGAGGAACAGTTAACATGTCTAAGTCACGCCAGGAGACAAAGCCACTGAGCCTGTTCTCTTTATTGTTAAGTCATACCATCCTCTTCTGTGGAGTGCCCAGGGAGGATTGCTTAGAGCTTCTTGAGAAGCCATTATTTCTGCTTATCTTGTAGGATGAGTTCCTAGAGAGTGGGGTCTTTTGTTCTTGTGTGGCCTGCCACCACCCTGCACTTGCTGACCTGTACCATGGGTGACCATAACTATGAACCATCAATAGTTATTGCTCACCCTTCCATATTCTGACTTCTGCTAAGCATTTCCTCTGGACGCTGTCTTCTCTGGCCCACAGTAATCCTCTGCGGTAGCTACCAGAATGATCTTCATTTTATAGAAGAGAAAACTAACAGGCACAGAGGTTAACAAACACGTCAATGTCACAAGATCAGGAAAACAGCAGAGCTTGGGGTCAGTCTGCCCCAAGGAGTCCAGCTTCAGGGCCCATGCTCTGAGCTACTATGCCAAGCCAGCTGTCTTGATTAAAAGGAGGGCTTTTCCATCCCCCCAGCTCATGGAGGGCTCCCAAGGCCAGAGTCAAAACCATTTATGGAATTTCTGTTCTACTCTGCATTTGTCATACATCCTGAATTCTTGGACTGGTCAGGAGGCAAGAAGAGCCTGTTCAAAGGAAAAAGTGTATGGACAGGGGATAGGGAGACACCATAGCTTTTATGACATTTGTATGAACGCTCTGTCTCAATCCTGAAGCAATTAATGCATAACAGAAGAACAAAATCTATTCTTGGTCACACGCAGTGACTTTATTTTGTAGTATCTGATTTGAGATCTGCAGTGGTCAGAGAGCATGTTCTCATAAATGGCCTGTCCTGGGCATCACAAGCTTTATAATCATCTCAGTCTGTGCTGTTGGAAGATGTTTTTGTTTGCTACTAAAGTCAACTATGTACCAACTTTTACATCCCAGTCCCTCCCCAAGGAAGAAAGAAAAACCTCAGAACCTCAGTTTTTAAAGCCTGATACCTGGTCAGTCATGTCCAATTCTAAGTAACCCTATAATAATTCATATTGAAGGGAAAAGAAGATTTTCTTTGCTTTGAGGTTTGCAGCCATTACAGACCATACTTGTAAATCCCTCATTTCTGTCTAGGACGGGCAGGAGATGAAGGAGAGGAAAAAAAATCCCTTGGCCTCACAGGATGGGATGAGAGGAAAATTAGCACAAAGTTTTTCTTTGTACCATTTGTACCATATTAAGATGCCATGACAATAACAAAAATAACGTACAAGTAATAGGATTAAGTAGCAGGGGATATTAACATCTGGAATGGATAAAGAGGCTTAAGTTCATTATATTTTCATGGTTGTGTATAAATGGTCCATTTCAGTTTGTGATTACAAATTGTAGCGATTCAAAATAACATTTGTGTGGTGTATGTTCAGTTTGTAGGATTCTTTCATATGCATTATCCCATTTGAGCCCCCCAAATGAGCATCATATCCCTGTGACAGGTATGAGGTTTGTAAATTTAACAAATACACAAACACAGACTTAAAACAGGGAACTGGCTTACCCAAGATCACAGTTAGCAATAGGTCAATCTTGTACTTGCACCTAAGTCTTATAGGTTCACAACCCATCTTGAATATAGGTGAGAATGACCTTATTTTGTAGTGCTAAGCTGGTGAGGCCTGGGGCAGTAGAACATCTGTTATTGTACTGTGACTTTATGTGCTGATGTCTTTAGGGACTGATGTCTTTGGGTAAGAATGTAAGGGGATGCAGGCTACATGGCCCCAAACATTACGGTTTTTTATTTATTTATTTATTTATTTTGAGATGGAATTTCACTCTTGTTGCCCAGGCTGGAGTACAATGGCATGCTCTTGGCTCACTGCTACCTTTGCCTCCCGGGTTCAAGTGATTCTCCTGCCTCAGCCTCCCAAGTAGCTGGGATTACAGGTGCATGCCACCACACCTGGCTAATTTTTGTATTTTTAGTAGAGACAGGGTTTCACCACATTGGCCAGGCTGGTCTCGAACTCCTGGCCTCAAGTGATCGATCCACCTCGGCCTCCCAAAGTGCTGGGATTACAGGTGTGAGCCCCCACACCTAGTCCAAGATTTTTTATTTCTTATGACTATATTTTATACCTTTTTCTGCTCCTCCTGTTCCATCTGACTGTCAGCTGTCATTTTTGCTGACCATGGTGCCTCTAGAGCAGTGGTCCTCAAAGTATGGTTGGTGAAGCAGCAGCATCAACATCACCTGAGAACTTGCTAGAAATGCAAATTCTCAGGCCCTGCCCCAGACCTACTGAATCAGAAACTCTGGGGATGGGGCCCAGCCATCTGTGTTTCAATCAGCCCTCCAGGTGATTCTGCAGCTGCTAAGTCTTGGGAGCCGCTGCTGCACAGCAACGATTCCCAACCTTGGCTGTCCTTGGGAATCCCCCGAGGAGCCTCAAAGACTACTAATGCTTATGTCCCAACTCTAAAGATTCTAATTTCATTGGTCTAGGACACAGTTTTTTAATCTCAGCACCAGTGGTATTTTGGGCGGGGTGATTATTTGTTGGGGAAGGTGGTCTGTCCTGTATATGGCAAAATGTTTAGCAGCATCCCAAGCCTCTACCCCTAGATGCCAGTAGCACACCCACCCCCAGCTGTAATAACTAAAAATATCTAAGACATTGCCAAGTGTCCCCTGTGGTGGTGGGGGGAAGGAGGATGGCAAAATTGCCCCTGGTTGATAAGCACTGGCCTAGGGTGATGGCCAAGGCACTGGGATATGTAAGAGCTCCCAAAATCATTCTAATATACAGGCAACACTGAGAACTATGCCTCTGGAGAGTCTCTATTAATGAACAGCTCTGGATGTGCAATGGGCTAGAGCACAATAAGAGCTAGGCTTCACACCACTGGTGTAAAGTGAGAATCAATCCCCCTGTAGTGAAGACTCAGGCAATTTGCTGAGGACTAAAGCACATGAGCTTTAGGGCATAAATTTCACAACGATTTGGCTCCTTACTTTCTGGTTGTCAGATATGTTCCAGAAAACTAATGTAAACAAGTATGTTCCCCATACTTAAGAGGTCCCAGCCAAGTGAGATCTTGCATTGCACTAAATATAGTGGTGAATGTACATCCTGCATTTGGCTCTATCCATTCTACAAACAGGGTGCATATCAATGTATCATACAGTACAAGTTCTTACCTAAATCTGTTTTTGACAGGTTAAAAAGTGCAGCCTGTCAATTTTTATGATGTTGATTTTGATACAGTCCAAATCAACCACACAAATGCAAAATTTCTATATTAATCTATGCCGTTTAGAAGCGCTTTCATTTTCAGGTGGGGATCAGGGGCTTTAACTATATTTCAACTATAGAAAACTCCCCTCAGGGCCAGGCGCGGTGGCTCAAGCCTGTAATCCCAGCACTTTGGGAGGCCGAGACGGGCGGATCACGAGGTCAGGAGATCGAGACCATCCTGGCTAACATGGTGAAACCCCGTCTCTACTAAAAAATACAAAAAACTAGCCGGGCGAGGTGGCGGGCGCCTGTAGTCCCAGCTACTCGGGAGGCTGAGGCAGGAGAATGGCGTGAACCCGGGAGGCAGAGCTTGCAGTGAGCTGAGATCCGGCCACAGTGACAGAGCGAGACTCCGTCTCAAAAAAAAAAAAAGAAAAGAAAAGAAAACTCCCCTCAGTTAGAACAAAGGCATGCAAAATCCTGGCTCAGCAGATTGCCTTCTGTGTCTCCATGATTCTTTCTGTGGTGTTCTTCTGTGATCTGCTTGAGAAGAGGAGAACATGACGTACATTTAGACCACAGGATGTGCCTCACCTCCAACGGCCTGCCCTGCAGCTCTTAGGAAGGTGGGCAGACTCATCACAGCCCAGAGTGAGATGTCTCCAAGCAAAGAGTGAATGGCAGCCTCTCTTCAGCCTAGACTCTTAAATAGCACAGTATTCTCCCACTTCCTCAAACAACTCCATGGCAGGTTTCTTTAAACATAAAGAGTGTTTATGTTTAAACTACTCACTACTTTGAGACACTGATAAACAACTTTCAAATAGAAAATAAATTTCAAGGTGAATGTGTTTTCAGGTTAAAATTGATACCGTCTCATTTCAAACTATGAAAATACGATCTGATTTAAAGAGTTGGAGTCATTGATTCATCCAACACCTACCTGTGCTAGGTACTGTGTAATGTCCTTGGAAATTATAAATACAAGGGTGGCAAATTATAAATATTAGGGTACATAGACTCTTTTGTAGCAAAAATAAGCTATGATTGATCTGAGGTGCCTGATGAACCCTTTGAACTGATACTACTCGTCAGGTTGTCAGACTCTTTTGGTTTTTTTTTTTTTTTTAATTGATTTGACAGTAGCTTGTTAACATTAATGAAATCAGTGAGTTCTTTACCATGGTCTAGGATGTATTTTCTTAAACAGTTACGTATTTATTCCTCTCCTAGTCTATTTCATTAGTATGCTTTTAAAAATCAAAACTTTTTGATTAAGCAATAGAATTGCTCTCCAGAAAATTACTCCAGGAAAAACAGATCATAATACATTACTAAAACATATTATTTCTATATGTTCCCACTTGTTTTCTTTTTGTAAAAAAAAAAAAAAAAAAGCATATGTTTCTATGTATGTAGGATGTTTTCTCAAAGAAAACACACTTAGCAATTAACAGTGGTTGCCTTTGGGCAGGGAGTTTGGGGGCCTTGATTGGAAGGGAGACTTAACTTTTCATTATATAAGCTTTTATACAGCTTAATTTTTGCCATCTTATGTATTATATTTTTAAGTGCTAATAAATAACAGGATGCATTCCCAGTAGTCCTTCAGAAGCTCCAAGTGTTTCTGCTAAATAAGAGAAAACCAGTGAGCCCCACTGTTTGCCTCCATGAGGACTCCTGATTCTGCTCCAGCAAAGCAAGCTGAAAGGAGACTTTGAATGTAGGACTGCTCCAACAATGGTTCCATGGAAAAGATTAACAAGCAGGTTCTACTTGAGGTTAGATAGTTAACGAGGGCCTCTTTGAGGAAGCCACATGCAACCAGAGAGGAAAAGGAAAAGAGGGGGACGTTGCCTATAGGCAGGGACCTAATTTCCTACTAGCAGCATTGGACACTTACTACCCATACATCCTTTCAAAATGAAGGAGATACAAGTTAGGGAAATCTACACAATGATTTCCCCTAATAATTTTCTCCAATGATTTCTTTCCTTCCCCTTTATCTATAATTCCCGAGAAGAATCAGTGCTCACTCCTAGGAAAAGGAAAAAGAACACCACCACCACCAACACCCCTGTTTGTCTCAAAGAAAGACAATTCCATGACCTTCTTGCTTCCTATCGATTCCATGATGTCTTTCCTCTCTGTCCTTCTTTATGCCTGACCCTAACCTAATCCTAGTTAAAAGTTTAAGGAAGCATGTAAAAGGAAAAAATATAATTGAGATTGGAAGAATCTGAGAGAATCCATGTTCAGTTGTGGTTTTTCTGGATCATTTTCTTAGCACTTGCCACTGAGACCGTCACAGGATTTCAAAGTCTCCCTTATTAAGCAAGAACATCTTTTTCTTTTCTCTCATTGTTAGATGTGTGAATTGGGAAATCCATTCA
Source organism: Piliocolobus tephrosceles (assembly GCF_002776525.5). Lineage (NCBI taxonomy): Eukaryota > Metazoa > Chordata > Mammalia > Primates > Cercopithecidae > Piliocolobus > Piliocolobus tephrosceles. Next base: position 42,398,977 of record NC_045436.1, on the reverse strand, counting down.
TGTGGATTATCAGGGTCCTCTTAATCTCCGGAAATGAACAAACAAACAATTCAACTGTTCCAGAGCATATCTCATAACCGTGCCTACACTGTTTAATTATATATCTGTGGTCTTTGAAGAATTATAATTCTAGGCCAGAATTCTAAATTCTTACTCTATAAAAAGTAGTTTTCAGGTTTTCTTGTTTTTATAGGGTGATTCATCCCAGAAATAGTGTTTTACGTCTTTACTTGCACCAAGCATTAATAACCAGCAGTCAGCAATGGCATAATTATTTGTCAGCTTCATGAAAACCATAAGAAATGAAGGCAGTGTTTGTGCAGAGTTTTGTGGTTGTCCTTGGACAAAAGTTTATGAGGAAATTTTGAGAAGACACCAATCGAGACTGTTTATAGTGAGATGAAGAAGAAACCAGAAGCACAATTGGATTGAAGAAAAAGGTTCTTTTCAAAAACAATTTAGAAGAAAGGGAAGTAAGCTTGAAAACTAAAGAGAGAAAATTTCTGTAATGAAGTTGTATAGGGTCTTAGCCAAAAATCACAGAATGAGACACTTCCCTGTGTAACCAAGTTCTCATTCTTTATCTACGGGGTACTGGTTTCCCAATCTCTTTCAATAGACTGGTGTTATGGATCACACTGACCATGAAATTAAACCTCACATCATCTTTTGGAAATAGTAGAAAAGAAATTCAAAGCCTAGCTTAGAGTTACTATGGCAAAAAGAACTTTTCAAAAAAAGAGAAAAAGGAGTGTTTGTCAGGTTAGTAGAATACTGTTTCCTAGTGAGTTAAGTTTAAATTGAGTCACTAAGCAACAAATTAGAAAGGAAATCAATACCATTTTCACACTTGAAAAGGCATCATATGTTCAGCAGGAACTTCCTTCCCCCTTTTAGGTAGCTGAGCTATTATTTAAGCCCATGCTCTCAGTACAATACCTAATTAGACAAATACAGAGTACTGGTAGCTATTGTTATGTGTCTGCTACCCAGCACAGCCACCAGAGGGTGTCCACTCTTGCCTTGCAAACAAGATTGGAAATTGTCAACATGGAAGAACAGATTTTTCTGCAAATGATACCAACAGAGCAAGGTAATCACATTTTTCTGTATAGTAAGGGGAAGTTTGAGCCTAAATAGAGAAAAGCCACTTACATCACATCTACTGAAGCAGAGTCAGCCCCTTAAGCACAGAGGAAAAGGTAAGTGGCTTTAGGTGTTAGCTACCTGCCAAAATTAGTAGCTTCTACACCCCTTTGTTTTTTTCCAGTATTCTCCCTAACCTTTCATAGTTTTGGCTGCTTGTCAGGAGATAATATAATCTGCCAATTTCAGGAGTTGAAATTATTTGCTTTACCCATGGTTTAGTAAGCACAGATAAAAAACTACTGTCTGCGTCTCAGCTGAGCTGTCTCCCAAAATCCCAAACTTTTGCTACTGTTTGAAAAGTAGGCAGCATCACTAGTTGATGTGAGATCAAAGCCACATCTCTTGTGTTATTAAATTGTGTTATATAACTGTAATATATTTAATATATAAGTATGTATTATAGTATTAATACACTATATTATGTATTATATATTAAATATATATCAATAGATTCATATGTTACTATATATTAATAATTATAATATATTCTCTATATCTTTCCAGACTAAAAATTGCTGAGGCTTTAAAACATGAAAGAAAAAAATAACAATAGTAATATTCTTTTGCTACAGTGCTAACTGAAAAGCACTGTGAATAAAATTTAGAAGCTGGGACGCATAACTAGAAATGTAAGTGCCCGCATGCTCCGTGCCAGCTCTACCACTTCTTACCACTGTGTCTCCTTCTTTCAGCTGCTGGCTGGGCGCTGGCCTTTTGATCACAATGACTTTGGCGTATTTCTTTGCAAGCTGTTCCCCTTTTTGCAGAAGTCCTCAGTGGGGATCACCGTCCTCAACCTCTGCGCTCTTAGTGTTGACAGGTAACGTGGTTCTTTCCCTTTGCTCTTTTGCTGGGCTTAGAAAAGCATTTTTCTCAAAAAGAAGAGAAGTCAAGAGAATTGGTGCCCAGGACAGTTGTTGATACAGCTTCAAGTGAATTAAAGCATTAACCACCTTGCCTTTGCTGTTTAGAATTACCTTCCACATTTGCTGATTATTAGCCATCTTTGGCTCAGACAATTATGTACATAGAGCATTTTATCAATAATACCCATTGACACCCTTTTGACAACAAAGGGAAAATTAACATATTAGATGGAATAAACTTTGTGAAAAGGAGATTCCAGGATATGCAAATCCTATATTTCACCTGGTAAATTTATCATTAAAAAATGATGATACTGTTCAATTATATCCGTAATGTTTAATTAATTGAGTGAGAGGTAAGTGCTCCATATTGCTATGTTCTTCTCCCTGCCTTTTTGAAAGCCTGAAATGTTTCATAAGTTTTAAAAAGAAGGCAACACCAGAAGCATCCCTTTATCCAATTCTGAAAACTTCATCAAATGTCCCTTAGTCTTTCCAGAATCTGCACACATGATTGTTAAGAATTCTCTAAAGAAGCCCTTCTGAATTCTGTGAACTTCTAGATGATATTTTCTTTACCTTCTGGTTTTCATAGCAGCAATGATAAAGAATGAAATTAGGAACTTTATAACACATTCTGTGGTACTCTTTTAAATTTACTATAATTTCACACAAGTGGTGTATAATGGCCTATTTAATTAGCCTACATACAATTTAAAAGAGGTTTTCATTCTAACTTATTCCCTGACACTTTATGAGGGAACCTAAGTCTCATCATTACAGAAATAAAAGGCCCACTCTCCTAAAGAACATTAAAGTGTTTACAGATATTCTGTTATTTTACATTTATAATTATTGTTAGGACAAAAATTGTTACTGTTAAAACATAAAAATGTGCATTCAGTCAGTAATTAGAAAATTAGAATGGTATCCTTGTTATAAATTTATGTCAGCTGGGCACGGTGGCTCACACCTGTAATCCTAGCACTTTAGGAGGCCAAGGTGGGCTGATTGCTTGAGCCCAGGAGTTTGAAACTAGCCTGAGTAATATAGTAAAACCCCATCTCTACCAAAAATACAAAAAATTAGCTGGGCATGGTGGTGCATGCCTGTAGTCCCAGCTATTCAGGAGGCTAAGGTGGGAGAATCACCTGAGCCCAGGAATGAATGAATGAATGAATGAATGAATGAATGAATGAATGAATGAATAAATGACTTTAACTGTGAAACACAAAATAAAAATCGTTAGTATTATTAAAAATAAAACACAAAAAATAATTTCATTAGTAATTTAAAATGCAATCATACCATTGACAAAAATGTTCCCATTGCAATGGTAAACCCAAAGATTAGAAATAATTTTATCATCTATTAATAAGACCCTTCACTGATTTGCAGGAAAGCCTAGGGTCTCTTTGGGTTACATCTACATTATATTAGATGTTAAAGGCTGCTGCATAAAAACACTTGCATACCATAAGTGGCAACTGTATAATCTCCACTTGACTAAATAGATCATGGTAACTCAGACCATAAAAAGCTGAATAAACACTTACGATGTGGATTTGATTCACTAATAAATTCTCACTCTGATGTTCCCACTCCCAGCATCCCAACATCATTTCTTCTTTCATTCAAATTGTTCTATTATCTAAAAGTTAAAGGCATTAAATCGCCTCTTTTACATTGCTAATACAAGTAAAATTTTTCCTGTATTCATCAAGCTGTATATTATCAAGTTACATTTCTTTCAGAGATGTAACCATGTATTTTCATTATAATATCTAATTAAATTTTTTAGTTATAACTCTAAAATTCATGTAGAGAAAAGAAATGGGAAAATAATCATGACATTTTGAAAAAAGATCAATGTGTCCCACACACATGTTCTTCCTATATGATTTGTCTTTTTATTAAAATACAGGGTCTTGCTCTGTCATCCAGACTAGAATGCAGTGGCCTATGTGGTCATTTTAAGTGCTATAAAGCTACAGTGTTTTAAACAATATAATGCAAACCCATGAACACAATGACAAATCAGTGGGAAAACTCGACTCAGGGGCTGGAATACACAAGAGTGTATTAATAATATAGGCTGAAATCACTTTGAATATAATCAGGGAAGGAAAGTTTTATCAATAAATAATGCTATTTAGCCATCTGAGGGAAAAAGCATGTTAAAGTCTTCTGCTACATATCAATAATAATATTTATAATTATTATCATTTATTGAGTATTACTAAGTGTTAGGCCCTGTTGAAAATACTTTACAAAAATTAGTTTAGGGCTGAGTGAGGTGGCTCATGCCTGTAATCCCAGCACTTTGTGAGGCCAAGGTGGGCAGATCGCTTGAAGCCAGGAGTTCAAGACCAGGCTGCCCAACAGGTTAAACCTCATCTCTACAAATAATACAAAAATTAGCTGGGCATGGCGGCAGGCACCTGTAGTCCCAGCTACTTGGGAGGCTAAGGCACAAGAATCACTTGAACCCAGGAGGCAGAAGTTGCAGTGAGCCGAGATTAGACAACTGCACTCCAGGCTGGGTGATGGAGTGAGACTCTGTCTCAAAAAAAAATTAGTTTATGTAACGGTGATAGTTGGTGTGTTATCTCCACTTTACAGATAGGGAAGCTGAGGTTGAAAGAGATTAACCAAGTCAGCATGGCTACTAAGTGCTGGAGCCAGTAATCAAATGTTGGTAGTCTGCATTCTTAACCACTATACTCAAGCACGTAAAAACTCAAACCATTGTTGACGAAGAAAGTCAAACTCTGAAAAATAGTTGAAGAGATGTATTCCGAACCAAATGTGAAGATCATGACCCGTGACACAGCCTCGGGACGTCCCGAGAACCTGTGCCCAAGGTTGTTGAGTTACAGTTTAATTTTATACATTTGCGGGAGACAGATGTTACGGGCAAAAACATAAATCCATACATGTAAGGTTTACAGTGGTTTGGCCTGGAAATGTGGGACATCTTGAAGTGGAGGGTGGGCAAGGAGGGCAGGGCGGTGCCTCCAGGTCATAGGTGGATTCAAATATTTCCTGACTGGCATTTAGTTGAAAGAGTTAAGTTTTGCCTAAAGATTTGAAGTCAGCAAATGCTGACAAGAAGTGCTTGGGGTTAGGATAAGGGGGTTGTGGAAGCCAAGGTTCTATGTAGATGAAACCTCCAGGTAGTATGAGAATAGATGGTAAATATCTCTTATCAGATCTTAAAAGGTGCCAGACTCTTAGTTAAATCTCTCCTGGATCAGGAAAAGACCTGGAAATGGAAGGGAATTATCTACAGAATGTAAATTTTCCCCACAAGAGATGGCTATACAGGGTCATTTCAAAATAGGTCAAAGAAATATATTTTGGAGTGAAATAGTTCTATTTCTTTCAGGGCCTTCTCTCTGTCATGTGATGCTATACTAGAGTATGGTTGGGATTTGGTATCTCACTGCTACAGAGAATCTGTTTTGTTGTCTTAAGATCTATTTTAACGTTAATGCTGGCCTGTTGTGCCTGAATTCCAAAGAGACGAGAGTATGAAGAGGCAGGTCCGACATCCCCTTCCCATCATGGCCTGAACTCGTTTTTTAGGTTTCTTTGAAATCCCCTTGGCCAAGAGGAGGGATCCATTCAGTCGTTTGAGGGGCTTAGAATTTTATTTTTTGTTTACACCATAAAGCAGTAGAAGAAAATAGACTATCTTTTTGATCTCTGGAAAGGGAAGGAAGACCCTTCTGAACTTTAAAACAATGGTAGAAATTCTGGATAAAAGTATAAATGTATTTTACGATATAGTACTTTAAAACCTTCAGATTAAACATTCATAAAACTTAAAAAAAAAAAAAAAAAAAAAACAAGTAATAAGCTGGGGAAAATATTTGTCACTCCTCTCATAGGCCCAGGGGGCAGAGCTGGTTCCTCCTCGCTTTTTTGTTCTGCCTCCTCTTTCTTCTTTGAGGGGATCTCACAGCATCATGCCCAGCTTCAATCATGCCCAGTTCAATCATGCCCAGTGTTGAGTCGGGGAGATGGGGGAAGGTTAGGTCGTAGATTCCTATGTCTAGTGTTGGGTCACCTCACCCATACCACCTCCTGTCTTCATCTCATGCATGAAGAACAAGAAATAAGATGTTCCGTCACGATAAATAGTTGTGTATCAAATGAAATGTGAGTCATTCTTAGTTAAAAAGAAAGGAAGGACTGAAGGAGGAAAGAGAAGGAAAAGAAAGACAAGAAACAAAGAGAAAAGAAAGAAAGAAAAAATAATGCCAAGAATCTATCTCATTAAGATTTGATCTGAGTTGTAGATCAAGGAGATGAACTATTTTAAAATTCCACTCTCACAAAAAAATCAGCCTTAATCCAAAAAGTTTTTCCTTGAAAATAAACTAATCATTCTTTGTTCCCTAGACACACACTTTACCATTTACATTTCATTTGGTAAGCTCCAGGACTTGTATGTAGGGAATCTATTTGACATTTCTATTTCAAAAGCTTTCACACAGAGAATGAATCATTCACACTTAATTCCTGAAGATAAGATTCCATTTGCTTTAACTCTCCATTTGGTTGCATTATATTCTACTACAAAAAAAAAAAAAAAAAAAACACTTTTTCAAATAAAACAAGGAATAAAAAGAGAGTTTGGAACCTGTTGCAGTTTGTGAATCCCTACTTTCGTTTTATGAGCTGCATAAATTATGGCCCAGGACAAAGAGTTCCCATGATATTTTTACACAGTATTTTTAAAATATAATTATTATCTCACATTTCAGAGTTGTTTGAAAGAAAATGAGGGAACCCATACATCCAAGTTCTATAGGATTTCTTTATTACTTCATTAATCAATGATTACAGAATGATGTAAGATCAAAGAAAAGATCTAGCTTTCTCACTATCAGCTTTTAATCTGAATAAGGGAAACAGGACTGAGAGAAAGCACGAGATTTCTGCCAGAATGGATAGGCTTTCGTTGCTAATTTCAACTATGGACTTGTCTCAGTTTAACCTTTTGAATAATTCTCCATGAATCTAGCTTCACATCCTTGGTCACTTGAGAAAAAGATAAATCAGGAACTGAAGAAATTCAGAAACAAATTTTGACCCCAATCCAGCTTTCTCGGTGAAATATCTTTTTAATTCTAAGGCAGTATACTTCTATAATGAATAAACTTTTCCCAACAAAAATGAATAACCAGCCATTACCAGCTATTAAAATAGGTATTTTTACATGCTGAAAGTGACAAGTTTTATATATTACTTTGAGTTTGTTTGGAGGCAAAAAAAAAAAAAAAAAAAAAAAAAAAAAAACAGCAGCAGCAGGAGGGGGATAGGAGGGATCACTGTTGTTCTTTGCTAAGTCGTGTTAAAGTGGAAGATGATGATGATGGAGTCAGACCAGTAAAAAGGTCTGGGTACAGATCCAACTTGTTAAAAGTTGCCTGGGGAAGTAGGCTGTAAAAAGATAAAACTCTTTTAACAACTATTCCAGATGATGTGTTATTAGATACTTGGAAAAGTTGCAAAGATCCATTAATAAGGCAGCTTTGTTTTATATGGCTGAAAACCTGATGTCAGTTCTTGAACCTATCATTTCAAATAATTGCTCAGTGGTCTCTGTGATATTCTCAAAGACATATCCTAACTTAAGAAACATGAAGGTGGTTTTCAGAAAAACCTCTTTGTTAGAGCTGGACTTGGTTTCTCCTTATTTTCTTGGTGTTATGGTTTTCTATTGCATCATGACAATAGTGAAGACACAGAGGAGGGGTCTGAGCCAGAAGACACGAGCGAGGAACTGGACAAAGTCCAGGGCTGGCTAGGGCAATAGGATCTTATTTGGGGGTCTGTTCACTATTGCACTGAGTTATTTGTTCTTTTTTCTTATTCTATTGTTAAGATAAGGCAACTGGTTAATTTTGCTACCCCATTTCTCTTGGATAACTACCCCAAAACTTAGCAATTCAGAACAGCAACCATTTTATCATATCTCGCCATGCTGCAGGTCAGGAATTTGGGCAATTCTTCTGCTCCTTGTCACTTCAGCTGCGGTTGGTGGACTTCAGCTGACTCTGAGCTTGTTTCAGAGGTCCAACACACACATGCCTGGCACCTTAGCAAGGACAGCTGGAAGTCTGAGCTCAGCAGAGCCCATCTCCCCCTCCATGTAGTCTCAGGGTCCTCGCAACGTTTTTGCTCCAGCAGGCTCAAGGCTCCTGTCAGAAGCCAGACCTGGAACTGCAAAACATCATTCTAGCCACACTCAATTGATCAAAGTAGTCACAGGTCAGCTCAATTTAAGAACTCAGCTGAAGAAGTGGTAAAGCATTTGCGGCTCTCTTTTAATTCACCATACCTGATTCTCTTCTAAATTGGAATTGGCCAAGCAGTTGCAGTGGCTCAGCCTTAGAAGGCCAAAGCAGGAGGATGGCTTGAAATCAGGAATTCGAGACTAGCCTGGACAACATAGCGAGATCCCTGTCTCTACAAAAAATATTTTTAAAAATTAGCCTGGCAGGGTGGTGCGCACCCATAATCCTAGCTACTTGGGAGCCTCAGGTAGGAGGATCCCTTAAGGGAGCACAGGTGTTTGAGGCCGCAGCTATGACTGTGCACTGCACTTCAGCCTGGATGACAGAGTAAGACCCTGTCTCTAAAGAAGAATTCTTCCTGCCAGTATTTAGCTTCCAAACCTCCATATGGTATGAGAGATATAAATCATTAGCAACCATTACAAATGATCAAGTTTGCTGTTAATTAAAGATGTGCAGAGGTAAAGATAGGGGTGGCACTGTACCTTATGGAAGTGGCAAATAAGAATAAATAATAAATTCTAACACAGGCAAGCATTCATTGATAGGCACTTGGTAGAAACTTCTTTTTTAAGGCACTTCAGCCACCTATTTATTCCCTGATCCAGTAATCCCACTCAAGATAATTAATCCAGAAAAATCATTCAGAAAGAGAAAAAATTACGTGTACAAACAAGCTTATAGGTGTCTTATTGACAACTGTGAAACACTAGAAATGATGTGAACATAGAAAAAAGATTCAAGTAAATTATATCAAAATCTTGTTATACTGTGTAGCCATTAAATTGATAAGTGCCACACCCATGTAGAAACATAGAAGAGTATTTTTAATGTAAATAAAGCTAAAATTTAAAAATTGTGAGTCATATGATTATAGTCTATTCAAACTATGCCTATGAGAATAAAAACAAGAAAAGAGTAAAAAAAATAGATTTTGTTGAAGTGATCTTTTTAAATTTTATTTTATAATGCTTTAAAGTTCTTTCAGAATAAACATTTTTAAACTTAATGACTCTCCCAGACCACACCTTCAAGATTCAATAAACATGCATTAAATGCCTCTGGCCTTGATAACATGTAAAAATCTATTTATAGATACAGACACTAACAAACATCTTTACATGAATAAATATATATTTTATACTTTTATTTTGGCCTATCACATGACAGGGTACAAGGTGATATAATGGGAAAAGGCTCTACCAGGAGTTGGCAGCGCTGAGCCACAGTCCAGACGCCCCAGGTTCACTGGAGACCAGGCAGAGGATGTGGCAAGATGCCAGTTCTCAGGTTCCCAACTGGAACATATGGGGCAGAAAGATCAGCCCATAAATCCCTCCTTTAAATTATTGAATCTAGACCTCTAAAAGTATTTGCTTTTAATCTGTGGCCTAATTCATGGCTAGCTTGAAAAATAGGAAAATGATCAGAATGTAGTGTGTTATTAGCTTTAGCCAATTAAGGTAAGGTAAGTTTACACAGTACATCTGTGTAAACACAAATCTAAGAATTATGCTGACTGGTTCGTCACCAGAATTCCCTAGAGATTAAGAACTCCCTAGCCAATTAAAGTAAGGTACATGCATGGTAACATACATGAAAACGCCAACAAAAAAACACTTCATTCAACAGATGTTTATTCGGCATTTGTGGTTCTAGGTATTGTGACCAACATACAAAATGTCAGCCCTTATGAAGCTTATATGTTTTTTTTCACTTTTTTTCTTTTCTTTTTTTTTTTTTTTTTTTTTTTCCCCAGACAGGACCTTACTCTGTTGCCCAGGCTGGAGTGCAGTGCCATGATCATGGATCACTGCAGCCTCAACCTCCCTGGGCTCAGCAGATCCTCCCATCCCAGCCTCCCAAGTAGCTGGGACTATAGGCACGCACCACCATGCCTAGCTAATTTTTGTATTTTTGTAGAGATGGAATTTCACCATGTTGCCCAGGGTGTCAAGTGATCACCCCTTCAGCCTCCCAAAGTGCTGGGATTGCAAGCACAAGGCAACGCACCCAGCTGGGAACTTATATTCTAAAGGAGAGGGGAGAGCATAGATGATAAACCAAATAAATAAATAGAGCATAGTAGTGCATTGGGGGAAAATGAATCAGGGTGAGAGAAACAATTCTGGAGGGGGAGTTGGCAAACTTTAGGGTTTCCGGGGAAGGCTTCCGTGAAAAACTCCAAGTGAGTAAAAACCTGAAGGAAGTGAGGAAGCAGCTCTAAGGACACCTGTGGGCATTCTCACAGGGGTGGGAAGCCACTGGGGGGTTTGGAGCAGAGGGTGCTATGGTCTGACGCAACAGCCTCACTCCAGTTGCTATGTTCAGAGTAGGCTGTGGCAAAGCAAGGTGGACATAGGGAGATCAGTTAGGAAGCTATGGCAATCATCAAGGCACTGCAATAACAGGTACAATGGTGAAAAGTGGTTGCCTTTGGATATACCTTGAAGGAAGTTGTTGCAAGATTTGCTGAAGGACTGGATGTGTGGTGGAAGAGGAGTAAAATCTAACCCAGTGTTTGGGGCCAGAGATGGTAAAAACTGCAGAAAGATTTAGTGGCAAGGAAAACAAGGGCTGATTTGGGAGTGTTTAGATGCCTATTAGGTGTCCTAGTGGAGCTCGCAAGTAAGCAGTTGGAGATACAAGTCTAGAGTTAAAGGTGAGGCACCAGGCTAGAGGTATACATTTAGGAATTACCAGTAGATGGATAGTTAAAATGATACTAAAGCCATGAGACTAGATGAGATCACCAAAGGAGAGCGCATAGATAGAAAAAACGTCTGAGCACTAAGCCCTCAGACAAATCCAGTGCTAAGAATTTGTGGAGAAAGCAGGGTCCAGCCAGGTAAATGAGAAGGAATGGCCAGTAAGTCAGAAGGAAAACTGGGAGACTGTGGTGGAAACCAAGTGAAGAAAGCATTTCAGAGAGGAGGGATTCTTTCTGGAACAGCAGTTGTCAGTGGTGGAATCTACACTTGCAGATTTTCCATGACAACTGAAGATGTCATAGATATACAGAGAGAGATGTATATACATACTGACTAGATGGAAGGCTGTTTATAATCGCAACTCATAAGAAAAGCGTATTTGTATGTCAGTATGTTGTGCCATTGTATTCCAAATAGAAATCAGTTTTGAAACATCCAGTGTTTCATGGTTTCCATACCTTTCCCCACCTTCATGATCACAAATGATTGTTTCTAATTGCTCTTATGGTCGTTTTCCCCTTAGCTCATGGAGATGTTATCAAGATCTGTGTGATTATAAATGGAAAATATTCTAATTCTCAGCAAGTGGGTTAATGAAGGAGCAGACTGATCATGAATTATTTGCTAAACTAGACTCTAAAAATGACTTTTACTTATTTGTGAATGTTGAATTTACATTGGATTATGGATGTGTAATATTCTGGGAACTCATGGCACTTTATAAAAATGAAGCTGGTCTGTGAATATGTTCACCATAAGAACATGTTGACCACATTTTATTCCTTAAGCCACTTTTCACCCCAAATCCCGGCAGGGAAATCAGGCTTTCTTACTCTCTATTGAAATAGGGTGTTTTATTTAAATCACCTTCCCCGGTAAACAACCTGAGAGAAGGGAAGAAGAAATAGATGTAACTCCGTTGACAGCCTTGGGATATAGACATCCCGTCTCCATTCCTCTTAGCTTTTACTGGGTATCAGGCTGCCAGTTTAATAAGGGAACAAAGAAAAATAAACAATGATTTTTATCCCACTGGACAATTTATGGAAATAACCATAAATTTTAAAATTGAATCTTGGTTAGATCATAAAAGGATTTTCTTGGTCTGTTTGCATAGCTGTATTTTATCCCATTTTGAAATAATCTGGACTTTTTTGAGATTTTTATTGTACATAAATCTTATTTACCCGAAAAATCTTTTATAAAACATTTCTGCAGCAAATCGTGCTATATAGTACGCCATGTGGCATCATCATAAAATACACAAATCTGTACATGCTCATCTCTAGGGAATTCTGGTGAAGAATCAAGTCAGCATAATTCTAAGAGTTGTGTTTTCACGCATGTACTGTGTAACTGTACTGAGACAGTACACTAAATGTAACTGATGGGGCTCGTCTTGGTGGATATGGGTAGCTTGTATGTTGCCTTGGCTTTATTGATTAATCTTCTACATTACTTTGTATGTGCTGCAAACCCATGAGCACCTGTCTCCAATGCATTTGGTCTGTTTTACAGCCTTCTTCTGGCACTATCTAATGAAAACTATAAAAAGAAAATGTTTCTTTTCCACTACAGCAGCAACAAAAATTTCAGGAATGAGGCCACAAAAATACCATACCACATCACAGGCCTCTTCTTAATAGTAAGTCTAAAAGCAGTTAGCATCAGACCATCACATCAGGTCAAAGAGCATAGAATTTCTAAACCAAACCTTCCTTAGACATAACATTTAAATGTGATTATTATCATTAAAATAGTGAAGTAAAAAATAAAGTGAGCATAATTTCTTATTACCAGATAGTTTTTTGACTGACATAATTGTTCAGTCACATTTATGTTATATATTCTGTATGAACCATTCTTTTCTGTTAGATTGTAAACCCTAAAGGTTAGGAACCAAAGTATTTTTAAATAAGTTTTATCTACTCTAGCACAGGGCCATAATGGGAGTGATATAGTCCCTCTTTAACATTTACCACAAATAGGTATTTACTAAAACTGCCACCTGGTACAAGCCCACTGTGCTGACATTTTGGGGGTGAAAGAAGGGAGGAAACAACGGAATATCTGTGGTTATTATTCACTCAAGGATATCTAGGCCCACTTCATAGATAATGCTTTAAGGTTTCTTTTTTTATTTTATAAAGAGGAATAAGATATGACTGTAACAAGTACGAGCAGCTTTCATGATCCCTCCCATCCATCCAATTTCTCCCCCAGCTTAAAAGACATAGGCACAACTGTCTGTTACTGCCACATTCTAAACGCTCTTAAGATTTCACTAGACCAAATGAAGACCTCAGACTCAGGCCTGCCAGGCAATTGATTTCCAGATGAGTGGAACTCTTAAAAGCCCCACTTGTGGCCGGATGTGGTGGCTCACGCCTGTAAACCCAACACTTTGGGAGGCTGAGGTGGGCAGATCACAAGGTTAGGAGATTGAGACCATCCTGGCTGACACGGTGAAACCCCATCTCGACTAAAAATACAAAAACAAAATTAGCCGGGTGTGGTGGCAGTGCCTGTAGTCCCAGCTACTTGGGAGGCTGAGGTGGCAGAATAGTGTGAACCTGGGAGGCAGAGCTTGCAGTGAGCTGAGATCCCACCACTGAACTCCAGCCTGGCAGCCTGGGCGACAGGGCAAGACTCCGTCTCAAAAAAAAAAAAAAAAAAACCCACTTGGTTTTCATATCAAGACTCAGAAAATTCCTAAAAAGCCAATTACTAGTATTGGCAATGGGGAGGAGCTTCCCAGCACTTACAATTTTTGTTTAATTGAAATACATTTAAAATTTCCTAACAACTTGGTTCCATTACCGTTTTTTTCAGGTACAGAGCAGTTGCCTCCTGGAGTCGTGTTCAGGGAATTGGGATTCCTTTGGTAACTGCCATTGAAATTGTCTCCATCTGGATCCTGTCCTTCATCCTGGCCATTCCTGAAGCGATTGGCTTCGTCATGGTACCCTTTGAATATAGGGGTGAACAGCATAAAACCTGTATGCTCAATGCTACGTCAAAATTCATGGAGGTACTAAACGTTTAAAATTAATTAACCGGGGAAGGGAGGAGGTCCTCCGTTAGACTTCACCATCTTGAGATTTGATGACATCACCACAATGCCAAGTGTGGTTTATTCTGTCAAATATTCCTCAGTTGCATGAAAAGTAGTTAAACCTGTGTCTAGATTCTTGAATAGAACAGTTATTTTGGCTTTCACTCTTGTATTATACCCCAATGGTAGACACATCTGTTATTCTGCACCAAACCACTAAGAATACCAAAGCAAATTTACTAAGAAAGAGGGACTAGGGGTGTGTGTGTGTGTACACATATGCTATTTGTTTTTGAAATAATGAATACAACACAACAATTTCCATCTGGAAGACATACTGATGTTTATCTTATGTCACTTAGGGAGAAGCATATTTCTCACATTCTTTAAAGATGAATTTACTAATTCAAAGTAGAGAGTAGTACTTACATGTACTTACTTTAGAATGGTTTCTATGTCTAATATACAAATAATATAAAATTGTAGAATTTTTAAAAGAATATTTTGGTTTAACAAATTCAGTTGTTTTTTTTTTTAATACACCTGACCATATTAATGTTTTTCTGAAAAGCTTAATCACATGACTGAGTGTTTTGGGAAACCTATTTAAAATGCATCTTTTTGCAAAACTAGTTACATGTGGACTGAGGAGGAAAACCAAAGGGATAACTATTTCTCTTAAATCAGCGTAATTTAGTGCTTTGATGTAAGTTTCATGTAGCTCACATTCCACATGTAATTATTTACAGACATCTCAAGGTATGCTTTCCCAACTTGGAAAATTCACAGAATTCGTGGTTTTACAGTTGACCAGTTATCCTGCTTGGAAATTCTTGTTTTAAAATTAAAAGTGCTCATGAAAACTGCCAAACTAACAACTTAAAATTGAAGTTTCTTATTGGGTCAGTCTTCAAAGTGAAAAACAAAGCAGACAGTAGGAGATTGTCAGAATTTGGGCAGTGTGAATAAGCAATCTAGATATTCCAGACGCAAACATTAGAGAAAAGAGGTTCACTATAAGAAGAAGCTTACTAATCCTTAGAGCCGGACAAAATGAAATGGGCTGTTTCTTAAAGGCGGAGTCTCCTTTCTAGACATGTTCAAGTAAAGGGTAGCCACCCTTCAGGCATGGGTGGGCTAGACGGTTGTAGTAAAGGGTATGAGTTGAACAGATAATTTTTTAGAGTTCATTCCAAGTCTGAAGTCCTGTTCTTTTTTTCTAAATTTATTTTCCCTCTTTTTTCTATTCTTGCTCTTCAACTTTACCCTAGACTGATGAGAGGCCCCTCTCTACCCATGGGGATGACATCAGTTCCAAAGAGATGCATTACCCATTTCTCTGTGGGCCTTTGCCATGGAGGGGGCAGGGGACTCCATTCAGCCCTCTCAAGGGTCAGCCTCCAGACCCTCTGCAGCTGCTTCTGGGTCATTCATACCCAGTCAGCAAGTGCACCAGGAAAAAGAGGATACAAAAGAAGGGAGAATGGGTGCTCAAAGGAGTGTTCATGTTGCACTTCAAAAAAAAAAAGAGAGAGAGAGAGTGCTTCTGACTTTTTATAAGTTCAGGACTGAAATCTTCCTACAGTGTGTTGAGAACAGGGAAATGTTTGTGTAAGCAGTTTAGAATAAACCAACTCCTTTGGGAGTTTGCATTTAACCTGAGGATAGAATTCAGGGATCTGTGAACTTGGTTGGAAAAGAAACAACATGTTTATTTTCACTAACTTCTAACTGAATTTATCATTTCCTTCCATTATGAATGTACCCAACAAATCACCATAGTGTTTAACAGTATCATGACTTTTTCAGTAATAAAAATAGCAGACATTTTCTTACCATGTAACAGTTGTGTAATCTCGAAATATTATTTATGCTGATCAGAACTTCAATACTTCAATAGTTTGGTAGTTATTGGAACCATCATTAAGTTTGTTATTTGTGAATAAACACAATATTACTACATCAAAATTTAATTTCTAATATTTTGATAGCTGTGCTTTAATGTAATTGGTTTCCATTGCAATCTTATATATTTTATTTTATGCATGTAAAAATATTATTCTCAGAAGGGATTATAGTCTTTACCAGACTTCCAAAAGGGTCTGTGGTATAAAAATAGTCAAGAACTCCTCCCCCAAATTTTTTGTCTTTGGGAACCATTTTTAGATTATTTTAATAGACATGTTATAAATGCAGCCCACTTAGCCTCTTTCTATATTCAGAAACTGTCACATTTTTACAGAGCAGCATGTTTTTTTTTTTACTGTGGGAACTGCATTGTCCTTAGTAAATTAACAATCTGAAGAAGCATTATAAGGAAAGAAAAAGCATTTCTTCCCAAGTTGGTGATTAATTTCATGGGAAGAAGAATTTAGATATCATTTTTCATTTTCCATTTTTATAGGGTATTAAGTTTTCTTCTTTAAGCAGACATAAAACTGAATAACCTTAGTATTTATAAATCCCACCCAGTTAGCTAATACCAGATATGGCCCAGTTGAGATATGCAGCCTCAATCGTTTCCAGGTGGTTAAGTATTAAAGGAGGGAGAAGAGTATTGTTATTGATGTTCAAAGTGGCTGGCTTTGAGGTCACATAGCAGGCATACCAGGCAGAGGGTTAAACCCTATTAACCAAAGCTACACAGACAAGCCATTCATAACCTTCACTGTTTCAGGTTAAATACACTTTCACCACAACAGTCAAAAGTAAAGCAGGCGCTAACAAAATGTTGAGGTTCATCAAGAAATAAAGATAAACATATATATTCTTTTGTCTCAAAATCATGTTTTATGAGCTTTAGAAGGACATTATTTTTATTGATTAGGGCTCTTCCATTGTGTAGTTGAAACCTTCCATCTATGAAAAGTATCCTTGTCAAGATAATTTTTGAAGTGCAGTTTCTTTTTGTGTTGTTTAAAGCCAGGATAATTTCTGAAGTTTCCAATTTAATTGAATTTTGAGGACCACTCCCAAACCCATTACTGCAACAAGAGAGCATGATTTTAAAGACGTTTGGCTGGGCGCGGTGGCTCAAGCCTGTAATCCCAGCACTTTGGGAGGCCGAGACGGGCAGATCACAAGGTCAGGAGATCGAGACCATCCTGGCTAACACGGTGAAACCTCGTCTCTACTAAAAATATACAAAAAACTAGGCGGGAGAGGTGGCAGGCGCCTGTAGTCCCAGCTACTCAGGAGGCTGAGGCAGAGGAATGGCGTAAACCCGGAAGGCGGAGCTTCCAGTGAGCTGAGATCCGGCCACTGCACTCCAGCCTGGGCGACAGAGCGAGACTCCGTCTCAAAAAAAAAAAAAAAAAAAAAAAGACATATCTGCAAGTTTAAAGACCTTAAAGCTACCAGAGGCACAGCACAGTTAATTGACATGACTCTGCTCCTCTTTTTCTTTTTTTTTTTTTTTTTTTTTTTTTTTTCACTTTGAAGTTCTACCAAGATGTAAAGGACTGGTGGCTCTTTGGGTTCTATTTCTGTATGCCCTTGGTGTGCACTGCGATCTTCTACACCCTCATGACTTGTGAGATGTTGAACAGAAGGAATGGCAGCTTGAGAATTGCCCTCAGTGAACATCTTAAGCAGGTAAATCCCATAACATCATGAAAATCTGGCCAGGACTGGTTAGTCCTTGACAGCAGCAGGCCTGCAAATACCATCTTTAGTAGAATTAGCCTGATTTCCTAAAATAAAAATACTATCTTGTAACTGTTTTATTTATGGTAATATTGTTAGAAATTTCTTTTGTAAAATGGGAAGCCTGCTTGTGAAACAAGTGGTCCTGAAGGCTGGGCCCAGAGAGAGAAGAACTATCCCTCTATTTTGCCAAGAGTGTACTGAGCATGTGTGTATGTGAGTTCATGCATTGAATTGGGCTTAGAACTGTACCAGGACACAAAGAAGCATATGACTTTCTCCCCATGCAGATTTACAGTCTCGTTGTAGAAATAAAATATGCATGCAAAACAACTTGAAAATAGAATCACAGGTGTGGTAAAAGTAGCCTGTGCTATGGAAAGCCAGGAAGGGTATGAGACAGAGTCATGGGGAAGCTGTTCATGGATGAGGGGGATTGAACCAGACTTGGAGGCTAAATGGGATTTGATGGGGAAGAAGTTGACAGAAAGCATTTCAGGTGGAAGAACGGGAGTCTAGTTAGAATGTGGAATAGGAACCATGCATTTGGGGAATGGGAAAAAGGAGATGAACCCCTCCAGAGCAATGTCTAATGTGAGACTTACGCTAGGAAATGGGATCATGTACATTAGAAGAGGTAAAATGTTGGAAGACCCAAAGTTCTAGAAGGAATTTGAACATATCAACAGGAGGCTAATGTTGGTCCCTCCTGGGTGAAATTAGAACAGGTAAAGCTGTGGGCTTTCAAGGGCAAAACTAGACTCATACTTGGCTCTCTGACCTTGGGCAAATTGCTTAATCTCTCTGAACATCTAGTTCCTCATAATATGTATATAATAATACATCCTGGGGATGTCCTGAGACATGTAAGATGCCTAACAGCACCCAGCGCCTACTAGGTATTAAACAAATGTTAATTTACATTAATTCTAAGAGTAAACCTAGGACTTCAGGTAAGTTCTCTGTTGCAACAGAAGAGTATATAATGATGGTCAACTACATCAAAAGTTAATGTAAGTTGTTGATGGAGTCTGTAAATCTGTCCTATATAATTACCATGTGCAAGCATCATTCCTCATCAACAACTCTTTTGAACTACTATACTGATTTTTCTGAGCTTCAGCTTTTCATCTGTAAATTGAGCATAATATTTGAATCAATAGTATTATGAGAATCAAAAGGATGAATGTATATGCATGTACTTTATAAAATCTAACATGCCATACAAATGGTAGCTATTATCTTTCATTGACATTTAGCAGGAAGATTACATTGAGAAACCTTAGTATGACTTTGCTCAGGCATGAAAGTTTCAAATACTCCAGTTGCTTAATATGTTTACAATTATTTCCTTTCATCCTTGGAATGGAGGTAGTTAGAATGGGTTTGTGAAAAACAGTGTTTTAAAATACAGATTTTTACATTCATGCCATGATTGAGACTGTTTAAGCTATGAGTGGTATTTGCTGTGGAAATAATTAAATAAGGTTTAGGAATAATTGTCATATGCTGTTTCATGTTTACATAGCATTTTTTAAGTTTTTAAAGTGCATGTCCATTTCCATGTCTTTTTCTTATTTGATTCCTCCAAGCGCCCTGTGAGATTGGTAGGATATATATTCTTTATTATACAGGTGATTAAGAGGTTTGCTCAACTGAATGGAGATTAGAACCCAAGATTTTGCCCTCATGCAGTTAAAGTTCCTTTTGGTGCCCCTCAAAGCTGCAGCAAATCCTAAGAACAGAAAAGCAAGGGTAGCTGGAGGTCCTGCAGATGGGACTGTGGGAGAACCAGCATAGAGCACAAAGCCTTGCCATCTTGACTAATACTCTGGGGGGCTCATAGTTTTGCTTCTTACTTGGTTGTCTCTAATTTCTCCTCATCGTAATGATGACAGTTTTATCAATCAGGGGTTGTGTTTAGATGCTGAGAACACAAAACCCAAAATAACAGTTGACCAAGAAGGAGTTTATCTTTCTCCCATAGCAAAAAGTTCAGACATCAAGATTTAGTGGTCAAGCCAACTTAGAGGCCAGGTATCTACTGTTTTGCTGACCTTTCCTTCAGTCTGAGAAGACAGTAGCAGCAGCTCTACTTTTATATCTGATTTCCAATCAGCAAGAGGGGAAGAACAGAAAACAACATATCGTGGGTGTGCATCAAAGGAGTGTCCCTATACTTCTCAGTAGCTCTTCCAGAAACCCATGCAATGGTTTCTATTTCATCTAGTGGGTCAAAACTGTGCCAAGTGGGCATGTAGATAATTAGGCCAGGTTCCCCAGCTGCCTTAACAAATCAAGACCTGAGTGATGGTAAGGAAGACAGGAGACTGGATATTGGTTAAGCAAATATCAGACTATCAGGGCAGTGTACTAATTACTACCTTTTAAAAGCATTATCCTCTTTGAATATGCACTCAAGAAAGGTAACCTCTCCCCTAATACACTGCTTTTCTATTTTTCTGGGCACACTGTCTTTCTGGACACACAAAATGACCCTTTAAAAAGAGCCCCCATTCCTGAAGATTTGAATATTTTATTTCTTCCCTCAATCATTACTCCAAAGCCATATCCCAGCTAGCCCAATGACTATGAGAGGTTAAAGAATTCCCAATTCTTTGAGCTAGATTAGCGAGTTATCAAAACTGCCCCAGAATATTTTTGAATGGCTCAGCCAATCACGTGAGTTTATTATAGGCTTCCCAGACTTAATGTTATATGTTTCAGGTTGAGCCAGCATTACCCTTCCAGGCGCTGTTTTTAATCAGTTTTATTTGGACATTAGCTGATCCCAGTTACAGACAAATTGCATTTTGTGTTCCTAGTCAGGAACACAAATGCATGAAATATAATACTCAAATAATGCACGCCAATGAATAGTTGCAGATAATTCCTAATTTATAGTTTTTCTGATCCTGAGCAGACTCAAAGGCATGCAAACCTTCCATGAAGTCAGTCCAAGGTCAGCATGTTCCAGATTTTCTAGTCCTCACTGCTGATAATACTTTACCCTCATCCTTCTGCTTGCAAACAATATATAATATTTTTATATGTCATTAAGAAACTGCGTGTCATTAAGAAAAGAATTTAAAGAGCAAAAAATCCCAATAGTAACTGTGTTCAAGATCAGGAAAAGGAAAAAACATAGTGCTATGACTTTTCCTTTTCTGCTCCCCACTCCTAGTTTGTTTTCCCAAGGTCTTTGTTGATTTGTCCATGCATATTATAATGTGATGTTCAGTCTCCTTGCCTGCCGTGCCATCATTAATGCTAATTAGTTACCTGTTATTAAGAGCCATTAGCTAACCCTTTCCCCCATGCAGTCACACCCCACCCCCTTACACACACACACAGGCAGACTCAGCCACCTACACACACACAGCCGCAGACTCAGCTGGCTCACCTCCAGCCAGTTTCCACCTCTCTCGGCATATAACCTCTGTCCTGGCGCTAATAACCAACCTGAGGTCCCCATCCTTCCTGGAAGCTGCCCAGAAGCATCATTAGCAATTCCTTGGTTAGAACGCTGACCTTAGAATCTTGAAGAGGTAGAGACACTGTAAGCCAGGCTGTTCTCCTGGCTCTTCTTTGAATTATTCTTTCCCTGTTGTCTGCTACTTCCTGGTACTGTAGTTCTTGCATCTAGTATAAAAACACTAAATTTGTTGTCCTTTTTTTTTTTTTTTTCTCACTTTCCTTTAGCGTCGAGAAGTGGCAAAAACAGTTTTCTGCTTGGTTGTAATTTTTGCTCTTTGCTGGTTCCCTCTTCATTTAAGCCGTATATTGAAGAAAACCGTGTATAATGAGATGGACAAGAATCGATGTGAATTACTTAGGTACGATCCTATGTACTCGCTAGAAAATTGGAGTTTCTCAGATTTTCATTTACAATACTTTTACAAAACCAGCTACTCTACATGCCCATTAGCCCTGAAAAGTAAAAGCGCAAAGCTGACTTTTTGTCTTTAGCTGACATAGCCTATAACTGATCCCAAAATTCGTGCAAGCCACGTCTGTTATCTTGCCACTCCCCTCCTGAGGCTGTGCGTAAGGGTTTGAGCTAACCAAGTAGTGATGTATCTGTAACTGTCCTGCAAAACTGAAACTGCCATTTAAAGAGGCACTTTTTACAAAATTCTAACTGCCACCCACAAGAAATGGCTTCTGGGCAAGAAAAATGCTTATTCTAGGAATAAATGCTAGTTAGCAGATTTTAAAACAATATTTTCTAATTATTCTACACTATTTTCTTTTGCTGTAGTTTCTTGCTGCTCATGGATTACATCGGTATTAACTTGGCAACCATGAATTCATGTATAAACCCCATAGCTCTGTATTTTGTGAGCAAGAAATTTAAAAATTGTTTCCAGGTAAGATGATTTTTCAAGTATTTTTTAAAGACAACAAAATGAGTATATTAAACAGTCGACACAGCCAATTCCAGCTGTAATAGTACTTTGATCAGCTGTACTCCTTTTTAGCAGTGAAGTGAAAATCATGTTTTATCACCCAGAAAGAGAGTCAGATTGTCAGCATAACAGAAAAGCAGTTCCTATTTAGACAACCACAGACAAAGAGGTTAAAATCAAAAGGACTAAATCACATGCCAGTTTAGAACCCTCCTTTTAGAGAGAAATGTTTCAATGTATGCTCCCAGCCACACAGAGTACATAAGACCTATTCGTACCTTACACTGTCTTAGACTTGAACCAAAGTCTCGACAAAATATAAACTCTATTGTTAAGAAAGCTCTCACTGATTAGACCATCCTGGCCAACATGGTGAAACCCTGCCTCTACTAAAACTACAAAAATTAGCCGGGCGTGGTGGCAGACGCCTGTAGTCCCAGCTACTGGGGGGGCTGAGGCAGGAGAATGGCATGAACCTGGGAGGCGGAGCTTGCAGTGAACTGAGATCATGCCACTGCACTCCAGCCTGGACGACAGAGCAAGACTGTGTCTCAGAAAAAAAAAAAGAAAAGAAAAGAAAGTTCTCATTAAATGCTATTTAATTGTGTACTTAGTAATAGAATCTTCAAGGAAAGTAAATGCTTATTGCTGTGGGAATCTGAACAAATATAATTTTATTCAAAATCAGTTTCCTTCTGTTTTCAAACCTCCAGCCAGCTCAGCCACCCACGTCCTTCAGAAGCTCTAAGCCTGTCTTATTGATGTGCCATTTTCTGGTTCCTGAAATGATTTTAGCATAGGCTTAATCCTCACTGGATTTTGTTATCTTGGACCAGGCTGTTTAACTTTAGTTTACAGTACATATAAGGCAGAGTAGGGTAGAGGTCAAGAATGCAGGCTCTGGAAGCAAAGAGCCGCGATGGACATCACAGCCCTGCACTTGCTAACTGTCTACCCCAGGTCTGGTTAGTCCCTCTCCTGCTTTTTCAGTTTCCTCACCTATAAAATTGGATAATCACAGTATCTCTCTCATAAGAAGGGTAATATATGTAAAATGCTTGAAATAATAAGTGCTCAATATGAGTTGATTACTATTAGGGACAGAGTAGAGAGGAAAAACACAGTAACTGCCTGCATGGCACTCACAGTCTAAACAAAGCAGACATATATTAACCAAGGAATCACACAAACAGATGAAACTCGGTATGGAAGTTTGCAGCCATATTTCTGAGGTCTTCTTGGAAATGTCTGCCCCTCACAAAACACTCTGCCCAAAATGGACTGACTAAACATGCAGGTTAAAACTAGTACATTATATAAGCTGAAATTAATTATTACTTACTCATTAATTTACATATTCATTGGGGGAGGGAAAATCAAGGTAAAAATTATCAGAAATGAATCCCACTTTTTGATGAATCTTCCTAAAAAGGCAGCATACCCAAAAGAAAGAGCCCAAATCTAGAGAGTCCTGGGTTCTAATTCCAGTTCTGCCTCTCATTATCCTCTCTGGACCTCACTGTCCTCATTCACAAAATGGGGGAATAGCATAAAATGGGGGAACATTCAAGGTTGTTGTGAGGATCTGATGAGGTACCTGGTGCAGAGAGCCACACAGGTGGTGCACACTGAAGAAATGCTAGGACCCCCCGCCGGCCCAGCGCTACCCATGCCTGCCTCAAGCTGTGGAGAGCCCTCCCTCTCGCCAGCACTGCCTTCCCTTTCTCTTGTACTTGGTAATACAACGAGCCACAAGGGTTCTATTTCTCTGCACTGGAATGGATAGTATAACTCCTGCCTGGTGATAACAGGCTCTCCACTCTAGGTTACTGTCAAGGTTCACTTCCCTCCAGTGTGAATGGACATTTGCCCCTCCTTAGCGTGGCCCAAGGCCGCTGTGTTTGGCTGGGAATGGGCTGGTAGGCTTGCCTTACTTCGAGTCTGTTGCTTCCCCCAGTCATGCCTCTGCTGCTGCTGTTACCAGTCCAAAAGTCTGATGACCTCGGTCCCCATGAACGGAACAAGCATCCAGTGGAAGAACCACGATCAAAACAACCACAACACAGACCGGAGCAGCCACAAGGACAGCATGAACTGACCACCCTGCGAAGCCACTCCTCGGCACTCCCATAATCCTCTCGGAGAAAAAAAATCACAAGGCAACTGTGACTCCTGAAATCTTTTCTCTGATCCTTCTTCCTTAACTCACTCCCACACTCAAGAAGAAATGCTTTCCAGAACCGCAAGGGTAGACCGGTTTAGCCACCCACGACATCTACGAATCGTACTTCTTTAATTAATCTGATTTACATATTCTGCGTGTTGTATTCAGCACTAAAACATGGTGGGAGCTGGGAGAGAATGAAGACTGTTCAATGAAACCGGAAGGATATTTACTACTTTTGCATGAAAATAGAGCTTTCAAGTACATGGCTAGCTTTTATGGTAGTTCTGGTGAATGTTCAATGGGAACTGGTCACCATGCAACTATAGAGATTATGACAAGATTTTCTACTTTTTTTAACTGATTTTTTGTCCTTCAGCCAAACACAATATGGGCTCAAGTCACTTTTATTTGAAATGTCATTTGGTGCCAGTATTTTTTAACTGCATAATAGCCTAACATGACTATTTGAACTTATTTACATATAGTTTGCAAAAAAAAAAAAGAAAAGAAAAAAAGACGAAAATAGTATTCAGGTGAGCAATTAGGTTCGTATTTTCCATGTCACTGTTTATTTTTTTAAAACACAAATTCTAAAGCTACAACAAATACTACAGGCCCTTAAAGCACAGTCTGATGATACATTTGGCAGTTTAATAGATGTTACTCAAAGAATTTTTTTAAACTGTGTTATCTTTTTTAAATGGTGTTTGATTACAAGAAATCTTGAGCATGTTTTGTATGTTAAATTCAAAAGTAATGCTTCAATCAGATCTTTTTCACAAGTTCAATCTGTTTTTCATGTAAATTTTGTATGAAACATCAATGTCAAGTACCAAAATTTTAATGTGTGTGTCAGTAACTCTACCTGAGACTTTCAGTGCACTGTATATAGAAGTCTAAAGCACACCTAGGAGGAAAAGATTGAATTTTTCAGATGATTTGGAAATTTTCATTCAGGTATTTGTAATAGTGACATATATATGTATATACATATCACCTCCTATTCTCTTAATTTTTCTTAAAATGTTAACTGGCAGTAACCCTTTTTTGGTCATTCCCTTTTCCATACAGGAAACATAATTTTGAAGTGGCCAGATGAGTTTATCACATCAGTGAAAAATAATTACCCCCAACTGCCACCAGAACTTAATGATTCTTCACTTCTCGGGGTTTTCAGTATGAACCTAAATCCCTACCCCAACGTCTCCCTCCCACACTGCCACCATTTCAAAGGGCCCACAGTGACTTTTGCCGGGCATTTTCCCAGATGTTTACAGACTGCGAAGTACAGCAGAAATTCTTTTACTAGTGTGTGTGTATATATATATATAAACAATTGTAAATTTCTTTTAGCCCATTTTTCTAGACTGTCTCTGTGGAATGTATTGTGTGTGTGATATATGCATGTGTGTGATGGTATGTATGGATTTAATCTAATCTAATAATTGTGCCCCGCAGTTGTGTCAAAGTGCATAGTCTGAGTAAAATCTAGGTGATTGTTCATCATGACAACCTGCCTCAGTCCATTTTAACCTGTAACAATCTTCTGCATTCATAAATCCTGTAACCATGTTACCATTACAAATGGGATAGAAGAGGCAGTGGGAAAGCGGATGAGCTGTAGACTAGCAATATAGGGTTTTGTTTGGTTGGTTGGTTTGATAAAGCAGTATTTGGGGTCGTATTGTTTCCTGTGCTGGAGCAAAAGTCATTAAACTTTGAAGTATTATATTGTTCTTATCCTCAACTCAATGTGGTGATGAAATTGCCAGGTTGTCTGATGTTTCTTTCAGACTTCACCAGACAGATTGCTGACAATAAATTAGGTAAGATAATTTGTTGGGCCGTATTTTAGGACAGGCATAGATAAAATAACATCAGGTTCCAGTTGCTTGAATTGCAAGGCTGAGAAGTACTGCCCCTTTGTGTGTTAGCAGTCAAATCTATTATTCCACTGGCACATCATATGCAGTGATATATGCCTATAATATAAGTCATAGGTTCATACCATTTTGTTTAGACAATTATCTTTCTTTCAAGATGCTCTGTTTCTTTCACATGAAAAAAATGCATTTTATAAATTCAGAAAGTCATAGATTTCTGAAGGCTTCGATGTGCATTTTATTTATGGACTAGTAAGTAATTGTAGTTTACTAGTAGGAATATTTCCAGTTTCTACCTTTACGACATCTTTTCAACAAGTAACTTTGTAGGAATGAGCCAGAAGCCAAGGCCCTGAGTTGGCAGTGGCCCATAAGTATAAAAGTTTACAGAAACCTTGCAAGTGTCTCTTCATTTTTACATAGTTTTCCATAGAAAATGTTTGTTACATAATGCCTGTTGCAAACCTCTCCTTAGTAATATCCTGGAAAGCAATTTACTATCAAACAGGTACTTCTACTTCTATTCTCAACCAACCTATTTTGTTGTACTGAGCGTTTAACTCTGTCATTCATTCCTTCATTTACCTTTCCAGAAAGTTTAATTGGGCTTCTACTATGCACCAGGCATTCTTCCAGATATTGGGGACATAGTAAACAAAACAGGCAAAGTCCCTGATCCCAAGGAGCTTGCATTCTAGGCAATAAACAATTACAGTCAATAAGCAATATGTCAGGTAGATAGCTGGAGGAAGAGATTCATATATATCCAACTGTTTATTTGACATCCACAGTTGGATGGCTAGTACACCATCATGTATCCGAAATGAAGCTCCTGATATCTTCCAGCCTGCACTGCCTAATATTCCTCTGCTCAGTTATAGACAGTCACATTTTTTAGGAGTTATTCAGGATAAAAACTTTGAAGTCATTGCTCATTCCTTTTCCTCACACCTTACAGCCAACATCTCCATAAGTCCTGAGAGCCCTGTCTTCAGAATATATCCAGAACCTGACCAGTTCTCTGTCTCTGCCTCTACCTCCCTACTCTGAGCACCATCTTCTCTTGCCAGGATAACCACAATAGGCTCCTGACATGCCTACTCGTTTCCAGCCTTGTAAACAGCTGTATTCCAGTTGGAGCCAGTCTCTCCTCTCCCATAAGTGATTAGGTTAGGCGAGGCTGACCACCATCCTCTGGGAGTTTCTTAGTAAGAACTAAGTCAGAAAGAGCTATTTTCCTACTAAAGCAGGGCTGGGAGGTTGTGAGCCTGGGCGTGGCTGGACACTGTGGTTGAGCATTATTAAGAAAGTCAATCTAGAGTGTCATGAAGATGAAGAAGAGCATTAAAGTCCCCAGTTCTAGCTCTCCTTGATGCTTTCTCATGGCTTCAGTAAACAAACCAACACATTTACCTTTTCAACTACACTAGTTAAATCTGGTTTTCTTTTGCTTGCAATACACACATTGTAAGACCATCTCATGTAAGTTATCTTGAGTCATCTTTTGTTGTTAATAGACTTTATGTTTTTTGAGCTGTTCTAGGTTTACAGAAAAATTGATCCAAAATTACAGAAAATTCCTACATGCCCTCCTTTCTCCCCCTTATCCATACAGTTTCCCCCTATTTTTTACACCTTGTATTAATGTGGCACATTTGTCACAGTAAATGAACCAATGCAATATGATTAACTAAAGATTATAGTTTACATTAAGGTTCACTCTGTGCTCGACATTCTATGGGTTTGAGCAAACATATAATGTCACATATCCACCATTATAGTATCATTCAGAAGAGTCCCACTGCCCTAAAAATTCCTGTGCTGCATCATTTCATCTATCCCTCCATCCCCTTCTTGATTTATCTGTTCACTCAACACAGATACCATGAACAACCATCATATTACATTGTGCTAATAGCTGGGAACAGGAAATTAGATGAATAAATAAATAAATGCAGTGACGAGCTTTGTGGTGACTCAATAGACGTCAGCATAGGGGCTGGTAAAGGCACAAAGGAAAGAGTAGTAACTTCAGTTGGTGAACACCAGCAGACAAGTATGAGGGCCTTTGCTTCCACGACTCTCATTTTACTTTGCATGAATGTTATGTCACCTCTAGGAGAAAGGCACAAGAATAAGCAATATAGTATTGTCTCTACATTGTGAGTTTTTATGAGGTCAGTAAATACATATTATTTTCCATTCAAAAGTAATTTAAAATTATCAAAATAATGAAACACAATTCCTAAATATAATTAGGAAATACCTGAGACAAATGTCAATCTTTGACTAGTCTATTACCTCTATTGTTTTTCTTATGAGTATTACTAGTCCATGAGATAACATGGAAAACCTTCTATGTGTAGAGTGAAGGAAACGTACTGCCAGCCTTCCCAAACCACTCCAAACTCATGATTCTGAGTCTTCTATTTCTTTATTTGTAAAATAATACAGTACAGCCCTGTATTTATTGATTTTACTCCATACTTCAAAGCAAAGTTAAATCAGAGCACAAGTTCGCCATATGCAGTTGAATGTTTCTGAAATTCCAATGAGGTCTTCACAATGAAAACCCAGTGGTTTTTTTGTTTGTTTGTTTGTTTTTTAATAATCCTACATTTGAAAAAGTTTCTGCCATACTTTTCTCTAAATAGTAACAAAGACAAACCAGTGTCTATATTTGGTCAGCACTGATATACTTCGACTTTTTTGTTTCTAAAACTGAAAGGGGACAGACTTGTGTTCCCAGAATCAGGAAAGAATCAATGATTGAAAATAGCATTGTAACTGCAAAACTGGGCTTTCCCTATGAGGCATGCTAGAATGGTTCACTTTTGATTTGATGAAGCCAGAACGCATTATATCTCCTAGTTTCCGAAGCTTTTAGCATCAATATCATTCTAGATTCTATCAGCTATATTTCTTTGGGGGCGGTAATAAATTAGGAACAGCAATGCCAATCCTAGTTAGAATCAGAAGAGTCATGGAATCTTCCTAGAGGAATATAGAGAATGCCACAATTTTTTCTCTTTTAGTCCTAAACCGCAGGATCTTTATCTTCCATTTAGTTTATCTAAATGGAACTGGTCATCTTTTACTTGAATTTGATTCTATGAAGGTGGATGCAATTGTATACTTGATGTCGTGTGATAGATTTGTCCCAGGTGGGAGTAATGACCCTGTGCAGTCTGCATACTACCACATTGTCAGCCAAATCACAGGCCCAAGCCACCTCCAGAGCACAGCTCTCACTCCTTTTTCTTTTTCTTTTTTTTTTTTTTTTTTGTGGGGTGGGTGGTTTGTTTTGTTCTGTTTTGAGACAGTATCTCACTATTGCACAGGTTGGAGTGGAGTGGTGCAACCTCAGCTCACTGCAGCCTCGACCTCCTGGGCTCAAGCAATCCTCCCATCTCAGCTTCCCCAGTAGCTGGCACTACAGACACATGTCACCGTACCTCGCTATTTTTTGTATTTTTAGTAGAGATGGGGTTTCACCATGTTTCCCAGGGAAGTTTCAAACTCCTGGTCTCAAGAAATCCACCTGCCTCAGCCTCCCAAAGGGCTGGGATTACAGGCGTGAGCCAACCCACTCAGCCTCTTACTTACTCCATTTCTGCATGCTTTTTTCAGAATAATTCCATTTCTCCATGAACTATAGCTCTCTATTTCTCTCAGAATATGACTTTTAGGGTTAACTTCAATTAAGTGCTTGTGCTTTTAAAATATCCTAAAGTGAGAATATCTAAGTGTGAGCAGGTAAAGGGAATACATTTGTGCCTAATGAAACATTAATGTCACAGGTCCAACTTTTTCTCTGTGTTATGAAACCTGATAGGGTTAGGCCTGGATTGCTATCCCTCACTCTTAGTCACAATTCCATTGGGACAAATGGAATTCTGCTGACCAACTTAGATCTAGCAAGCAGGGCCAACCCCTGGAGCTGGGGGTAGAAGGGTGGTTCTCCCAAAGAAAGGAGAATTGGCCAGACGCAGTGGCTCATGCCTGTAATCTCAACATTTTGGGAAGCCAAGGTGGGTGGATCACCTGAGGTCAAGAGTTCAAGACCAGCCTGGCCAACATGGCTAAATCCCGTCTCCACTAAAATTACAAAAGGTAGCCAAGCATGGTGGCAGGTGCCTGTAATCCCAGTTACTCAGGAGACTGAGGGAGGAGAATTGGTTGAACCCAGGAGGTGGAGATTGCAGTGAGCCGAGATCACTGGACTGCACTCCATCCTGGGTGATAGAGCAAGACTCTGTCTCCAAAAAAAAAAAAAAAAGAAAGAAAGAAAGGAGACTTGTCTATATATCTTGCTACTCCTTATTTCAGCTCCTTTTTGACATATTCAGTTTATTCGATTGTTATTAGTTTTTAAAAATAATTTTCCCTTTCAAATTATAAAAAGAATATATCAAATATGTCAAAAATGTCTTTAAAACTCTTACAGAACAATAATTAATGAACAATCCATGTATATATGGAGGGAAACTCTATACATGGTGATATGGTTTGGCTCTGTGTCCTCACCCATATCTCATCTTGTAGCTCCTATAATTCCCACATGTTGTGGGAGAGACCCAGTGGGAGATGATTGAATCATGGGGGCAGGTCTTTCCCATGCTATTCTCATGACAGTGAATAAGTCTCATGAGATCTGATGGTTTTTAAAAGGGGAGTTTCCCTCCACAAGCTCTCTTCTCTTGTCTGCTGCCATGTGAGACATGCCTTTCACCTTCTGCCATGATTGTGAGGCCTTCCCAGTCACATAAAACTGTAAGTCCAATAAACCTCTTTCTTTTGTAAATTGCCCAGTCTCAGGTAAGTTTTTATCAACAGCTTGAAAATTGACTAATACATATGGGGATATATATCTTACTTATCCAGTCCTTTGCTACCCTAAACAAGACTGTGCTGTGCATCATTGTCAAGTCTCCAGGGGGATTTGCATGATTCTCTGGGAGATGTAAGTAGGACTGCTGCTGGATCATAAGGTTTGTGCATAGTTAATATCACCAATTACAGCCAGGATGTCTCCAGAATGGCCACTCTAGTCCTGGATTGATCCATCATTTAAGAGTTCAGCAGCTCCAGATGCCATGCAATTGCCCCACTTTACGCTGGAACCACCACAATGCAGAAGCATACACCGTTAGGGACATGTAAGCAGACACTGTCAAAGACCAGTCCAGACCCCCTTGCATCCATTTTACCAGCTCTCTTCATTCATCTCCAGCTCCAATGTTTTGGGAGTTTTTTTGTGGGATTTTGTTTGTGTCTTGCTCTTTTGTCCAGGCTGGAGTGCAGTGGTGTGATCACAGCTCACTATGGCCTTGACTTTCTGGGCTCGAGAAATCCTCCCACCCCGTTCTCCTGAGTAGCTGGGACTACAGGTGTATGCCACCACACCTGACTTTTTTAAATTTTTTTTACTTTTTGTTTTTAATAGAGCAGGGGTTTCGCTATGTTACCCAGACTGGTCTCAAACTCCTGGGCTCAAGTGATCCTTCTGCCTCTGTCCCACAAAGTGCTAGGATTACAGGCATCAGCCACCATTCGCAGTCTCAGCTTCAGTGTTTCTACTGCTTAATATTTACATCTGCAACATTCGGTGGCTCGCCCTTGGACACTGGAGCCTGCCTAGACTGTAAGAAGAAGAACTGCCTGGGAATTGTATGTCCTCCTCCACCCCTACCACAACCTATAGCCAATGACTTACTGGTGTGGACTTACACCAGCTCTTGTATCTCAAGGTGGGGTAAACACCTCGCACCCTGGAGATCAGGCTGAGTCTGGGACTTCACCTGACATCTCAACTTTACTTAGCTTCTCTCTTTCCTTCCCGCGGCCTACTTCTTCCACTCCCCTACTAATTTCCTCTGGAAGCTGTGCCTTAACAAACCACTTACACCCAAATCCTTGGTTCAAGGTCAGCTTCAGGAAGAATCTGAGCAAAGACACACATTTCTATTTCACTACTGAACATAAATGACAAATTCCAGACATTGATCATGTTAGATTCTTCAGCATACTAAATTTGGGCTCCTATTTAAAACTATTCTTTCACTTTCTTTACTGGGCCATCTTAGTATAATATACTAAAATCTCTCTCCTAATTGACAATCCAAGCTTCCTCCCCCACAGTTGCAGTCCCAGCTGCTGTCAAAGAGCATGGCTTTTCTGTGGGACAGTTACATCGACCCCTGTAGGAGCTCCATTTCAGACTCTCGGCGGGGATGGCTGTTAGGCGTTTCTGTGTCTCCAAATATTACTCATGCCAGAAGCCAGCTGCAATTGCCCTTTAGAGAACATGCCCCTCTCAAGTAACTGTCACATGAACATTTGAGTCATTTATGAAGCTGCAAACCAATAAGAGAAGTAACAAGATTAAGTCAGGGCGGGCGGGAAAGTGCAGGCAGCAAGCACACACTTGTGAGTGTGCAAGGAGTGTGACTGTGAGAACACTCGGGAACTCGGACGGCAGCCAGAGGAAACAGCATGGGTGAAGGAAAGGTGTATGTATATTCAAGAAAAAAACAACCTCAGCATTTTTAGGACAGAAGAATTGATGCCAGTGAAAGGAAAACATTGTGTAGGGATGAAAATAAAAAGATATTTGATGGATGAAGTTCCCAGAGAAGGTGAGATGGAGAGGAAATGGCAGCCTTGGAAAGGAAGAATGTTCTTCACTGATGATCAAAAGTGCCTGTGTCTCCTGCCATAGGATTTCCTATGAGTTCCATGCCCTCTGTCTGCATGTCAGGCTTAAGGATAAAGGCCTATTTGTGCCATACATAGAAAATGCCTGTATTAAGCCATTCTCGCATTGCTATAAAGATACCTGAGACTGGATAATTTATAAAGAAAAGAGGTTTAATTGCCTCCTGGTTCTGCAGGCTTTACAGAAGAGGACATGGTGCTGGCATCTGCTCAGCTTCTAGGGAGGCCTTGGGAGGGTGGAAGGTGGAGAGGGAGCAGGCATGTCACATGGCAAAAGCAGGGGCAAGGGAGAAAGAGTAGGGGGAAGGCGCCACACACTTTTAAACATTAAATCAGATTGTGAGAACTCACTATCATGAAAACAGCACCAAGCCTTTGGTACATGGAGGGATCTGTCTCCATGTACCAAATACCTCTCACCAGGTCTCACTTCCAACATCGGTGATATGGTTTGGCTATCTTCCCACCCAAATCTCATCCTGAACTGTAGCTCCCATAATTCCCACTTGTCATGGGAGGGACCTGGTGGGAGGGAATTGAATCATGGGGGCAGGGTTTTCCCAGGCTATTCTCTTGATAGTGAGTAAGTCTCACAAGATCTGATGGTTGTATAAAGGGCAGTTCCCCTGCACATGCCCTCTTGCCTACCACCATGTAAGATGTGCCTCTGCTCCTCCTTTGCCTTCTGCCATGATTGTGAGGCCTCCTCAGCCATGTGAAACCTGAGTCCATTAAACCTCTTTTTCTTTATAAATTACCCAGTCTCAGGTTTTCTTCATAGCAGTATGAAAATGAACTAATACAATAAATTAGTACCAGTAGAGTGGGGTACTGCTATAAGAATACCCAAAAATGTGGAAGCGACTTTGGAACCGGGTAACTGGCAGAGGCTGGAACAGTTTGGAGGGCTCAGAAGAAGACAGAAAAATGTGGGAAAGTTTGGAACTTCCTAGAGACTTGGAGGGCTCAGAAGACAAGAAGATGTGGGAAAGTTTGGAACTTCCTATAGATTTGTTGAATGGCTTTGACCAAAATGCTGATAGTGATATGGACAATAAAGTCCTGGCTGAGTTGGTCTCAGATGGAGATAAGGAACTTATTGGGAACTGGAGCAAAGTTGACTCTTGCTATGTTTTGGCAAAGAGACTGGCAGCATTTTGCCCCTGCCCAAGGGATCTGTGGAACTTTGAACTTGAGAGAGATGATTTAGGGTATCTGGTGGAAGAAATTTCTAAGCAGCAAAATGTTCAAGAGGTGACTTGGGTGCTACCAAATGCATTCAGTTTTATGTATTCACAAAGATATGGTTTGGAATTGGAACTTGTATTTAAAAGGGAAGCAGAGGATAAAAGTTTGGAAAATTTGCAGCCTAATGATGCAATAGAAAATAAAAACCCATTTTCTGAGGAGAAATTCAAGCCTGCTGCAGAAATTTACGTAAGTATCAAGGACCCAAATGTTAATCACCAAAACAATGGGGAAAATGTCTCCAGGGCATGTCTGAGGTCTTCATGGCAGCCCCTCCCAATACAAGTAAGGAGGCCTAGGAGGAAAAAATGGTTTTATGTGCTGAGCCTAGGGCCTTGCTGTTTTGTGCAGTCTTGGAACTTGATGCCCTGTGTGCCAGCTGTGGATAACAGGGGCCAATGTACAGCTCAGGTCATTGCTTCAGAGGGTGCAAGCCCCAAACCTTGGCAGCTTACACATAGTGTCAGGCCTGCAGGTGAGCAGAAGTCAAGAATTGAGGTTTGAGAACCTCCACCTAGATTTCAGAGGATGTATGGAACCCCTGGATGTTCTGGCAGAGGTGTGCTGCTGGGGCAGAGCCCTCATGGAGAACCTCTGCTAGGGCAGTGGGGAAGGGAAATGTGGGGTGGGAGCCCCCACACAGAGTCCTCATGGGAGTACTGCCTAGTGGAGCTGTGAGAAGAGGGCAACTAGCCTCCAGTCCCCAGAATGGTAGATCTACCAACAGTTTGCACTGTGCACCTGGAAAAGCTACAGACATTCAACACCAGCAGCCAGAAAGGGGCTGTACCCTGCAAAGTCACAGCAGCAGAGCTGCCCAACACCATGGGAATCCACCTCTTACATCAGCATGACCTGGATGTGAGACATGAAGTCAAAGGATATCATTTGGGAGCTTTAAGATTTGACTGGTTCACCGGATTTTGGACTTAGCTCCTTTGTTTTGGCCAATTTCTCCTGTTTGGAATGAGTGTATTTACCCAATGTCTGTACCCCACTGTATCAAGGAAGTAACTAACTTGCTTTTGATTTTATAGGCTCATAGGCAGAAGGGACTTGCCTTGTCTCAGATGAGACTTTGGACTGTGGACTTTTGAGTTAATGCTGAAATGAGTTAAGACTTTGGGGGACTGTTGAAAAGACATAATTGGTTTTAAAATTTGAGGACATGAGATTTTGGAGGGTCCCAGGGTGAAATGATATGGTTTGGGTCTGTCCCCACCAAAATCTCATCTTGAATTGTAGCTCCCATAATCCTCACATGTCATGGGCAGGACCTGGTGGGAGGTAATTGAGTCATGGGGGCAGGTTTTTCCCTTGCTATTCTCTTGATAGTTCATAAGGCTCATGAGATCTGATGGTTTTGTAAAGTGCAGTTCCCCTGCACGTGCTGTCTTGCCTGCCACCATGTAAGATGTGCCTTTGCTCCTCCTTCGCCTTGGGCCATGATTGTGAGGCCTCCCCAGCCATGTGGAACTGTGAGTCCATTCAATCTCTTTTTCTTTATAAATTACCCAGTCTCAGGTATTTCTTCATAGCAGTATGAAAATGGACTAATACAATTAGGAATTACAATTTAACATGAGATTTGGGCACAGACAAATATCCAAACTATATCAGTGCCTTTTTAAATAGTGCCTTATAGGAGCATCCTGGAAAGATAACCATCCAATGCACCAGTATGAATACTTTACCTTGGCCACCATCTAGCCAGGGAACTAGGGGAAGACTCACCTAGGGCTGGAGTCAAAAGGCATCTCAGTCATGCTCAAGGCTAGTTTTGGATACCAGTGGGAACATAACTGTGCAGACTTTTTTCTATAAGGAATATTCATTGCTCTGGTGGTCAAATACACACCACACACATAATTTATATTTATATATAATTTTTATGATAATGGTGTTTAAACTTCCTCAGTTTAACAGTTGACTATACACTATATAACCAAGTTAAATCAAAATCTTTTCTTTATATATGTATGTTTTCTTATAGAACCAGTCAGAGAAAATACATTTCCAAGAAGCTGAAGGTGTATACTATCTGCATAACTATCCCTTAATCTTTTATTTGACAGGTATGTCCTAATCTCAAAGCTGTTCCACATTAAAGAGTCTTTCTAAGTGTTCCAAATCTATCAGTTAGGGTAGCTGCAGGAGATGAAGCCCCAGGGCAGTCTAACATGCCTATCTTCCACTCCTGTGTATGTCCATGGAAAATCTGTAAAATAGTTGATTGTCCCAGCCTGGGCAACATGACGAAACCCATCTCTACCAAAAAAATATAAAAATTAGCCAGGCGTGGTCACGCATGCCTGTAGACTCAGCTACTCAGGAGGCTGAGGTTAGAGGACTGCTTGAACCCTGGAGGCAGAGGTTGCAGTGAGTCAAGATCATGCCACTGCATTCCAGCCTAGGTGACAGAGTGAGACCCTGTTTCAAAAAAAAAAAAATAGTAGACTGTTTTCTAACTTCTTCCTTCCCCTCCCACACACCTCCACCAAGTGTTAGATTCCAAATATACTTGGGCTCAATATTCACTAGGCAGAAGGGATTCTGAGTTCACTACTTTCTCCACATTGTTCCCCTATTTCTCAGATCCAGATCCAGTATCATTTTAAATATCCAACCATTATATTAAGAATCGCAAAACTCCTTGGACTTGGTTAGGTGGTACAGCCACCCATTTTTGTAATCAGCCCAGAATTTCAGGCCTTTTTGAATCAAAATATAGAAGGATCATGGGAGCTTAATATTCTACTGAACCATGAATTGACTGAGGCAAAATAATGGCATTACCTCTGACCATGCATGGAATGACCATTACCTCTTACCATGCATGGAATTACTCATCATTTCATCAGGTTGTTGCATAATACTCCAAAGAATATTCTGTGCTTATGCTCATGAAATCTCATCCAGAAATAATGCTGCATGGTATACAATCCTACAAGATTTTGCCTCTGTTGATCACACAGTATGCAACAAGTTAAAGGTGGTTGTCCTGATTTCAGGTCTCTCCTTGGAGAGATCTTATTTGACCCTACAATCTAAACTAGTCACTGAGTCACCCTATCATATCACTCTGCTTAAATTCTCTGCATAGGCTGGGCGTGGTGGCTCACATCTGTAATCCCAGCACTTTGGGAGGCCAAGGTGGGTGGATCACGAGGTCAGGAGTTCAAGACCAGCCTAGCCAACATAGTGAAACCCCATCTCTACCAAAAATACAAAAAAAAAAAAAAAAAATTAGCCTGGTGTGGTGACAGGCGCCTGTAGTCCCAGTTACTTGGGAGGCTGAGGCAGGAGAATCGCTTGAACCCAGGAGGCAGAGGTTGTAGTGAGCCAAGATTGAGCTGCTGCACTCCAGCCTGGGTGACACAGTGAGACTCTGTCTCAAAATTCTCTGCATAGCACATGCTGCTAAACAATATTTTTCTTGCTCATTTAATTGTTTGCCTACTGCTTGTCTCCTTCCACTAGGTAAAGGACCTGCTATATCTTATTTATTGTGATATTCCCAGTGCCTAGAATAATTCTGGATGCCATGTAGTAAGCCCCCAGTATGTATATGTTAAGTGAGCTAAATCAAGGTGTTACAATAGGAAATGGCAAAGGTTGCCTAGAACTTCCATGAGCTACATTTAATGGTCAGAGAAAGCCTCCCTGTGGAGGTGATTTTTTGGGGAAACCTAGATAATGACATTTAGGTAAGAGTATAAGGGTTTGATCATTATGTTGACCCGCAGATTTTAGTTTTCATATGAAACTTTTTTTTAAACAAAGGCCATTATAACTGTTCTAAGAATGACCAGAAAAACCGTGAGACTGGCCAAGAGTCCAACAGAACAGGTATAGGACCTAGACCTTCAGCATGGGTTTAAAAGTGATAATAAGAAAAATCATCTTAAATGCCTCTCTAAACATTTTTCTTTTCAGTAATCCAGGGTTTTTTTAATCCCTAAAACCCTATCCACCATTAAGATATGAGAGGAGAAGACAGAGGAAACACCCAGAACAACAAAGTCATCAGTGGAGGATTTCAAAACCATTGATGAAAGAAGTATCTACCAGATTGAGGAGAGGGCACGCACCTGTCCCGAGCAGCAGGAGAGCTTAGCAGGGAGCAAAGTGCACACCCTGCCTGGATTCTTTAGGATCTCAATGGTCCCACTCCAGACCCCTAATATTTAGCCAGTGGAGGAGTTGAATGTGGAGCAGAAATGAGGCAGAGAAGAGAGATAAGGTAGAAACCTCAAACTGGCGAGTTGTGCCCTGGGTGGAAAAAGGCCCTCAAGCACTGCAATTCTTCTCTGGGACAGGGGGCAGACCACCACATCACACATAGTGCCTGCTGGCCTAAACCAGCATGGGGGTTTGCAGCAGAGGAGAAAGAAACATGAGTTGTCAGAGGAGAGTGTATTAGCCATCCTCAAGTTTCCTACACTTTCCCTTGCCCTATAGAAAAGAGCTAGAAGCTCCTACTCGTTCCTAGAGAAAGTCATAGAAGTTAGCCAAGAGTCAGGAGTCTATGATTTCATCTTTGGGTCACTACAGAGAGAGGTGAGATGACACTGAAGGCCTCAAGTTACACAGGGTAGGCCAGAAAGCTAATGGAGGACAAAACTGACATTTTATCAGCAGACACAGTGAGGATAGAAGTCAAGTGAGGTGATCCTCAAGCTGATAAGCAACTTCAGCAAAGTCTCAGGCTACAAAATCAATGTGCAAAAATCACAAGCATTCTTATACACCAATAACAGACAAACAGCCAAATGACAAATGAACTCCCATTCACAATTGCTTCATAGAGAATAAAATACCGAGGAATCCAACTTACAAGGAATGTGAAGGACCTCTTCAAGGAGAACTACAAACCACTGCTCAATGAAACAAAAGAGCACACAAACAAATGGAATAACATTCCATGCTCATGGATAGGAAGAATCAATATCATGAAAATGGCCATACTGCCCAAGGTAATTTATATATTCAATGCCATCCCCATTAAGCTACCAATGACTTTCTTCACAGAATAGGAAAAAACTACTTTAAAGTTCACATGGAACCAAAAAAGAGTCCACACTGCCAAGACAATCCTAAGCCAAAAGAACAAAGCTGGAGGCATCATGCTACCTGACTTCAAACTATACTACAAGGCTACAGTAACCAAAACAGCATGGTACTGGTACCAAAACAGAGATACAGACCAATGGAACAGAAAAGAGCCCTCAGAAATAATACCACACATCTACAACCATTTGATCTTTGACAAACCTGACAAAAACAAGAAATGGGGAAAGGATTC
Organism: Piliocolobus tephrosceles; assembly: GCF_002776525.5. NCBI lineage: Eukaryota > Metazoa > Chordata > Mammalia > Primates > Cercopithecidae > Piliocolobus > Piliocolobus tephrosceles. The sequence goes on along the minus strand of NC_045436.1, from coordinate 42,359,514 downwards.
CCTATTTAATAAATGGTGCTGGGAAAACTGGCCAGCCGTAAGTAGAAAGCTGAAACTGGATCCCTTCCTTACTCCTTATTCAAAAATTAATTCAAGATGGATTACAGACTTAAATGTTAGACCTAAAACCATAAAAACCCTAGAAGAAACTCTAGGCAATACCATTCAGGACATAGGCATGGGCAAGAACTTCATGTCTAAAACACAAAAAGCAATGGCAACAAAAGCCAAAATTGACAAATGGGATCTAATTAAACTAAAGAGCTTCTGCACAGCAAAACAAACTACCATCAGAGTGAACAGGCAACCTACAGAATGGGAGAACATTTTTGCCATCTACTCATCTGACAAAGGGCTAATATCCAGAACCTACAAAGAACTCAAACAAATTTACAAGAAAAAAAACAAACAACCCCATCAAAAAGTGTGCAAAGGATATGAACAGACACTTCTCAAAAGAAGACATTTATGCAGCCAACAGACACATGAAAAAATGCTCAGCATCACTAGCCATCAGAGAAATGCAAATCAAAACCACAATGAGATACCATCTCATACCAGTTAGAATGGCAATCATTAAAAAGTCAGGAAACAACAGGTGCTGGAGAGGATGTGGAGAAATAGAAACACTTTTACACTGTTGGTGGGACTATAAACTAGTTCAACCACTGTGGAAGACAGTGTGGCGATTTCTCAAGGATCTAGAACAAGAAATACCATTTGACCCAGCCATCCCATTACTGGGTATATACCCAAAGGATTATAAATCATGCTGCTATAAAGACACATGCACACGTATGTTTATTGTGGTACTATTCACAATAGCAAAGACTTGGAATCAACCCAAATGTCCATCAGTGACAGACTGGATTAAGAAAATGTGGCATATATACACCATGGAATACTATGCAGCCATAAAAAAGATGAGTTCATGGCCTTTGTAGGGACATAGATGCAGCTGGAAACCATCATTTTCAGCAAACTATCACAAGAACAGAAAACTAAACACCGCATGTTCTCACTCATAGGTGGGAATTGAACAACGAGATCACTTGGACACAGGAAGGGGAACATCACATACCAGGGCCTGTTGTGAGGTGGGGGGAGTGGGGAGGGATAGCATTAGGAGATATACCTAACATAAATGACAAGTTAGTGGGTGCAGCACACCAACATGGCACATGTATACATATGTAACAAACCTGCACATTGTGCACATGCACCCTAGAACATAAAGTATAATAAAAAAATAAAATAAAAAGAATGGCCATAATAAAAAAATCAACAAATAATAAATGTTGGTGTGGATTCGATGAAAAGGGAACACTTCTATGCTGCTGGGGGGGGGGGAGGAATGTAAATAGTACAACCACTATGAAAAACAGTGTGGTGATTCCTTAAATAACTAAAATTAGAACTACCATTTGATCCAGTAATCCCACTACTGGAAAAGAAGTCATTACATGAAAAAGATACTTGCATGCACATGTTCATAGCAGCACAATTTGCAATTGCAAATATGCAGAACCAGCCCAAGTGCCCATCAATCAATGAGTGGATAAAGAAATTGTGTATATATCTATATGATGTAATACTACTCAGCCATAAAAAGGAATGAATTAATGGCATTCACAGCAACCCGGAAGGAACTGGAGATTATTATTCTAAGTGAAGTAACTCAGGAATGGAAAACTAAACATTATATATTCTCACTCATAAGTGAGAGCTAAGCTATGAGGATACAAAAGCATTAGAATGATACAATGGACTTTGGGGACTCAGGAGAAAGGGTGGGAGTGGAGTGGGGGATAAAAGACTACAAATTGCATTCAGTGCATACTGCTCAGGTGCTGGGTGCACCAAAATCTCAAAAATCACCACTAAAGAACTTACTCATATAACCAAATATCACCTGTTCCCCAAAAATCTACAGAAATAAAAGATTTTTTTTAATATAAAAAAAAGAAAGAAGCCAAGTGAGGTGAGTACATATCTCAACTGGTGATCAACAGGGAAACGAGAGAACCACATCACTTGGGCAAGGAGCCCTTCCCCAAAGCCAGAAGGTAAATAAGCTCCCTTCTGCACCCAGACACCATCTTGGCCGCAAGAAAAAGGAAGGAAGACCCTTCAGAAAATAAAACAGCTCCAAAAGGGAGTTTGGATTTTAAATTGCTTAAATATGATTATATATACAACCACAAAAATAAAGCAGTTAAATTGGAATAGGTTCATTTACCTTCAAATCACACACTTTAAAAAAAAATAGTTTTCTAAAATCATTGGAAATTTAAGTAGCTCCAGTGTTAGCTGAGGTCAGTCATAGAAATGCAGACGCTAGGCTTATTGCAGACTCACTCCGGGTTAATTCAATTTGGGCCTTACTCTGTATAAAGTGCAAGTGTTCACTTCTAATGTTTCAGTTTGAAATGCTCAAGCTTGCTCAGTTCAACTCACCACCCTCCTGACTAGGTGTCCAAGGAGTCCTTTGGTCTTAGAGTTGTCCTGGAGACAGAGGTAGGTTACAAATCAGGGAGTAGCTTCCTCTGATTGCTGCAGAGTAAAGGAGAGAGGACTCAGCTGGGCACCCACAGTGGCTGTGATTCACCTGCAGGACGCTTAAGGCCAGCACTGAAGCTCCCAGTACAGACCAGGACCATCAGGGTGGGGCGTGGAACTTCTCTGGCAGTGACCTCCCTGCTAGCTCTTGTGTTCACCTCCACACATACACTTCTTCCCCCTTCCTCAGCCAATTTAACCTATGTCCCCTTTCTCCTGTTGCCACAGCAGAAAAATTCTATTTTCTCTTTTTCTGACACAGTAGCTATTAATGGCTAACAGGAATGATAATCCATTAAACCTGAACCCCAGAGCATTGATTCCTTTCCTCAAGGTCAGGAAGAGCTTTCTCCAGAAACAGTATTTCCGGATCTCCCAATCCTGAAAGAGAAGGGAGAGGTTTGCTTTCCATGCTAAAGAAGGTTGCCCAAACATTCACTACTACCTTCCTCCCATGCCCAACAGGACAAGTGACTTCCAGAGAAAAGGGAGAGAAGAAAGAAAGAGAAAGAAAGAAAGCTTGAAGGAAGGAGTAAGGCAGGAAGGCAGGAAGGAAGGAAGAAAAGAAAGAAGGGAAGATAGAGAAAGAAAGAAAAAGAGAAAGGAAAGGAAAGGAAAGGAAAGGAAGGAAGGAAGGAAGGAAGGAAGGAAGAAAGAAAGAAAGAAAGAAAGAAAGAAAGAAAGAAAGAAAGAAAGAAAGAAAGAAAGAAA
>NC_045436.1:42346118-42356234 GCF_002776525.5 Piliocolobus tephrosceles | reverse complement strand
GAAGGAAGGAAGGAAGGAAGGAAGGAAGGAAGGAAGGAAGGAAGGAAAGAAGGAAGACAAATCCAAGATGAGTTTGGGGGCCAAAACAGATTATCTCTAGTAAAACAAGGTAGTTAACCAAAAAAGAGAAAATAAGGGATTCAGACAAATGGGGGCCCCAACCCAGGAAAGAGGCAAAGAGACGTCCCAGAATAAGAATGAAGAGAAGGTCCGGCATTGACAGCTGACAGCAACAGGCCTAGAGAAGCCAGTCTAGACTGCAGCGGGAGGGCAGAAAGTTCTGGAAGGGAGGTTTGGTCTCCAGGAGGACACAGAATTAGTAGATTACCTACTAATATTGTCCAAATTATGACATTGCTGTATTTGCGGTAATCAGAGAAGGAAAAGTGTGTGTGTCTGTGCATGTGTGTATCTCTGTGTGTGTCTACGTGAGTGTGTGTGTGTGCGTGCGTGTGTGTGTGTAAGGGGGCAAGAAAGAGACACAGAGAGAGAGAAACTAGAGAGAAAGAGAAAGATTGAGGTAAGACCCCATCTACCCTGAAAAGAAGCCAATAAATAATGTCTGAAATTGATAAATCCAGGGAAATGGCAGCATAGCCATGTCGTTCAAAAACATGGTGTCAAACACCAGCATGAGCAATTAGATAGTTGAAAGTGGTTGCCTCAGGGGAGTGGGCATCTGGAGAAGTGAAGGTTGAACAAGGGCTTCTGCTTTTCATTTAAGCTGTGGAGGATTAAGGATGGCCACAAGTGACACCCTTCACGTGGAAGGATGGGGCCCATCTTCCATCCCCAAGAATTTGGGCTGGCCTCTGCTACTTACCAATAACGTACCAGTGGAGAGGACAGTTCCCCATGATCAGTCTTGCTTTTTAAGAGGATTAGAAGCTTCCACCATGGTCTCTTGAATCCATGAATCATAATTCCGGAAGACCAAACACATTGCTCAAGAAAACATGTGGACGGGCCCTGAGACTGCAGAAAAAGAGAGAAAGAACTAGCTCAGCCCAAACTTCTGGCCACCCAAATCGATCAACCGGCATTCTAAACAAATAGCCCTCTGTGAGGTAAGCTGTTGTGGGAAACGGTAGCTGTGCCAGTCTGGCTGCCCAGTAGCCAATCCTTAGCAAATAGTGACATCTCTAACATTTCTGTTTAGAATGTGGGGATACTTGGGCCTGGCGCAGTGGCTCACGCCTGTAATCCCAGCACTTTGGCAGACCAAGGTGGGTGGATCCACAGGGTGGAAGCGGGCATGAGCAAGTAGCTCAAGAGCCTAGTTACAGAATTTTGGGGGGTTTAAATATACTCTAGAAGTTTCCATTGGTTACTTGGTGTGTGCTGTATGTAAATGAAGAGGCAAAAGTGAAGTTAAAAAGTTATTTACTCGGTGTACGCCCTATGTAATGAAGAGGATATTTCCTGTCATAGCTAAAGTGTTTCCTTTGATTTAGTTCTAGGAAGTCTTTAGGTTCCCTGCCTCCAGGTCCTATTCTCCTGCCTCAGGATGACAGTATCACAATGAGAAAGCCTCATCTTCTGACCAAGACGGGACCCAGCAGAACTATCTAGAAACTGCAGTACAAGCCAGAAGGGCAGCATGGGCCTCGCTTCATTTTATATTTGGACTATGTATGACATAAAGATTTTTTTACCTTCTAATTGTCTTCCTTTTATTATTTTGCTGACTATAGAGAAATACACTTTCAAGATATTAAGATGTTCTGTGTGTTTAATTACACAAGCTAGGAATGGACACCATTTTTTAAAAGATGTTCTTTACAGAGCCTCTGTCTTCCTGTTCTATTATGTGCTATTATCGCATTCTGAGCTTTCAAGGAAAGCAGTTGCAGGATGACTCCTGGCCTCAAGCGATCTTCCTGCCTCTTCCTCCCAAAGTGCTGGGATTACAAGGCATGAATCCCAAATGTAGCTGCAGGATGCTTGCAACTGATTTCCACTGAACTCCTGGTTTCTGTTTCTGAATGCTGTATCTTTTTAAGTTCTTTATTTTTTTCTCTAGTAAACATCCATGGGTAATTTTTTAATGGAAAAAAATGACTATTTTGAAAATATTGGGAAATGTCTTTATTTTTTCCCTGTACTGGATTGATAGTTTGGCTGGGTAACAAATTCTAGGTACAGAGTCATTTTCTTTCAAAAGTTTGAAGGTATTGCTTGTGTCCTCATTATCCGTATTTGTTGATGAGACATTTAACAATCACATTTTTATTTAAAATTATACGTTCTTTTATTCTCTCTTCATACATTTGTGATTTTTCTCTTTGTCCTTGGAACTTTGTGACTTATTTGTGCCCTCTGACAAGCTCCCTAATGTACTTTTATTTAGTTAGTAATTTTTTTTTAGAGACAGGGTCTCACTCTGTTACCCAGACTGGAGTGCAGTGTCACAATCATAATTCGCTATAACCTTGGACTCGTGGACTCAAGCAATCCTCCCACCTTAGCCTCCCTGAGTAGCTAGGACTACAGGCACATGCCACCACGTCCAGCTAAGTCTTTTTTTTAGTTTTGTATAAACGAGGTCTCACTATGTTGCACAGTTTGGTCTCAAATTCCTGGCCTCAAGTGACCCTCCCACCTCTGCTTCCCAAAGTGCTGAGATTACAGGAATGAAACCCAAATGTAGTATTTCTCTCATGCAAGATTGTAACTTCACCTTTCTGACATTATGACTTGGGGAATCGAACTCATGACAAAGCCCATAGTTATTTGATACTCCCATTGTCAAACACTCCATTTCTACTGTGGTAGCATTCTAGAAGCTGTTTTTCAAGTGGTGAGTACCTCTCTGATATGCTAATTTGTACTCATTCTAGATGTCTTTCCTGCATACCACTTACTAGGGCTTTCCAGAAACTTTACACATCATCCCTACTCAGCATGATTACTCCTAATTCCATTGGATATGCCTGGTCTTCTGGCCTAAGCAGTAAAGTAGCTTGCACTACAGGCTGCACCTGCTTCTGAGTCTTCTTTGAGCTCCACTCAAAATAGTCTCCCAACTTACCTAAGAAATTAGAGCAGTATTCTGAAGTGGAATATGTACTGTCACTACAGTCCAAAGAGGCCCATTGTTACTGTGCTCTTTTTGGGGGGTGAAAAGTTTGAAGTACAATAATATTTGCTTTACCTTAAAGGGGATATCCCTGCATAGCCCAAACCACTGAGTCCCTAAAATCTTCATAAGTATGGCAGACCCCTAAATCATTGTAGGATTTATCTCCCAGGCTATGACCCAAGACCCATGGGTCTTGCCAAGGTATCTAGAGTACTTCCCACTTCCTTGCACCAACACAATTAACATGATGTCATCAATATAATAAATACCGTGATGCTCTGTGGAACATTAAGATACACAAAGTTCCTTCCTACTATACTGTGACAAAAACCTGAAGAGTTAAAATAACCTTGCAGCATGGAATATATTTTGCTGTCTTTTCTGCATAAATGTCCTCTGCTTTGATCCTCTTTCCAGATGGGAAAAGAAAAGATTTGCCAGATCAACAACTGAAACCAGCATCGCAAAATTATAACTGAGACATTGAAAGAGATCTGACCTAACCGACTCCATCTTGCTTCTAACCTCCAAGCTGTCCTTGTTCGTTCCCGGCTGTAGGCTGATCTAACTCTGGGAGAAACTTAGTTTACAGTTGAGAACAAAGATGATAACAGCCCTCTCCCAAAACAAATCCCCTTCTTGCCTGGGGACTAGACTGCCTTTGTAAGACTAACAAATTAGCCAAAAGATTAGAAATTATGGTTCAGGAGTCCTGCAACTGGAGACTACAAGATTCTGAACCTCCTCAAATTGCTCTTGGGGATAACATGACTCTTACAAAGCTAAGATCAGTGTTTGAGATATTTTGCAGACTCTGCACTCGATGGATCAGCTGGCACCACTCAGATCAATAAACTGGCTCATCTGATCTTGTAACCCTCACTCAGGAACCAACTCAGTGCAAGGCAGCTTCAACTCCCTGTGATTTCATCTCCGACCCAACCAGTCAGCACTCACAACTCATTGACTGCCACCCACCCACCAAATTATCCTCAAAACATCTGATCCTCAAATGTATGGGGAGACTGATTTGAGTAACAATAAAACTCAGGTCTCCCTCACAGCCAGCTCTGTGTGAATTACTTTCTCTATCGCAATTCCCCTGTCTTGATAAATCAGCTCTGTCTAGGTAGTGGGCAAGGTGAACCCACTGGGCAGCCTCCAGCTGCCTCAACTTTGAGGTCTTTCGCAGCATTCACTCAAAGTCCCCATAGTCCTGATCAAAGACTAAACATGGCAAAGTTTCTAGAGCTGGTCCATTCTTGCTCATCATGGGATTCCTCTAATGGGAAATCTTTCCCCAAGGGGTCCCCACCAGCCTAGCCAAACTTTCTCTGAGACTCTTAGCTATTATGATGCTACTTCCACCAGGTTCTTGTTGCTATCTGGCTATTGAGTGATTCAGTCCCACTAAACAATGTCAACCTGATTGTCCTTCTTTGTTTTTAAGAAACAGGGTCTTGCTCTGCCACCCAGGTTGGAGCACAGTGGTGTGATCATAGCTCACTATAGCTTCCAACTCCTGGGCCTTAGCAATCCTCCTGCCTCAGCCTCCCAAGGAGCTACGGCTGCAGGCATCCACCACCACTGATTGAGAGCCACTTCCAGTACTCACTGTCTTGGACACAGACTTGAGTGAAAGTGCAGGTAGTTTATTTGGGAAAGGATCTCAGGAAGCAGGTAATGAAGTAGGAGAGATAAACGAAAGGTTCTGTCTAGAAGCTCTGAAGGAGAAACTATCCCAGGTCCCTCTCCTAGCTTGTAGTGGCCGCAGGCAATCCTTGCTGATCTTTGAATTATGGATCCATCACTTCAATCTCTGCCTCTGTCTTCACATGGCTTCTTCCCTGTGTATGTTTGTGTCTCTGTGTCCAAGTTTCCATCTTCCTATAAGGCACCAGTTATTGGATTAGAGACCATCCTAATTCAGTGTGGCTGGCCTTATCTTAACTTGATTATATCTGCAAAGACTCTATTTCCAAATAAAGTCACATTCTGAGGTTCCTGGGAGACATGGATTTGAGGAAACACTCTTCAACCCGGTACAGGCTCCAAAGACAAATAACTAATCACATAGTTCTGTCCTTTTGGCCACATGGATATGTGGCTTCAGGGACCAACAGAGTAACTGTTATTATACACATTATCTTGTTATAATAACTGTTATTATGCACATTTATCATGATTTACATCATTGGATAAGTGAACAGTCGAAGTGTTCTCCTAACATGTGCCAGAGCCAAAGTATAATGATAAACCAGGCCAAGAGCATTCTTTAGTTCAGTGATTTCCAAACCCTTTACCCACAGAATCCTTTGTTCAAATGACATTTTATTAGGGATGTTCAGACAAACATAATGGATGAAAGATGTTCTTGCAGAAACAGGGCTGGCAGGACCAGAGGCTCCCACTTCCTGGGTCAGATTATGCAGTAAGGAGCTTCACAGAATATGACTGGAAATCCACATACCTATTTTTCTGTTTAATTCAGGAAGCAGTTGCTAAACACAACAGAACAAAGTAAGTACATAGGGCTAAGAGAAGAGGTAGAGAGAAGAACAAAATGAATTTAGGAAAGACTAGAAAGGAGATTGCTGTGGGCACTTTAAGTATTTGGATCCAAAAAGGAGAGGAAAAGTCTGAGAATACCAATCTGTAGCTTCCTGGAGATCCCAGAAGAAAAGGTAAAAGAATGAAAAGGAAAAGGAAGGAAGAAGCTACTTATACAATGATTTAAAGCGGTAGCTGGTGTTTTATGGCTTCTTGGGTAAAGCTCTAAAGTTTCCGGAGTCAACTTCGAGTCAATTAGCTACATAGGGCAAGCATGTTTACACTGAATGGGTTAGAGATCTTCCCATATAAGTAGATAAACAGAAGACTTTAGTCTCCAACCTCATGAATCTAATACTTTCTGTGAGCATTTAGCTTGTATACAAAGCCAAATAAAAGCATTCTATCTAAATAAATCGATAATAATTTATATCTTCTGATCTCTCCAAAGAGAAATGTTTATATGTGGAGAAAATAAATAAATAACATGATGTTTAAAGGAATAAACAATTCTACCCCACAACACACAAGGCAAAGTGAGATACTAAGCCATTCAATGAGTCTAGCGTCTTTACCAAAGAGGGAATGTATCTGTCAAGATGCCAATGGATTAAACTTTTCTAAGAAAACATTTTAATTTGTTGTCAGAAATAGTTTTATATCTAACTTATTGATTCTCACATGTTGAAACTAGCTGAGCCTAATAAGGAACTAAGTATAAGTTGGAAACCATTCGGCTATCAAAATACTGCTAAGTAGTATTACAACAATTTCATGAAAATGCCTGAATAAGATATTTTGTTCAGCAAATGCTATGCCATCAATACCACCTCAATGACTAATTTCTTTCAGTGCAAGGTTCTCCTTGTACAGGCGACTCTTAATCTTTTTTGGATCATGGATCCCTTGGAAGTCTAGTGAAGAAATATCTTCAATGCATTTTTTAATGCATAGAATTATATGAACACCAATTATATTAAAATATAGTTATTAAAATAATTTTTAAAAAATTTGTGATGAGACAATATATGTTCTCTTTATTAACACATTAGATAATAAAATCTAGGGGCAGGTTATCTAACTATCATAATTTCACATAGTGATGGGCATAAGTGGTTTTTGTTTTCTGAGTTTTGCTTTTTGTTTTTTTGTTTTTTGTTTTTTGTTTTTGGAGGGGGCGAGGACCAAATCTTGCTCTGTCGCCCAGGCTGGAGTGCAGTGGTACAATCTTGGCTCACTGCAACCTCTGCCTCCGGGGTTCAAGTGATTCTCCTGCCTCAGCCTCCCGAGTAGGTGGGACTACAGGCATGCACCACCACGCCTGGCTAATTTTTGTATTTTTAGTAGAGATAGGTTTCACCATGTTGGCCAGTCTGGGCTCTAACTTGTGACCTCAAGTTATCCACCCGCCTTGGCCTCCCAAAGTGCTGGGTTTACAGGCGTGAGCGGCTGCCCCCAGCCTAAGCATAGATAGTATTTTGTGAGATTTGTCAGTAACTAATATGATTTGAATATATCTGTGATTTCCATTGGTGACAAAGTCATAGGTACTGATAGTACCATTGTGATATGTTTTTTATATTCATAATTGAAGCAAATGTTAATTTTAAGTTGGAAATGAATAAAAATAAAAATGCAATTTTTTTCCATCCACGTACTTAGATGCCAGTCTCTCACTCCCTCCATGAGGCTCTCTTTGATTTCAAAAGTTCTCCTTTTCTCAATGGCCACAAGGGGCAAGAGGCCTGGATGAAGAAATACTCTCAGAAACTCCCAGTCTTCTGGTTCCTGCTTAAGGCTGCACTAATAAAAATTCTTCATACCTACCTGCACCATCTTGGCTGGGAAGTCAAGGTATAGCAGAAGACTGAGTGTCTGGGCTACCCTGCCTGGGACCTGGGGAGGGAGGCTATTGACACCAGTATCAGAGATTCAAAGTAACAGAGATGGAAGGGAGGGTAGAATTTATCTGGTGTCTGTTAGGAAAGCACAGTGCAGGGCAGTAGTGAAGAGAGGGGCTTCAGAGGCACTGCAACTGACCAAACCACTGCAGTCTCCCAAGTGGGGTAAGCACTGCAGTGGCCTGAATGTTTGTGTCCCACAAATGCATATATTGAAACTTTATCCCTACAGTGATGGTGTTAGGAGGTGCAACATTTAGAAGCGATCAGATCATGAGTGTGAAGTCTTCATGAATGAGATTAGTGCCCCTATTAAAGAGACCCCAGAGATCTTTCTTGCTCTCTTTCCTCCATATGAAGATACAAGAAGAAGATAGTAGCCTGCAACTCAGAAGAGGGCCCTCACCAGAACCTGCCATGCTGGCACCCAGACCACACTTCCAGCCTCTGGAACTGTGAGAAAGAAGTTTCTGTTGTTTATAAGCCATGCAGTCTACTATAGTTTGTTATAGTAGCGTGGACGAACTAAGTCAGGTACCCCAGGGTGTTTCATGTGCTGTGTCGAGGGGCCAAACATGTGTGTTTGTTCAATGTCTCACTTACGGGAGGCCACTTTGTGCTAGGCTCTGTGCGAGATGCTGAGAGTAGACACCTTGGCTGTCGTGGATCTGGAGCCTGGCACCTTCACTGCAGTCTGGTGACTGCATGAAATGCCCAGAGTCCCTCTATCTGATATATAAAAAAAAGAATAGAGAAGCCAGACAGTCCACAGCGGGGTGTGGTGACTGATGCCTATAATCCCAGCACTTTGGGAGGCCAAGGTGGGCAGATCAGTTGAGGTCAGGAATTTGAGACCAGCCTGGCCAACATGGTGACACCCCATCTCTACTAAAAACACAAAAATTAGCTGGGTGTGGTGATGTGCCCCTATAGTTCCAGCTACTCAGGGGGTGAGGCAGGAGAATCGCTTGAACCTGGGAAGTGGAAGTTACAGTGAGCCGAGATCATGCCACTGCACTCCAGCCTGGGCAACAAAGCAAGACTCCATCTCAAAAAAAAAAGAAAGAAAAGAATAGAGAATAAAGAAGACACAGTTGTTCCTAAAATAACTTCTGTTTATTTTCAGCCAACTGGGAACAAATAAAATCCAGGCCAAATTATTTTTGTCATTTAGCTTCAAAGACAGACAGCACTGCCATACATAACTCCAAAGATGTGTTGTCTTTGTCCCTGTGTGTCACGTTACTAGCAGCATAGAGGGCTTCCCTCACAGCTTATTCTGTTATCTAGAACCAAAGATTCCAGGGCTACAAGTGATCTTTAAAAATCACCTAGTTGGCTGGGTGCGGTGGCTCACGCCTGTAATCCCAGCACTTTGGGAGGCTGAGGCAGGTGGATCACCTGAGTTCAGGAGTTCAAGACCAGCCTGCCCAACATGGCAAAACCCCATCTCTACTAAAAATACAAAAAACTAGCCAGTCGTGATAGCAGGTGCCTATAATCCTAGCTACTTGGGAGGCCGAGGCAGGAGAATCACTTGAACCTGGGAAGTGGAGGTTGCAGTCAGCCGAGATCACACCACTGCACTTCAGCCTGGGTGACAAGAGCAAAACTCCGTCTCAAAAAAAAAAAAAATCATCTAGTCCTACTCCTTCACTTTCAGAAGAGAAAACCAAATCCAAAAAGGTTAAATGAATTGCTAAAAGTTGAATCTCCAGCTAGGAGCTAGAATGCAAGTGCCCAGACCTTGTTGTAGTCCTGATGTTATATCGTCAATGGGATGTCTATGCTAATTTCAGCATTAAAAGCCTCCACACGGGGGAATGAATGGGTCCATCCACATACAGCAGCTGACTTACACACGTTTTCACTCAAGAGATCGTTGTTTCCCACTATCCTTTATAACAACTATTCCATGACAACTAAAGAATTGATGATAGATATAAAAGATAGAGTGAAGGTGATGGTTAACTTTTTTTTTTTTCCGAGACAGAGTCTTACTTTGTCACCCAGGCTGGAGTGCAGTGGCACAATCTCAGCTTACTGCAACCTCCGCTTCCTGGGTTCAAGTGATTCTCCTGCCTCAGCCTCCCAAGCAGCTGGGACCACAGGCGTGCACCAACACGCCAGGCTAATTTTTTTTATTTTTAGTAGAAATGGGGTTTCACCATGTTGGCCAGGCTGATCTTGAACTCCTGGCCTCATGCGATCTGCCTGCTCTGTCTCCCAAGGTACTGGGATTACAGGCATGCGCCACTACATCTAGCCTAAATGTGATGGTTAATTTTATGTATCAACTTTACTGGGTCATTGGGTGCCCAGATATTTGGTCAAACGTTATTCTGGGTGTTTATGTGAGAGCATTTTTTGGCGAGATTAACATTTAAATTGGTAGGCTGAGGAAAGATTACCCTCCCTAATGTGAGTGAGCCTCACCTAATCAGTTGAAGGGCCTGGTCAGAATAAGAAGGCTGATCCTCCCTCAAGTAAAAGAATTCTTTCTGCCTGGCAATCTTCAACATGGAGCTGGCTTTGCTTTTGTTTTGTTTTGTTTTGTTTTGTTTTGTTTTGTTTTGTTTTGTT
>NC_045436.1:42289676-42346108 GCF_002776525.5 Piliocolobus tephrosceles | reverse complement strand
TTTTGTTTTGTTTTGTTTTGTTTTGTTTTGTTTTGTTTTGTTTTGTTTTTAGATAGAGTTTCCCTCTTGTCATCCAGGCTGGAGTGCAATGGCGTGATCTCCACTCACTGCAACCTCCACCTCTGGGGTTCAAGCAATTCTCCTATCTCAGCCTCCTGAGTAGCTGGGATTATAGGCACACACCACCACACCTGGCTAATTTTTGTATTTTTAGTAGAGACGGGGTTTTACCATGCTGGCCAGGATGGTCTTGAATTCCTGATCTCAGGTGATCCGCCCTCATTGGCCTCCCAAAGTGCTGGGATTACAGGCATGAGCCACCATGCCCGGCTGACACTGGCTTTTTTTCTGCCTTAAACTCAAATTCAAACTCCTGGATGTTGAGCTTGCTGACCTTTCAACCAGAATTACACCATCAGCTCTCCTGTTCTCAGGACTTTAGGCTTGGGCTGGAACTAAAGCATCGGCTCTCCTTGATGTCTGAAAAATGTCCTCCCATATGACTTCTCCCTCGTCTTCTTCATTCACCTCTACTCTCAGATATCACCTTGGCTGACTGACCCTCCAGATCTTGGAATTTGCCACCCTCCATAATTGCATAGGCCAACTTCTTATAACTAATGTTTCTCTGAAGAATGCTGACTAAAACAGTGACATACTCATGTGCAGTCTTATGTTCTAATATAGTCTTCCTACTAGAGATACAAATTTTTTTAAAAATGTTCTCTTATGTGCTTCAAAATGCACCTTGATTTTTCATTTTCTTTCTTTCTTTTTTTTTTTTTTTTTTAAGAGAGAGTCTCACTCTGTCATCCAGGCTGGAGTACAGTAGCACACTCACAGCTCACTGCAGCCCTGGCCTCCAAGGCTCAAGCAATCCTCCAACCTCAGCCTCCCAAGTAGATGGGACCACAGGAATGCACCACCATGCTCAGCTAGTTTATATATTTTTTTGTAGAGATAGAGTCTCCCTATGTTGCCCAGGCTGGTCTTGAACTTCTGGACTCAAACAATCCTCCTGCCTCGGCCTACCAAGGTGCTGGGATGACAGGCATGAGCCACTGCGCCTGGCCCAAAAGGCACTTTCAAAGTAATTTTGTTAGATTTTTCCAGCTGCTAATACAAATCATTTGGTAGCACCACCATAGATCAGACACATTAAAAAACAAAGAGTAAGTGTGAAGTCCCAAAAGTGATCACTAAAATGAATACTACAATATTCTAATTGTTTTCTGTTGAATTAGGAGATTGAGTTCCTGAACTGGTAAATTTTATTACTAGATCGTAAGTCCTCTGGGAAAGCAGGTCAGCTTAAGGGTGGCTGGCCAGGGTATGGGAAGAGAAATCAGAGTCCGATAAAAATAGCAATAATCAGCATTTGTTTGGTGTCTACTGTATGCCAGGCACTTTGCAATTATTCATTCATCCAAACAGATATTATTGAGCACTTTTTATGTTCCTGGCATTGTTCAAGGCTCTGGAGATACAACAATGTAAAAACAGATTTGATTTCCTATTCTCATGGAATTTACAGTTTAGAGAAGGGAGAGAGACAAGTAACAAATGTTATAGAGAAAAATAAAGTAAGGTAGTGCCAGGTAAAATAAGTTGTAATTTTCATCAGAGTTGTCAGGGAAGATATTACCAAAGCCAAGGTGACATTTGAGAGTAAAGCTAGCCAGATGTAGTGGCTCATGCCTGTAATCCCAGGGTTTTGGGAGGCCGAGGCAGGCAGATTGAGCACAGGAGTTTGAGATCAGACTGGGTAACATAGTGAGACTTTATCCCTACAAAAAATACAAAAATTAGCTGGGCATGGTGGTATGCACCTGTAGTCCTAACTACTCAGGAGGCTGAGGTGGGAGGATCACCTGAGCTCTGGAGGTCGAGGCTGCAGTGAACTGAATTGTGCCAATACACTCTAACCTGCGCAAGAGTGAGACTCTGTCTCAAAAGAGAGAGCGAGAGAGAAGAGAGCTGAATGAAGGAGGTGACAAAACAAATTTCATGTGAGGGAACATTTTTCAGACATGGAAGCAAGCAAATACAAGGGGCCTACAGCAGATGGATGTTTGTGTGCTCAAAGAACAGCAAGGAAGCTAGGAGGACTGAAGCAGATTTCAGCAAGGAGACCAGTAGTAGAAGAAGGTCATAGAAATAGCAATAGACCAGATTATGCAGAGTCGTAAGCATCTTTGAGATAGATAGTAATGTTAACATAAACGAGATAACTGGGATTCAGAGAGGTTTGCAATTTTCCCACCACAACTCAGCCTGGTGAAACCTGGCTTAGACCTAGGTATATGAGTCTAGAGCTCTTTTTTTCCCCTTTTTTTTTTTTTTTTTTTTTTTTTTTTTGAGATGGAGTCTCACTCTGTTGCCCGGCTGGAATGCAGTGGCGTGATCTCGGCTCACTGCAACCTCCACCTCCCAGGTTCAAGCGATTCTCCTGCCTCAGCCTCCCAAGTAGCTGGGACTACAGGCACCCGCCACCATGCCCGGCTAATTTTTGTATTTTTAATAGAGATGTGATCTTAATCTTCCCACTTCATTATGTTATCTTTCTCCAGAAAAAGCTTAAATCCTTTCTGATGGTTTTGTATATCCCTAGTATAGTGCTTGCAGTAAATATTTGCATTTTCTTTTTTACTAGCCAACATCACATATCCTTCCTTTGTGGCGAGAAATCCCCATTGTGTCGGTCTTGGTTCGTCATAGCGAAACCACATGGTTTCATATTCCTTCTTCCCAGTCTAGGCAGCTAGGGTGAGGGCATGGGATCTGAGTCAACTCAATGCCCCTTTCCTAGACTTTGAAACTTGAGAATGTACTGCAAAGATGCAGGGTCAGGTGGCCACGTGAGTCATCTGGCAACGCTGGTGGTGAGTGTCTAGCAGGACAACAGCAGCAGTGGCACCCTGACCGGAAGTGCCTGTGGTATGACCTTGGATGTATTCCTGGAATCCTCCTCTTTTCTTGGCCTGGTTTCCATCATTACCAACTATTCTGTGACCCAAAAAAGTTGAGGGAGCACCTTCAGCTCCAATTATGTACTCTTGCTGAGAAAAATTGTGTAAGACTCCGGAATGTGGAAAAAAAAGATTACTTTTTTCTCTAAAAATTTCTTTTCTTTTCTAGAATGTTCTATACAGCATACTCTTCCCATGATATTGCTACCTTTCATTGTATTTTAACTACTTTACAACTCCATAATTTGTAGAAAGCCAAAAATAATACAAATTATTCCTGTCCATACAAATGCAAATTAGTTGTATTGGAATGCAGCTGATTATCACCTGTGGATAGGTCAATGTTATACATGCCTTTAAATTCATTTTAGCTTTTTTATTTTATTTATTTATTTATTTATTTATTTTTGAGACACCGTCTGGTTCTGTCACCCAGGTTGGAGTGCAGTGGCCTGGTCACAACTCACTGCAGTTTCAACTTCCTGGGCTCAAGTGATCCTCCTTCCTCACCCTACATGCACTACCATGCCCAGGTAACTTTTTCTATTTTCTGTAGAGACAGGGTGTGACTATGTTGCCTAAGCTGGCTCAAGCAATCCTCTCATCTCTGCCTCCCAAAGTGCTGGGATTACAAGCCACTGCACCCAGTACATTTTAGCATTTTTTATCTTCTTATATATGCGTGTGGTACTTTAAATTCTCCTTTCAACCTGTTGTAAGTTTTTAATGGTTCTCTCAATAGTTAATGATGTAAATAAAATCTATGCCAAGTCACATTTAATTATTCATTTAAGCATTCTTTATCTGCTTATATATATGTATGCAGTACTTTGAATTCTTTCAACCAGTAACATTTTATGGGTTCCCTCAACAATTAATGAGTTAACTAAAATTTGTTACATGTATTCATTTTATATTTATATCAGATGCATGATACAAACATTCACCTTTTTAAAATATTAGCCTTTTAAATCATTATAAAAAGAAGATACCTGCACTCGCATGTTTATTTCAGCACTGGTCACAAGAGCAAAGTCATGGAATCAATTTAAGTGCCCATCAATGGAAGACTGGATAAAGGAAATGTAGTATATATATATCATGGAATACTATGCAGTCATGAAAAACAATGAAGTCATGTTCTTTGCAGCAACCTGAATGGAGCTGGAGGTCATTATCCGAAGTGAAATAACTCAGAAACAGAAAATCAAATACCACATGTTCTCATTCATAAGTGGGAACTAAACAGCAGGTACACATGGCCATAAAGATGGAAATAATAGACACTGGGGACTCCAAAGAGGGGGAGAAGGGGAGAAGGATATCAAATAATAATAATAACCTATTGAGTAAAATGTTCACTATTACCCTAGAAGCCCAAACCTCACCATTACATAATGTATCCATGTAACAAACCTGCACATGCACCTCCTGAATCTTAAAAAAAAAAAAAAAAAAAAGTAAAAATAAATTTTTAAAAAATAGCCTTTAACAACAATGAACAGGAAAAAAAATCACATCATGGTTCTATCTTTAGCTCAGAGGTCTCCCATCTCACCTCCACCCACCACACACAGCCATATACTTCATGGAACAGGAGACAGGGGCTCACATTAGTTCTGGCCTTAACCAATTTGCTAATTCACATAGCCTCCAAGGGCTTCAGTTCGTTCATCTTCAAAATGAAGAGGATGGCTTCAACACTCTTTACTATTTGTATTAGTCCATTCTCACACTGCTGTAAAGAAATACCTGAGGCTGGGTGCGGTGGCTCACGCCTGTAATCCCAGCACTTTGGGAGGCCAAGGCAGGTGCATCACCTGAGGTCAGGAGTTTGAGACCAGCCTGGCCAGCATGGTGAAACCCCATCTCTACCAAGAATACAAAAATTAACCAGGCATGGTGGCACGTGCCCGTAGTCCCAGCTACTGGAGAGGCTGAGGCAGGAGAATTGCTTGAACCTGGGCGGCAGAGCTTACAGTAAGCTGAGATCATGCCATTGCACTCCAGCCTGGGCAACATGAACAAAACTCAGTCTCAGAAAAAAAAAAGAAAGAAAGAAAAGAAAAAGAAACACCTGAAACTGAGTAATTTATTTTTTTTAATAAAAAAAAAAAGAGGTTTAATTGGCTCACCATTCTGCAGGCTATACAGGTTCTGGAGAGGCCTCAGGAAACTTGCAATCATGGCAGAAGGCAAAGGGGAAGCAGTCAATGTCTTACACAGCAGGAACAGGAGGAAGGCAGGGGAGGTGACACATTCTTTAAAACAACCAGCTCCTAAGAGCACTTACTCACTACCACAAGAGCAGCACCGAAGGGGAAATTTGCCCCCATCATCCAATCACCTCCCACCAGGCCCCACCTCCAACATTGGGGATTGCAATTCAACAAGAGATTTGAGTGGGGACACAGATCCAAATCACATCACTATTCAACTCAGCTTGGCTTCCTTCTGATTTACTAAGTTGCCTACCCTATGTCCTTTCCCCACACTATCCCTTGTGAGCTTCTCTTTCCTTTTTCCTGATACTCTTGTGTTACTTCTATTTCACCTTCCAACACACCATGGACTATTTTCCTACTCTTACTTTCTCAACGTTTAGCTCCTCTGTATTCAGCTTCCTGTCTCCCCACCTCCCAAAACACGCACAATACACACACACACATGCACACACACACAGACACACACACAAATACAGACCTCTTTGTGGGAACCAAGAGACTATAAAAAAAAAAATGTACTTATTATAGGATTACATGGAAAAAACAAGTAAATTCCACTCAGATTTGCCCTCAATCCCTCCAGAGAAACTACCTCAAAACAAAATAAACAAGTGCTTTAGTAATAAGCAAACTAGTAGAACAAACAAACCACTTTGATCTCACTGTTCAGTTTAACCCAGAGGTAGATAATAGCACAAGTAATGTGCTTTCTTTTAATTCCTACATGATTTCTCTTGCCAGAAGCATATTCAGACCCTCAGCCTTCCACAGAAGGGCACAACCGTGCTTACTTTTTGTTTTTCATGGATGCTAAGGTTTGAATGTTCCTCCTTCAAAATTTATGTTGAAACTTAACCCACATCATAGCAGTATTGAGAGATGGGGTTTTTGGGGAGGTGACTAAATCATGAGAGTTCCATCCCTGTAAATGGATTAATGCCTTAAAATATGGCTAAAGGCTCCATTTTGCCTTCTACCTTCTGCTGTGTGAGGACACAGCAAGAAGACCCTCACCAGACACCAGTTGCCAGTACCTTGTTCTTGACTTCCCAAGCTCCAGAACTGTGAGAAATAAATCTCAATTGTTTATGAATTACCCAGTCTGTGGCATTTTGTTATAGCATCACAAATGGCTACAGAGGACCACTCAGGCTGGTGTGGTAAGACTCAGGGTGTTTTCTTATTTCCTTGTGCTTCCCACACAGAGCAAGCATCTGCAAAGTCAACCTCCCTTAGGGAATCTGCTGTTACAAAATGCTTTTATGTATTTTTTTTTTTACTTAGTTTAGTTAAGAGTTCAGGAGATAACTTTGCTACCCAAAGAAAAGACTCATCAAGAAAGCCAACTTAGATTCTTCCAAGAATTGTTACCCACATTGTTGGTCAGTGTGACGTGATTTCTAAGGTTTTTTACAGCTCATAAAATGCCTTGGGGTGTTAGGAGGTTGTAGGAATTGTGTCACACAAAGAAGGCAAGAGGAACTTCCAGGCCAAAGAAATGCATGTGCAAAGCATGGACTCTTCAAAGGGCCCCAGGATTCTGGGAATGGGGATGAAGTAGTTCAATGTGGCAGCAGCACAGGGGCTATGTAGGATGGAGGACGGGAGGAAGACAAACGCTTAGGAGGAGACAAGTCTTTAAAGATAAGAGAAAGTTAGACTGCAAGGGCCAATCTAATCTACCCCTGCACTGTCAGGGAACTCACAAAAGGAGGCTTCTGTCCAATCTGCTGCTTTATAATTTAACAAAACATTGAGATGTGACTATTTCTCCTTTGAACTACCCATTTAAACTAATAGCAGACAAATACTAAGAAGTCATTTGACCCTAATTGCTGAAAAGTACAATTATAGAAAATGAATGTATGGTTGGGACCTTTTATTTGTCTTTCTCCATGAAAATACATGGGAGTGAGAATCTTTTCTTCCCCATATTCCACTTCCTCCCAGCATCTAGAAGTCATTGAGCAATCATCATTAGAAATAAACATGCATAATTGCAATAACCTTTAAATACTTCACAGTGTATTATTAACTCAAGAATTTGGGTTTTAGAACATGATCATTCCCCATCAAAGAATTTCAAATTCGTATTTACTTTGATCAGTTTTGGCCTCTTGTGGTACTTATGGACAGGTGATGTCTTAGTCACCTTGGTAGATGGCTATTACTGGGCTCTCTGCAGGGCATGCCTCCCCATGCCTGGTGAACTTCTGATGAGTGGAACCTTACAGGAGGGAATGCCATTCTGATAAACCCACATGTTTGCCCCAATCTGAGATCTCTTAGTCCAAAGCAGGACAGGCCCTGAACAAACACAAGGCAGCAGGTTTGCCTTTGGCCCTCTCCCAGCTCATGCACACTTTCATTTTGTTCTGTCCTTCCCCACTGAGATGCACCAGGTGTCTTAGTCAGCTCAGGCTGCCATAATAAAACATCATATATTGGGTAATGTAAACAATAGGAATTTATTTCTCACAGTTCTGGAGGCTAGAAAGTCCAAGATCGAGGTACAAGTAAAGTTGGTGTCTGGTGAGGGGTCTCTGTCCTTGGGTTGCAGATGGCCACCGTCTCACCGTGCCCTTATATGGTCTTTCCTTTGTGCTCAAGTGGAATAATAAAAAAAAGTCTTCTTCTTAATAGGGTCCCACCTTCATGACCTACTCTAACCCTAATTGCCTCCCAAAGACACTATCTTCAAATACTATCACATTGACAGGTAAGGCTTCAACGAATGAATTCTGAGGGGACACAAACATTCATTTCATAACATTCTGCCACGGACCACAAAAATTTATATCCTTCTAGTGTGTAAAATACATTCATTCTACCCTAATAGCCCCAAAAGCCTTAACTCATTCCAGCATCAAGTCTAAAGTCCAAAGATAAGGTCTCACCCATATCTGACATATCTGACTTAAATGGTATTTAGTTTCACCACACAAGCTATTTTCTTCCTAAATACAATGGTGGGACAGGCATAGGATAGATATTTTCCTTCCAAAAGGGAGAAGCCAGAAGGTGGAAGACACGTCCCAGGAAAATCTAAAACCTAGCAAGGTGAATGCCATCAAATTTTAGGGCTCAAGAATAATTCTCTTTGGTCCCATGCTCTGCCTTCTGTGCCCAGTAGGGTAGCACTCCCACCTTCAGGAACCACTGAAGAAGTAATGCACCCAAGGCCAGGCACAGTGACTCAAGTCTGTAATCCTAGCACTTTGGGAGGCTGAGGCAGGCAGATCATTTGAGCCCAGGAGTTCAAGATCAATCTAGGCAACATGGTGAAACCCCATCTCTACAAAAAAACAAAACAAAATAAAAACAAAAAGTACAAAAATTAGCCAGGCATGGTGGTGCACACCTGCAGTTCCAGCTACTCTAGAAGCTGAGATGGGAGGATGGCTTAAGCCCAGGAGACAGAGGTGCTGTGAGCCAAGATTGCATACCAGCCTAGGTGACAGAACCAAACCCTGCCTCAAAAAAAAAAAAAAAAAAAAAAAATTAATGCACCTGAGACTTTGAGTGGCCCTGCCCCCAAGGTGACACTTTGTGGGCCCACTCCTAAGACACTGAGTAGGGCTTTTCTCACCTTCTAAAACAAAAGGGTGAACCACACTCTTTGAAATCAAAGAGGAGATAGCCTTATCCCCTGGGTCTGTTGTGGGAGTGACAGCCCTGATGATCTCTGAGTCACATTTGAAGTCATTCTTCCTTTTCCTTGAAGAATAGCATGCATTCACAGCCAAATAACTTTACAGTCCTCTTTCACAGAATCCCAGAATTCTGACAGCCTTCCTTCATTTTGTTCCATCTCCACCTGCTTCAGTTCAAACTGGCAGTGTTTCTGCTCATATCATCCCATAAACTCTTTCTCAAACCATAATCCAGTCATACCCTTGGCATACTCTTTAGAACATGCTTTCTCAGTTTTCTGCAATATGAGTAGGCTGATTGTTTTCCAAACCTTAAAGCTCTGATTCGTTTTTGCTTAACAATTTCTTCTTCATTCATCTTTCTCCTCTCACATTTGACAGAGTCTCGCTCTGTAGCCCAAGCTGGAGTGCGGGGGCATGATCTCAGCTCACTGTAACCTCCACCTCCTGGGTTCAAGTGATTCTGCTGCCTCAGCTTCCCAAGTAGCTGGGATTACAAGCATGCACCACCACACCTGGCTAATTTTCATATTTTTAGTAGAGACAGGATTTTGCCATGTTGGCCAGACTGGTCTTGAACTCCTGACCTCAAGTGATCTACCTGCCTGTGCCTCCCAAAGTGTTGGAATTACAGATGTGAGCCACTGTGCCTAGCCCACACATTTTTCTATAAGCACTCAGGAGGAATGAAGATGCTCCTTCAACACTGTGCTTAGGAATTTCCTCTGCTAAATATGCAATTTCATTGCTCACAAGTTCTACCTTCCACAAAACACCTGAACACCATTCAGCCAAGTTCTTTGCCACTTTATAACAAGAATTTCCTTCCTTCCAGTTTCCAATAACATCATTTCCATCTGAGACCTCATCAAAATCTCTTTTTATATTCATATTTCAAGCATGCACCTGAAAACTCTTTCAGCCTCTGCCCATTACTCAGCTCCAAAGCCATTTCCACATTTTTAGATATCTTTTACAGCCGCACTTCACTTCTTGGTACCAAAACCTGTGTTAGTTTGGGTTCTCCAGAGAAACAAAACCAATAGGAGATAGATAGAAATACACATATCCATAGTTAGAAATGCATGCATAGATACAGATAGATAAAAATATAAAGATATTTATTATAAGGAATTGACTCATGAAATTATGAAGGCTAAGAAGTCCCAAGATCTGCAGTCAGCAAGTTGGAGACCAGGAGAACTGATAGTATAATTCCATCCAAGTTCAAAGGCCTGAGAACCAGGAGAGACAATAGTGTAAGTTCCAGTCTGATGAACAGCAGAAGACCAATGTCTTTGAACAACAGTTAAAAAACATTTGATCCAGAAACATCCTCATAGACACACTCAGAAGTAATGTTTAACCAAATATCTAGGCACTGGGCACCCCGTGGCCCAGTCAAGTTAACACATAAAATTTGCCATTACACTAGGTCAGTCTACCCCAGCCTGCCTTCTTGTCCTTTCCTCACATGTGCTACACTGGCTTTGCCCATTCATCCATTTTCACCAATAACCAATTTTTTTGTTTTGCCCAGTAATCAGGGACTAACTAGGAGACCGCTTAATTGCCCTAAAAATTACTGCTAAGATACTGATGAGTGCAAATGACTTAACAATTACTTTTTATAAAATGCAAATTTTCCTATTTGTATTTCACCTGTGCTTTACCTAAGGAAGAAAAAAAATTATTGTGGTAAAATACATATAACATAAACTTACCATTTTAATAACTGTTAATTACCTTCACAATATTCTACAAACATCACCATTATCTAGTTACAGAACGCTTTTTATCACCCCAAAGGAAACCCTGTAAGCAGTCACTCTCCCTTTTCCCTCCCCTCAGCCCCTGGCAACCATGAATCTGCTTTTTGTCTCTATAGATTTGCCTATTTTGGAGAGTTCATATAAATATG
Organism: Piliocolobus tephrosceles; assembly: GCF_002776525.5. Taxonomy (NCBI): domain Eukaryota; kingdom Metazoa; phylum Chordata; class Mammalia; order Primates; family Cercopithecidae; genus Piliocolobus; species Piliocolobus tephrosceles. The sequence continues at coordinate 42,335,340 of NC_045436.1, read as the reverse complement.
TAACGTTTTGTGTCTGACTTCCTTCACTTAGTGAAGAATTTTAGCCTCCTTAGCTAGGGAAGGTGAAAAATGGAAAGAATAATTATTTTGTGATATAAACTTTTGGGGGTTATCTCTAAAACCTCACCAACTTTCTACATCATTGTTTTACCAAGATTTGGGAAACTCATCTGTTATTCATCTGCCCAGACATTCTGCTGTGTATCATTAACTCTTTCTGTGGAGATCTGAGGCAGCCTGAACACAGGCTGGCATTGGGCCAGGATGGAGAAGGTGTGGACACTTTAGGAGGCTCATTCCACCCCATCAGGAGGCCTTCCTTCCCTGAAAGCGATCTGGCAGGACCATGCAGGTCATAAGGTCATATAGCCCAGAGGGGCACAAGGATGCTGATACCAGACACTTCAGGCCTTAATAAAAATAAAAGCAAGCACATCTCTGGCAGCAGAGTAAATTATTCATGGGATTTATTTTAAAAGAGAGAAAGCTTTGTTGGAAAAAAAAGAAATAGACACCACATTAATTCCAAAAATCATTTCCAGATGGAAATGTCTAATCAAATGGGAAATAATGCATTCGTGGTTTGCACAGCACAGCTACCAAGTTTTGCAAAAGGGTCCCAGGTTTGTTCAGATACTGGTTTCCACAATATGGGTAATCTGAAAGGATGCATAGCTTTACTGGGAATGTAGCACATGGATGGATGGTCAGAGACTACAAGTCTACTGAAGTTTTGTGGGAAATGAGCAGTTTGGCAGCCCCTGAGTCTGGAGGGTCTGAGACTGGGATGCCAGAAAAGCTCCAGGTCTGTAACAGCCTCTATAAAACCATGAAGCCCGTGGAGGCCCCGTTCAAGGGTTTCAGTCTCTGTCACAGATTTCATTTGCTCAGGACTCTCACAGTTTTTATGTGGTTTAACGAAGTACCTAGACAGAGGCTTTCTTTTTTCTTTTTGGCTCTGCCTTTTTCACCAATCTCCCTTTTTATTAATAACCAAACATAAATACATTACAAATACTTTTACCTTTTATTTCTATCTTGTTACTGTTTATGTATTTGCTAAGATCAAAGTCTGGATTCATCCTCTAACAAGTTCATGTTGTTTTCCTGCTTCTGTTTCAAAATATGGACCCCGCAGCCTTCATAATTGTATTCCATGATGACTGGCTTAAATTTAATCACATACACAAGCACTGCATTAACTCACTAAACAAATCCATGTGAGGATAAAAGGAACATCACAGGCCTGATCCGCGCACAAAGGCCTTTGTATTTTTCTTCTTTTGTTTTCAGAAGTTTCTGGAGCCTGTAACTGAACACAGCAGACTCTAGTTAAAAATTCACAATGATTCCTTTTTAAATAATAGCATTTGTCTTTTGATGAGTTCTCTCAGCTCAAAAGGATCCCTATTTCACTTTATAAATAGTCACCGTCAAAAGACATGACCATAAGACAATGACACTGGGTTTGAACAAATGTACTTGAATTTATCTATGCAAATGAATGATGTCCCCATCAAAGTAGGCAGCAACATTCCAACGATTTTCAAAACAGTTTTGGAACTCCAGTTAGGAACTTCCTTCCTTCACACACTGAGGGAATTGCTTTGAATGTCCCGGTAGTTTTAAAAAAATTTTTTTCATCAGGATAAGTTTCATTTTTGGAAACAACCAAGCCATTTAATAAGGCAGATGGTAACTGACTGGATAGATGTGCTGTAGCCTACAATATAATGAGACTAGCTTTTATTTTGTTTGATTCCTTAACTAGTCCTAAAGGTAATTCCAAAAACAGTTCCTAAAACGTTTAGTGCAATATCAGTACAGTTGAAAGAAGTGTCTAGACTCCCAAAGCAACTTCTCTGAAAAGGATGACATTCGTTTATACAGATGTATTTCTTAGAGAAAAACAGGCCACCCTCGCCTTGCTTGATTTTCACAAAAACTCTATGTTATTGGTGGCTAGCTAAGGGAAGCCGACTATTTTCAGCTTCCTACAGTATCAAATTTTATTTAACAATTCATTTTTGGAGTGAATAGAAGTGTAAAACCTGAAATACGTTCATAGAACTATGCCTTAGTGACCTATTCCAAAACAGACTTAAAACATTCACAGGGGTATAATAATCTGGAAATCAATGTGTGTTCTATGCCCAACTGATAAATATAAATATACATATGAATATATACGATACATAAATTAAGATAAATAATAAATTAAACATAAATGTAGTGATAAACAAATACATATGAATATTAATTAAATATACAAAATATTTAAATGCTAACTCTACTCACCTGAATTTATACTTTTAATTTCAGAGTCTTGATTCCAATGCTAATTTCATTAAGCATATCTACAACTGGGTTGCGAGAATGGTATATGCTGAATGGTAAGTGCTGTACAAATTAACTTAAATAAGTTTTGCATTACATTCTCATAGAGGTATTTAATATGGGTAAACTTGTGCTTTGTGTGTGTGTGTGTTCCTGTTAATGAAGAAAGGAGGAAGGAAATTTTCACACATTGGATACCTATTGTACGCCAAGGGCTGAACATGTTACTATTTTAATGCTCTCAACATCTCTGAGCTAAATATTTTAATCCCCATATACAGAAAAAAAAAAAAAAGAGGCTAGAGAATGTAAACAGCAGAAATGCTGGCATACCATTGGCAAGTGGAGAAAATGCATTTAGAATTAGCTGATCATGGGTGGAGAAAAAAGCCAAAGGCCACACCCACGTGTTTGGAAAATGAAAGGAAAATCTCTTCCCAGAGAGAATCTTTTTTTCCCCAACTAACCTGATGCTATCATTTCCCCTAATTTTTCATTAACCTCAATAATTCTTTGCCATATTTTTCTAAATATGAAATAGGACTATTACCTCCCAATGTGGGAAAATAAAATGTTCTATGAATTTTTATCTTGTTATTTATACAACATGCCTTTGGAAACCAGTTAAGTGCTAGAACCAGTTAAGTATTTGGGTGGGACATTTAAAAATAAATCAAGTTAAATAAAGAAATGTTAAAGTTCATAGAATAAAGAAAAAGTTATAATCCTCAGCTAAAAGATACTAGGAAACATAACCATCTACGGGGGTTAAAGACTTAAATTAAAAAAAATAAAGAGAAGCTCCTTCGATTAAATGCAGGAGGAAATTGAGAATCAACATCAGGACAGCTCATTTGACCTTAGACACATATTTTACTGGTGACTTTCTGGTTTTCAAAAGTGTTTCTGATTTTTTTAACTTGTTAGTGGCTCCAATTTACCAGTATATCTCCCAGTTCCCCAGTATTCCACTCAGTAAATCTTGTTCATTTTCAGCTTTTATTTTCTTGTTCAGTCCCTAGTAACTGACAATTTGTAAGGAAGCAAACTAAAACACTTGGATTAAATAATGCATTTTGTTCATTATGCTGATGTGTAACAGTTCATTTTCAAAACAAATGTAAGCTTTATAATTTACTGATATTTAGTGATTTTTACCTTATTTCCGTGAGGATTTCATTCTCACGGCCTTCTGTCTTTGCCATTGACAAAACTCCTATTAATACTGGCCAAATCCTAAAAGGGGTTAAACTTCAACTGACTGATGTTCTGAAAGTGACATGATCAAAAAATAGTCTCATCCAGAAATTTAGATTTGTGACTTCAGTTATCAGAAGGGTTTCCAAAACTCCAAATGGCCTGCATTAATTCTGGCTTTTTTGGTTTTCTGTTAGTCTGCTTCTGTTTTTATACTAAAATGGTATACAGAAATGTGTGTGCATTGCTCATCTTGAGTTGACTTCCTATGAAGTAGAGCCGAGTACAGAAATGTCTTTCACTTCAAAGGGCATACTGTGGGGTGCAAAGAAGGAAAGGCTTGGGTCCTTCCAGCCAAACATTGCCCTCTGGCACTCATGCTCAACTCCCCAGGGATATGAGAGGGCAATCTCTGGCTCTTGTAGCTCTAGGTAACATTTCCCACAACCCCTGACTCATAAATATTGACATTTGGGAAAAATAAGACCAAAAAAGAAAAAAGGGCTTTTTCAAAAAAAAAAAACTGTTTTTAAGTTGAAGTGTTTATGTATTTTCTAAAGCCTGGTTTATATCTAAGCTATCACTACAATTTTTAAGTAAAATATACCTCATCTTGGGATTTAAAAAAAAATAGTATTATCCATCAACCACTAGAGAATATAGGAAAGAAAACTTTCAGCAAGGTTTTTATTTATTTATTTTATATTTTTCCGTCCAGAAAATAACAGGACTGAGTTGAAAGCAATTTTTTCTAAAAGTAGCAATAGCAACCTTCTCAGATAAAATCTTTTTTGCTGAATATCAACGTTTAAATTATAGTGAATTTGAAAATTATTTATTTTCAGCAAAAGCTTTTCTTTTTCCTTTAAAATATTTGTCTCCACCTCTCTTTGCTTCCAAAAAGCAGAAATGATGTGACAACTAAGACCTTCAAGAATTCCTTAGACCCCAGCCTGTTTTCATTGTGGAACTACAGCGCGACCTGGTGGCAGTTGCTGTTTTTAGCATGGTTTATGAATAAATGGTCAAAGTTTCAAAACCAAAATGAAGGAAAGCCTTGTGTTTAGACTTTTAGAAAACATAGTATCAGGAGAGAAAACAGTGGGATGGCTCTCTTAGAATCATAATTACAGATAGAACTTTTTTTAAGTTTTTAAAATATACCTTTTTTTTTCTTAGGGTCTCGCTCTGTTGCCCAGGCTGGAGTGCAGTGGTGTGATACCAGTTCACACCACAACCTCCTCTTTCTGGCTCAAGCCATCCTCCAGCCTCAGCTCCCAAGTAGCTGGGACCACAGGCACGAGCCACCACACCCACTTCCTTTTTATTTTTTTCTTTTTTTTTTCTGTAGAGATGGGGTTTCGCCATGTTGCCTAGGCTGGTCTCCAATTTCTGAGCTCAAAGCTATCCGCTCACCTTGGCCTCCCAAAGAGCTAGGATTATAGGCGTGAGCCACCACACCTGGCCAAATATACGTTTTAAGAATAAATAATCTGGTAAGGTTATTGATGAGTCATTATATCACCTGATACAATTTTTAACATTCATATATTTTCAGGAATATGAATTTTCACTCACATTTCCTCTTTTTAATTACTTTTACTGTTCTCTAAACAATGTTTCAAAAGCATTTAAAAGAAAAAATAATCAGTGATACAAGAGAAGACTGTTTTATATGCTTTTCTTTCACAACTAGCAGCACGTTGATGCAAGAGTTTATAGACAAAATGGTGATTCATAGTAACTATAATCTTCTATGTGTTTATTGTACTTTATACCCATCTTCTTATCTAATCCTCTCAACCACCCTATTAAATTCAGAATCAGTATCTCCATTCAACAGATTAGAAAACTGAGGCTTCAGGATATGAAATAACTTGTTCAAGGTCACTCTGCTGGTGAGTGACAGAATGAACTGAACCCTGGGCCTGCCTGCTCCAATGCCCAAGCATAGGGTCAGGCTGGTGATAGGCCCTTTGTAAAGGTTTGTTGATTTAATGAGCAAATGCACCTACTGTAAGAATATTAAAGGTAAGCCTGGACTAGATCCAAAGTCTTCTGACTTGATAACCAGTAAATCTTCCAGTAGAGTTTAGACGTATTTTGAACTTTCTCTTGTTTCTGCCTGCAATTGCGCTCGCCTGAGCCTGCTAAGTCCCCACTATTTTCTACAAAAGAACAAAGAAAAAATACCAGGAGAAAGTCACCCGGAGCCTGAGCCCCAGGCTGTTTTATCCACGAGGCTCCAGTAGGGGATCTTTTCCCCTTTGGTGCCATAGATCTCTTTGGAAGCCTAATGAAGCTCCTGGAACTTTTTTAAAAATAATCTTTTAAAATACCCCACAAAGAAAGCCAAGTATTTTAAAATGAAATTTTCAAAAAACTTTTAAAAACTCGGCTGGGTGCAGTGGCTAACGCCTGTAATCCCAGCACTCTGGAAGGCTGAGGCGGGTGGATCACCTGAGGTCAGGAATTCGAGACCAGCCTGGCCAACATGGTGAAACCCCATCTCTACTAAACACACACACACACACACAGTTAGCTGGGTGTGGTGGCACACACCTGTGATCCCAGCTACTTGGGAGGCTGAGGCAGGAGGATCTCTTGAGCCCAGGAGGCGGAGGTTGTGGTGAGCTGAGATTGCACCACTGCAGTCCAGCCTGGGTAACAGAGCAAGACTTATCTCAAAAAAAAAAAAAAAAAAAAAAAAACTTTAAAATACTAATTTGTAAATATGTGCTTTTTTATTAATGCATTTAATAACAAGATTTAATAACAACATAACAACTATATATTCAAAGTAGAATGAGTATAAATTATGTTTTGGGATATCCAAAATCCCTGTAATGTGACATGAATATATCTATCGTTTCTATTGGTGAGAGAGATATTGTTAATATTAATGCGATGTATGGCCTATATTCTTAAATAAATAAAATTACAAATTTCAGTTTGAAGTTAATGAAAATAGATTTTTTTTTCATCCAAGTTCATGGACCTTCTTACCCTCCTGAATTAAGAAATCAAAGCTAATCTTACATGAGTCACACACAGCTAAACAATTTTAAAATTCATAAATGCTGTCAAAAAATACTTAAGCAATATATATATATGTTTCCCTTGATTAGTGTGAGATATTAACTTTAATATGAATATTATGAATAATGTGAATATTCACTTTAATATGAATAATATGAAGCAAGACTCCAAAAATAAGCATAGATCTAGGATCTAGGGAGGTGTTAAAACAAACTTGCCTGAGTCTCATGACAGTAATCAACAAATAATAGTATTATTTGCCCATAATAATAATTCAGTTTGTATGCATCTGACAAAGGACTAATATCCAGAATCTATAAGGAACTCAAACAAATCAGCAAGGAAAAATAAAAACAAATAATCCTATCAAAAAGTGGGCTAAGGACATGAACAGGCAATTCTCAAAAGAAGATATACAAATGGCCAACAAACATATGAAAAAAATGTTCAATATCACTAATTATCAGGGAAATGCAAATCAAAACAACAATGGAATACCACCTTACTCCTGAAAGAATGGCCACAATTAAAAAATCAAAAAATAACAGATGTTGGTGTGGATGTGGTGAAAAGAGTGCACTTTTACACTAGTGGTCAGAGTGTGAACTAGTCCAACCACTATGGAAAACAGTATGGAGATTCCTTAAAGAACTAAAAGTAGAACTACCATTTGATCCAGCAATCCCACTATTGGGTTTCTACCCAGAGGTAAAGAAGTCAATATAAGAAAAAGACACTTGCACACACATGTCTCTAGCAGCACAGTTCACAATTGCAAAAATATGAAACCAGCCTAAATGTCCATCAGGCAACAATGGGTAAGGAAAATGTGGGATATGCATATATTATGGAATACTGTCCAGCCTCAGAAAGGAAAAAAATAATGGCATTCGCAGCAACCTGGATGGAGTTGGAGACCATTATTCTAAATGAAGTAACTCAGGAATGGAAAAACAAACAGGAATGGAAAACTAAGCTATGAGGACCCAAAGGTATGAGAATAATATAATGGACTTTGGAGACTCAGGGGGAAGGTTGGGAGGGGGCAATGGATAAAAGAGTACACATGGGGTACAGTGTACATTGCTCAGGTGACAGGTGCACCAAAACCTCAGAAATAACCACTTAAAAAATTTTCCATGCAACCAAACACTACCTGTTCCCCAAAAACTATTGAAATATAATAGAAATAAAAGAATAAAAAAACATAATAATAATTCAGTTTGACATGACAAATATTAATTGAGCAGCTACGATGCTAGACACACTATTGGTGTTTTTAAAAATAAGTTTTAAAAGTGAATGATTCTGTGTAATTTGTTTGTGCAGCATTTATCATTTTCAAAGCAGTTCTACACACATCTTTCATTCAAATCTAATTACAACTTCAAGGGGCAAGGCAGGGTCTGGAGACTTATTCATTAATTCTGCATTCCCACAATAAATCCCACTCTAGACCCAAGGTAAATACTCAATAAAAGTAGACACTTTACTCCACCCTTATCCCCCAAGCAAGCCCCTCAATTAGGGCTGCCAGGTAGAATACAGAATGTTCAGTTAAACTTCAATTTCAGATAAACAATTTTTTACTCTAAGTATATCCCATGAAAATGATTTTTAAATATCTATAATATGGGACACACAGATTTTTTAAAGTATTTGTTGTTAACCTGGATTTCAAATTTAACTGGGCATTCTGTGTTTTTGCTGGCTGAATCTGGCAACTCTTTCCTGAATTTCTCTGCCCAGGAGCTCTCTCTGCTGCAAGAACTCAACAATCGGGAGGAAAAGTCCAGAAGGATAGGGCTGTCAGCACCCCTGTGAGCAGCCACAGCGGATGGAGTTTGGTGGTAAAGGGGCTCACTTCCTGTCTCTTTGGTGATGATTTTGAGCGTGTTCTACAAAGTCTTTCAGATGGTCCCAGTAAGTTGGAGCCCAGTTGCCCTCAGTGGTAACCCACCCATTAATGTACCCTGTGTTGGTTTCCTTTCCTTCCCTACCTCACCTCCCCACTCCCCTTTCTATGATTCTTAGAGTCACCTCCCAAATAAACCTTCACATTTACATTCTTGTCTCATGGTCTGCTTCTGAGGGAACTCAAACTAAAACAAAATGCTGATTGAATTAAATCCTCAGTTGCAGATGAGAGGTTCAGGGAGCATGCCAGATGCTGAAGGCACCAAGATGGATAGTGATGGACCTTCTTATTCAGCCCTTACTCAGCACTGCCTCTGGCTACCAAGCATTGTGCTCCTATCATATACCAGCCCCTGGGAGTCTCCGTTTACATGCATCTTGACTAACCCTTTCCACCATCCTGCCTGGTAGCTATCATTATCCTCAAATTGCAAGTGGGGAAATTCATGCTCAGAGGGTTTTCCAAAGTCACACAGTAATAGAAATGCCATCTTTGGATGGGGAGCAGTGCCTCACACCTGAAGTTTCAACACTTTGGGAGGCCAAAGCGGGCAGATTGCTCGAGCTTGGGAGTTTGAGACCAGCCTAGGCAACATGGCAAAATCCCATCCCTACAAAAAATACAAAAATTAGCTGGGTGTGGTGACATGCCTGTAGTCCCAGCTATTCAGGAGGCAGGATTGCTTGAGCCCAGGAGTTCAAGGCTTCAGTGAGCTGTGATCACACCACTGAACTCCAGCCTGGGTGACAGAGTGAGACTCTGTCTCAAGAAAAAAAAAGAAGTGCCATCCTCCTGCAACACACCACCTCCCTGTGACCCACAGACAATAATACAACAGGCTTTAGGACATGACTCTCTTGAAGTACTGAAAAGGGAGTTGAGAACACACAACAGTTACACATGAAAAATAACTAGTGACAAAAGAGAGTAAGGGAAATGTGTGGCAGGCAGTTCAGAGAAGTCCTATGGGGTTCAGAAGAGAGACAAGGGTCAACTGGCAATATTACAGAAATCTTCTCACGGGCGGCTGGACTTAGGCTGAGCCATAGTGAATGGATTAGATTCAAATGGGAGACTCAGGGAGGGGAGAGAGTTGTGAGTGAGAAGGATGAATAGGCACCGTGCAGAAGCAGCACTGGGCATGTTTGCTGTGACTGCAAGCAGAAAGATGGCCTGAGGACAGGAGAGAGGGGACCAGGCCATATTATAGAGGCCTGGGGATGCCAAGGGCTATTGTTTGAATATGTGTCCCCTCCAAAACTCATATTGAAATGTAATCCAGTGTGGCAGGATTGAGAGGTGGGGCCTGTGGGAGGTGATTACATCATGAGGGCTCCATCCTTATGAAGGAATTAATCCATCCATGGATTAAGGGGTTAATGGATTAATGGGTTATCACGAGAGTGGACTCCTGACTTTATAAGAAGAGAAAGACCTGAGCTAGCACATTCATCCCCTTGCCAAGTGACACCCTGCACCACCTTGAGACTGCAGAGAGTCTTCGTTAGCAAGAAGGCCCTCACCAGATGTAGTCCCCTGACCCTGAACTTCTCAGCTTCTATAATTGTAAGAAATAAATTATTTTTCCTCATAAATCACTCAGTTTCAGTTATTCTGTTATAAACATAAGAAAATTGATTAAGACACCAGGTAAAAAATACGGAGTTCATCTGAATACATATATGGAGGAAATGCAGGCTGTGAAAGTAGAAAATTGACATAATCAAAATAAGATTTTATCAGATTCATCTGGCAGTAGAGGGCAGGATTACTTGAAGTGAAGAGACTAGTTAGTAGACTCCTGACAGGCTGTGCCTATGGTAATAAAGATCTCACCCAGAATAATGACCAGGAAGGTGTAAACTACATTACAAAGCAGGAGTTGTCAAATCTGAGTCACTGATGGGTCAGAGAGGAGAAAGAATAAAGAAAGCTCCTTTACTGTGCCTGGATAATGGGGAAAATGGAAACATTAACAAGAAACTAGAAAGTTGTACATAAGAAACTGACTAAAATAACTCTTAAGATACCATAATTTCTCTAACAAGTATACATTGGGAAGATTTTTCTGAATGATACAGAATTATGGATATGTTCCCCCTTGGTGGACAAAAGTAACTCAAACCTTTGGGTGAGGTACTATCTCTTCTCCACTCTCCCCAGCCCTCTCCATGACCTTATAGAACCAAAGCCAATGGTTACTGAGTGTAGAAGATATCTGCTGTTTCTGCCTGCTCAACATCCCCTCCCCCTGCACCTGGAAACACCATGTGTATTTCTTGTAGAGATTGCATTCCATGTAGCACAGGTGCGGTTGGACCCATTCCACCCTGCCCCCATCAATGTCCTCCCACCCTTAGTCCAGCTACAAAAAAGGGCACATAGCCCGGACCTGGCCAATTTGTTCACCCCATGCCATGTGCATAGCACGGTGATTCAGAAAAAGGAATGTGGCTGGAGCCAAGCCAATCACTATCCATGAAATTATTCTAGAGAAATAACAGGAAGCACTTCTTTCTGCTACAATTAAAGTCCATAGTAGGAGGTAGGAGTTCAAAAGTAACACTGAAAGATTAAAGGATGAGATGCAGACTAGGAAAGGGCCTGGCTAAACCTGGAGAAGAGAAATTCTCTCAGACCTGCCTCTCTGTAGACCAGTCTGTTCCACTGCAGGAAACCTAACTGCTGACAACCCCCAATTTGTCGTGGGTGTCAGGGAAATCTGAGACAATAAGTGTATCCAGCCACACTACGAACCCCTAGACCCAGCCACATCTGAAGTTAGCTGAGCTTCTGAACTTTCCAACTACGACAACAAATTTTTTTCTTAAAGAAAATAAAATACAATTTTGATCACTTGCTACCAAAAAAGTTTAAGTAGCTAGCTTTACTAGCTTGTTATCAAAATGTGTTCTGCATGTGCCAACAGCTTAATCTTAAAAATCACATTACTGAAGTTCTTCCTTCCTTGACCACCCCAAGTGTGTTACTCCTCCCCTCTCTCTGCCTTCCATGCCTAGTTTCTTTGCAGTTACCTTGAATAACTTGTAAAATGTTGCTCTAGTTGCACACCCTCCTGTGTGAGGTCACTAACAAAGGAAGATCTCCAAAACAGCTTCCAGAAAAGGAAAGCAACAAATGGGCAAGCCCAGATGACAATCTCAGTCCCAGCTAATATCTTTATTGCATCCCAGTAAATACCTGAGCAGAGAAGCCAGCCATGCCATGCCCCAATATCTGACCTACAGAAACTGTTAGATAATAAATATGGGTTATTTTAATCCATTAAGTTTCTGGTAATTTGTGACTTAGCAATAGAAAACTTATAGAGGACAGATGCAACAACTTATCCCTCACCTCAGAAGGGATATTTTCACATGCCCAAAATGAGTAGGCTCTTAGAAAATTGGAATGGAGACATATTGGCAGATTCCAATGAGGTTGGGGACCTGAACCTCTGAATTCGGTTGAGGCTTCTTTGTCAAGAGAAGCAGCTCTTCCAAGTGTGTTTAAGGAAGTTAGTATACCTTGGTGTGAAGAACTTTCCTGGAATAGTGCAGAGGAAGGTATCAAAGCCTTAGGAAGATTGGACTTGGAGCTCCATCCTCAGACACAAAGACGAAAGCCTTTAAAGAGACTATTGAACCAGCTATTCCAATCACATCAGGTTAAATCTCTGTTAAAATAAAATAAAATTAAATTAAAAAGTGTGAGTGTGAGCGTATGTGTGCACGCACACACGTGCATGCACATGCACACATTTCCTGGTGATTCTGCTCCTCTGGCTCAATCTATAGTGATAAAGTTGAGGTCGTGGTCACTAATCCAAGTTCAAGGTACATCCTTCTTATCTCAAGGCTTGATGTTCTCATAATGTACCTTCCTTAAAGTGTCATTTTCTACCTGCCTGGGAAAGGCAGAAGTCACACCTATCTTTCTCAATTGGGTTCAAGAATTTCAGGCCATAATAGGCAATTTTAATAAAATCATCATGAGTTATCATCAGTCTGTCCTTTATATATATAAAGAATGTTGGCCGGGCGCAGTGGCTCATGTCTGTAATCCCAGCACTTTGGGAGGCCAGGGTGGGTGGATCACGAAGTCAGGAGTTCAAGACCAGCCTGGCCAAGATGGTGAAACCCCGTCTCTACTAAAAATACAAAAATTAGCCAGGCATGGTGGCGGGCACCTGTAATCCCAGCTACTTGGGAGGTTGAGGCAGAGAATTGCTTGAACCCGGGAGGCGGAGGTTGCAGTGAGCCAAGATTGCACCACTGCACTCCAGCCTGGGAGACAGAGTGAGACTGTATCTCAAAAAAAAAAAAAGTTGCAAGAAAATCTAAAATTTGTCTCCTTTAAAAACATTGCATAAAGCCAAGTGCAGTGGCATGCACCTGTAGTTCCAACTACTTCGGAGGCTGAGGTGGGAGGATCTCATGAGCCCAGAAGTTCAAGGCCAGCCTGAGAAACATAGCAAGCCCTGTCTCAAAAAGATTATCATTATTATTATTACATATTTTCTCAAAGTATTGTCTTGATATTTCCCTTTATTTTGTGTCCTTTTGTTTAAGAATGCAAAATATCTAGGAAAAGATGATTGCTATCATTTCAGCTTTTGAAAGAAACAGAAACTAGCTATAGCAGTTAGGGTAAAATCCAAGAAGCAGAGCCACTAGAGTATTACGGGAATAAAAGATTTATTATAGGAATTAGATCTCACACAAATGTGAGAGCAGCTGAGAAAGTGAAAGTCAGAGAATTTAAGAAAGAGTCATAAATGAATCCTCTGAAAGCACTGGCATGAGTAGGTAAGCTGGAGCTTGCAGGGAAATCTGAGACACAAAATATACCCAGCCACTTCAGTGAGATTGCAAAGCGAGAGCTCTCAGACAGGTCTATGGGAAGATGTCCCCTTTGTGTAGCTACCACCTCTATGGGTTTGCAGCCAAGCACCTGGGTAAGGGGGAGAAGGGAGTGAGTCTGCTTGCGGTGAGTTGTGCTGGTAGTCAGGAAGCCAAGCTGGACAGTGTGGAGGAGAGGAAGAATAAGCGGGGACCCAGACACCTCTGTGTCTATCTATCTGACGATGACGACCTTCCAAGAATAATGGTCTTTGCTTCTTTTCCACCTTCCAGATCTCGTGCATCTTCCTCTATGGCCAACTCTAACCCAGAATTATGCATGAAATGTAATTCCCAGCTTAACCCACCTGCCATGGTGTAATCCAACACAATGACTAAGCAAAAGATGAATTTGTTATTAGAGTCCTGGGGCTCCTCACAGAACTGAGGACAGGAATGAGACTGGATCTCAGAACGACTGGAAACAAGAGTTCAGATACCAACAAGCTCTCAGGGTATCTTGCCTCTCTTGCTGCTCTCAAGTTACCTGCTTGTTTACCTGCCTTCCTTTAGACTGGCCTGTTTCATGGCAGTAAACTGCTGACAACTGCTGACAACTCCTAAGCATGATTCCTTGCAGCTTCTTCAGACGTGTCAAGGGAAGAGAGACTCAGCTCTGTCTCTTCATGCCCAGTCCAATAAATTCTGAGAAGGGACTCATTGGTCAGAGGACTGGGTCACATGGTATCGCAGCTGCTCCTGTTATGCCATTGTGGATAGGGAAGGGGAGAACGGTTTTCACAAGAAAGTAAATGTGGAGCAAAGCAGCTCCATCGGTGTCCACTGCAGGTGGTAAGGTAACATTATACCTCACCTAAGTCCCAAAACTAGCTATAGTAAAATTGGCCTGGCTCCAAAGAGGGCTCCTTGACTTCCAGTGTTCCAAGGGGCTCTAATCACTCTGTTTGTCATTATGCCATGGGCTTTCCCCTAATTCTGCATATCAACAAACTTCCCATGCTATACTCTACCATGGCCTTTCTCATTTCACAGGTGACAGAGACACAAAATGACCACCAATCTACACACCTAGAAACAACTCTGCCTCCTGGCACAGTGCTTTTTTCCTTATTACACACCACTTTGCATCCTTGATCATCCACTGCAGTAAATATGATAAAAAGATACTTTTAATTTCTTTCTCATAGAAAAAGCATAATGTGTTCACTGTGGAATACATTTAGTTTAGCGTAATCAAAGCTAAAATTTGTATGTGTTATAGTCATGTAAATTGCTATTGACACTACTTCAGATTTGAGAACTTCTACCAGAAAGGTCAAAGAAAAATGGAACAACAGCTTGGAAGTTCATTACTGTCCTCACAGAATTTCATTATTGACAACTAATACATATTGAGCATGCTATTACAAGACACCGTACCAGGCATAATGAATAGATGTAAGTGTATAAGACATAGTCCCAGCCTTTTAAAATCTGGCTGAACGGGCTGGGCGTGGTGGCTCATGCCTGTAATCCCAGAACTTTAGGAAGCTAATGTAGGTGGATTAATTGAGGTCAGACGTTCAAGACCAGCCTGGCCAACATGGTAAAACCCTGTCTCTACTTAGAAATTACAAAAATTAGCTGGGTGTGGTAGCAGATACCTATAATCCCCAGCTACTTGGGAGGCTGAGGTGAGAGGATTGCTTGAACCTGGGAGGTGGAGGTTGCAATGAGCTGACATCGTACCACTGCACTCCAGCCTGGGTGATAGAGCAAGACTCCATCTCAAAAAAAAAAAAAAAAAAAAATCTGGTTGAGTGGATGGAACACAGACATAGACTACAGCCAACTATTTATGGTAGCCTATGAATGAATGAATACCCTAAATGAATGATACAGAGTAGGAAGTAATCTCTGGGGACTGCAACAGTCAGAAAATGTATCATGGAGGAGGTAGGAATCAAAGCCTGGATTTTATTTATTCCTTCAATCATTCAATCATTTGCTCATTCATTCAACAGTTCTTCAGTTGGGCATCATGCTTAATGCATGTAAGAGTAAATGGGCAATGGTATACACCCAGGATAAGAGCCATAAGAGTTATGGGAGATAATACGATTCCAAGATAGTATAATTCAAATGTGCAGTGTACTCTACTCTTGCATCCACCTGTCACTTGTTGAGTGTCTCTTACCTGCTAAGAACTCTGCTAGATCCCTAAATGAAGTAAAAGTCTGGTCTGCAAAGACTCACAAAACATTTAAATAATGTCTTTGTAAGAAGAAATGCCCAAATAGTCCTTGTTGTGTAACAAGAGGACTTTGTATCACACAGTGTAGGCTCAAATAAATGGTACAAGGGAACATGATGCATGCATACTCAGGATTCTTGTCATCCAACTCTCAGAAAGAATATAACTGGATACACCATGGTTGTGCTCCAGGAGAAGGCCACAGGTCCCCTGCCACTTTGCATTCTTACAGAAGCATTAAGAGGGGCAGGGATCACTCAAACAATTTGGGCAATCCAGCCTAGCTAGTACAAGAACAAAACATCCTTTCTCAGATGTTAATTTGCATATCAGTCCTGGGTTCAGCTAGAGGTCTTGAAACCTATACCCCTCCCTGCTCAGCCACCTTGTTGCCCTGTTGAGGGAGAGCCACTGTGCTCATCCAGAAACAAAATAGTTTAAGTCTTTTCAGAAATGTAAGGTGAGATGGGAAGATAGACTCAGAGATGGAAGTTGGATAAGTGAGGGGAAAGGGGTTGGGCACATTTTTTTTTAAGACAAGCTCTCTCTGTGTCACCCAGGCTGAAGTGCAGTGGTGCTATCATGGGTCACTGCAGCCTCGACTTCCTAGGCCCAAGCAATCCTCCTGCCTCAGCCTTCCAAGTAGCTGGGACTATAGGTGCATGCCACCACACCCAACTAATGTATTTTTTTCATTTTTTGTAAAGATGGCGGGGGGGTCTCCCTGTGTTGCCCAGGCTTATTTCCAAAGACTTTTTTTGTTTCTAAGACAGGGTCTCGCTCTTTTGCCTAGGCTGGAGTGCAGTGATGCAATGTAGCTCACTGCAGCCTTGAATTTCTGGGCTCAAGCAATCCTCCCACCTTAGCCTCCTGAGTAGTCAGGACCACAGGCATGCACCACCACGACTGCCTAATTTTTTTTTTTTCTTTTTGTTTTAGAGACAGGGTCTCACTATGTTGCCCAAGCTGTTTTCAATCTCCTAGGCTCAAGTGATCCTCCTGCCTTATTCTCCTAAAGTGCTAGGATGATGGGCATGAGCTACCATGTCCGGCTGGGCATTCTAAACAAGGGGCTGGCATAGGCAGAGGTGCAGAGCCAAGAAAAAGGATGTCTAGTTCCCCACAGTAACTTAAGTGCTCAGTATAGTGCTGAGCAATAGTGGGTGCTCAGTAAATATTTAGTTGGATGGCTGAAAGACATTCAGGCCACCTGCATGCCTAGGGCCTCTCAAACTTGGTGCATAAAAGGAGTAGCAGTGTCTCAGGGAATATCCAGAGCACCAAGACAAAAATGGCCACAGTTTTACGAGATTTATTGGTAAGTAAATTAAAACTCTAAACAATATGTTTGTTTTAATCGTATATGTTATATATGAGTGCATGGGTATACACATGCACATAAATTGCAAAGTTCCAATAAATTCTTCAAATAAAATATAAGATTTGAGATAAATTTGTCTTTTGTGGTACCTCCCGGGCAATACTCAGACCCCTGGGAAACAGGTATTCAATCTTCTCTGCCATTAGGGATATAAAAGTGCAAAAGCTTGAAAAGTAGTACTAGATTCCTACTGAGCAAAAGAAAAAGAAAAAAGTGGTGGCTGATGCCTGTATCCCAACACTTTGGGAGGCCAAGGCAGGTGGATCAGCTGAGGTCAGGAGTTCGAGACCACCTTGGCCAACATGGTGAAAATCTGTCTCTACTAAAAATATCAGGTGCAGGGTGAAGGGAAATAGCCACACCTGATGTAATTGTCAAAGAATTGTTTTGCGTGAACACTGTGGAATAATTTTTAAAAATGATTAGTCATCATATGATTCAGTCAAGAGTCCAGCTGAAAACACATGGTAAATTAAATCGAGTGATTTGAAGAGAGTTTAATAGGTTATTCACAAAGGTGTGGGCGAGGAGTATGGAAATCATTTGGGATGGTGCAGTAACGGGACAAAAAGGAGGAAGTAATGACTTCTAACGGGAGGTAGACAGGCTGTGTGAATGAGCCATCTGAAAAGAGCTGTGACCTTCTGTGCAGGAATGAGCCCCCAGAGGGGAGCTGAAACAATGAATGCTCAACCTCCCTCTCCTCCCTTGTCTGATCTCTGGTTACTGCCCGCTCTTGGCCAAACCTGATGGAAGCCAGAGGACAGGGAAGCCTGTTGTAGTCCAAACAGATCAGCCTCCCAGGACACAGAGCACAGCAGAGAAGGGGCATGGGTGTCTGTAATCCCAGCTACTTGGGAGGCTAAGACAGAAGAATTGCTTGAACCCAGAGGTGGAAGTTGTAGTGAGCTGAGATTGCGCCACTGTACTCCAGCTTGGCAACAGAGCAAGACTCTCTCTCAAAAAAAAAAGAAAACAGTGATTAAAATAGCAACCAAAATATAAGTTGTAAGATTTCTTAACTTTTCTTGAAAAAAGAGCTGCCAGTTAAGGCTAGAGAAATCTGTTTATTTAAATCAGCAATAAACTAGATTATGTGGTCTCCAAATAAATATGATCTTTCATATTATACATGTAATATGTAAGATATATTTATAAAAACAATATAAATATTATAAACAGAAATATGAGTTAATATCAATAAGCTTTCACAAGAAAATGTCTAGTGTCATAAACCATCTTTGGGGAAAAACAAAACCCTGCTAGGTATGAGAGTTTGTAACTGTATATTCATATGCACATGTACACACATATATTCTCCCACACTTAAAATAATCTAAGAAACTACAATCTCCTCTTAAAGTTGAAATTCTTCCAGGTCATGAGTAAAGACAACAATGGTAAGACTAATGCAATATACAATAACATACAATACAATACAATACAATACAATACAATACAATACAATACAATACTGGCTCACTACTAGAAATATTAAGAATTACCTATAACCCGAAAGAAAACTGGGCTACCAGGCTTCATTTTGGTGTTATATTTTTTGGCATAAAAGTGTACTAGTCATCGGTTTCAAACTTTGTTTTCGCTCTGCCTTCCTTCACCTCTTTCAGAAAATACACAAGGCGCGGCTCTGGGTTCCCTGAGCTAAACCAGACTGGTCAGCTTCATGTTGCTGTAACTTTCCGATCTGGATATTGTCACCCATTTGCTCTTTCCAAAGACACAGGGCACCTATTTCAGGACACCTGTCCTGTTGTTTTACTTTTTTTTTTTTTTTTTTTTTTTTTTTTTTTAATGCTGGTGATGGTGTAGCTGAAAATTCAAATGGAAAAGAATTTCAACGGATCAGCATCTTCTTCTCCACTGATTTTTTTCTAAACCGACTCTTGAGAATGTTTCTGTGCCAGATTATTAGTCTGTGGCACGGCCGATCTTATCCCTGCAAGCCCTTTCATAATCAGTGTCAATGGCCACAGAGTTCATTCGACCCATGGTGATGAGAATCAAACGTGAAGATGATTGAAATAATTGGGTCAAATCTGCAGCAGGCCATTTCGGTGGCCACAGGAGAATGAGGGCATATTCAAAAATCATAATGAATCACATTCTCTGCAGGTAAAATAGGAATGATGATGACATGGTATCAGCCAATTTCAGATGGACACTAGCAAGAAAAATGTAAATGATTAATATTTATATAGGTGCAGAATAAAAATAAACAATACTGTATCATATGAATGTAGGTAGATTTATGTCCCAAACATCTAATTTCCAGCTCATTCCCTTTCAATAAAAAAAAAAAAAAAGGAAAATATGTTATGCAGTAATGGAAGCATCGGGGAATTGGAATATTTTGTGCTACAGTGTGTTTTAAATATGTTCTGTTTCATTATATTGGGTTGGAATTCTTCCATTTGTCACACCAAATCCATTGTCTCCCCTTCTCTGTTGTGCTCTGTGCCCTGGGAGGCTGATCTGTTTGGACTACAACAGGCTTCCCTGTCCTACTGATCCGGGCAGTAACCAGAGATCAGACAAGGGAGGAGAGGGAGGTTGAGCATTCATTGTTTCAGCTCCCCTCTGGGGGCTCATTCCTGCACAGAAGGTCACAGCTCTTTTCAGATGGCTCATTCACACAGCCTGTCTACCTCCCGTTAGAAGTCATTACTTCCTCCTTTTTGTCCCGTTACTGCACCATCCCAAATGATTTCCATACTCCTCGCCCATGCCTTTGTGAATAACCTATTAAATTATCTTCAAATCACTCGATTTAATTTACCATATGTTTTCAGCTGGACCCTTGACTGAATCATATGATGACTAATCATTTTTAAAAATTATTCCACAGTGTTCACGCAAAACAATTCTTTGACAATTACATCAGGTGTGGCTAGTTCCCTTCACCCTGCATATGGTTTCCACTTTGACCATGGCCTGAGTCACTTGTCATAAGTGACTCTATTTTGATACTTATTATCACAAACATCACTACATATCAGGCCCCTTCTTGGGGAGATAACGTTAGAAGGAGGGTGGTTGGGTGGGCTACACATGAAAAATCTACTCTAGTATCTCTATTTCCAAAATCTTTACATTTCTCCCTCTATGTTATGCCAAGGAAATCTTAGCACTTCATCTTCTCTTTCACATGTAGGCTCATGGAAGCAGACAGTAGAACTGTGGATATTAAAAGCTAGAAAAGACAGGTGGGTGGTGGGGGGAGAGGTTAGTTAATGAATACAAAATTACAGCTAGAGAGGAGGAATGAGTTCTGGTGTTCTGCAGACATTAGGGTGAAAATGGTTAACTACGATTTATTGTATATTTTCAAAAAGCTAGAAAAGAGAATTTTGACTGTTCACACAGCACAAAGAAATGATAAATGCTTGAGGTGATGAATATACTGATTACACTGATTTGATCATTACACATTTTATACATATATCAAAATATCACATAAATATAGACAATTATTGTGTATCAACTAAACATAAAAAGGAAAGATTTTGAAGTACTTTGACCTTATTTAGTGTTGACCAACACATTGTAGGTTTCAGTCATCTAGGATCATTCCAGCTGCTCCAGGTAGCAAGGTTTGCTGAAGTAAGGGAAGAGAGTGCAAGAGATTCTTACACCAGCAATTAAATATTTCAGCCTGAAAGTGATACATGTGACTTCACCTCATAACCTATTGGCCAGGACTGCATGGCCCCAGTTGCAAGGAGGACAGCAAAGTGTAATTTTTCAGGTTCCTAGAAGGAGGAAAAAAAAAAAAAAACTAGATACGTGTGAGCATCACAACCAGGTAACTTAGAGCTGTCTGCAGAACACCAGAACTCATTCTTCCTCTCTAGCTGTAATTTTGTATTCATTGACTAATCTCTCCCCCTCCTCCCTTCCCACGTGTCTTTTAGAGGTGATGAAAAGTTACAATATTCATACAGTTTTCAACTTAGAGGATTGTAGTCGCTGTATTTTGAGTTTTTAGTTGTTTCTCCCTCCCAATTTCTCACATCTTAAATGTAACTATACTAATATTTTAGGTTTCAGGTGAGAGTATGTCTGAATTGATACCAACTCACAATAAGACATGAGTCTTAGCCTTTTGCTCATGCTCAGTTTACAAAATAGTTTATTGGTATCTTCTGGACCTGTTAGGGCTGCGTCTCATAATTGCAATTTCCATTTTACAATGGAATACTACTGGGCATGCCCAGTTTTATGGTTCAGTGATTAGATGAGAGTTTGTGGTGGCTGTTTTAGGTTGTCCAGTCACTAGACAACCAAGTACTTTGTTCTGGGACTTGCCAGAGTCTCCAAACAGCATCTCTGCTGCCATGCACAGTTCCAATGCCGCTGAATCCACCAGGTCATAAGACTCAAGTGGCATGTCAACCTTCAACCCAGCCTGGACGCGCTGCAGGTCTTATTCTTGTTCCAGGGCTTCCTTAAGACTGGAAGCTTATGGGTTATTTCCTACGTCGGTTAGTGCAGCATGCCCAAATGTGGTATATGCTGTCACCAAAATCCAGAGGCTTATCAAATACAGTGCCTTTTTATTTGTGGTGGAGGGTGCAAAGTCCTGCCATTTGTGATTTCCTAACATGCTACAAACCACTGGACCCTTTTGAAACGTCACCAAAGTGGTGGCAGGGCCCTAAACTTTCAGAGGGTTTAATCTCCCACCCTTTGCATATATATTTTCTACTTCCTTCTCGCTAGGTCCAACAAACAACATGATCATCAATGTAAAGAACTTGTGTGATATTCCACAGAATACAATAAAGATATACCCTTGTCTCTGCTATATAAATGCAAACTGCTTCTGATTTTCACTACTGGTTAGGATGGGAAAGAATGCATTTTCCAGGACAACAGTTGTATGTCAGGTGCCTGGGGGGATAATTTGTTTCAGTAAATATCCTGTATCCAAAATCATAGCTGCAACTAATGTCACCACCTGATTAGGTTTGCAATAATCCACTGTCATTTTCAAGGCCTGTCAGGCTTTTGTTCCAGCCAAACAGAAAAGTTTTATGCAGATATAGTAGGAATTACTACCGCGGCTTCTCTCAAGGTCTTTATGGCAGCAGTAATTTCTACAATCCCCCCAGCAGAATCGCTTACTGTTTACTAGATTGGTGAATTGTTTGGGAAGAGCTCCAGAGGCCCTAGATGGTCCTTCCTTTCATAGTAGCCTTCACTCAACAGGACAGGGAACCAGAATGGTATCCTGCGAGTTACCAAGTATATGTGTATGTGTATGCATATACATGTATTCATATACGTGTGTGTATGTATTCCCACCATGAATCCTGGGCCTGGGATAATATACACAGGATGGGCCTGCAATCCCAGTAGGTCTACTGTTACATGAATTGGAGCCACAAATTCATCTAACACCTGACATCTGTAAGTCCTACTTTGGCAGATGATTGTAATGTTTTTGGTCTCTGGCATAAGTGTAAAATCAGAGCCAGTCTGTGATGGTAACCAGTACATTTTAAATTCCCTGCTGCCAGTCTGCAGACCCCTGGGTGAATAGCTCCAGGTCACCCTGTGGAAGACTTGGGAGGAAATCCACTGGATATACGATGGCTAAACTACAGAGTTCTTCTTCAGAAGCACCTGGCCTCAACCTCTGTTGAGGGGCTTCATCTATCCACTGACTGAGTTCTGAGACTATGGTAGGGAGCCATGAATCCTAACATGGTGTCTAGTTTGTTTCTGCCCAGTAGTCTTAGAGGTCTAGCTCAACTCAGTGGACCTCAAGCTGCTCCTTGATTTCATTTCAAAACAGTCCTATGACCATTCCTTCTCCATGACGCATTGTACTAACTGCACATAAATTTGTCTTTGTCTGTTAACATCTTCCACCTACCCTCTACCTCTCTGGAATCCCATTTTCTCACTGTAATCAGGACATGCCATTTTTGCAGCATTTCCATTGTCTTTTCTGGAAGTCAGAGGACAGTTACCAAGAGAGGCCCCTTCCCCCAGTGTTTGGTGAAGAGGTGTTCTCCAAACCTCCTGCTAGGTGGTAGCAGAGCTGGTTGCTAAAAACAGGGCTTTGAATAGGCAAATTTAAAAACTGCCACTGCCACCAGTTTCTGAATGATGAACCCTGGCATTCCACTGGAAGACCACAACTGTGCTGGATACCTCATTCTGCCTTCCAGCGTACCAAGAGAGTGCATTACTAGGGGAACCTAGTCACTATTCAGACTCTTAGTGGCAAGGGAGTTAGGGAAATGTAGTTTCTAGCTGGATGGCCAGGTGCCTAACTGAAACTCTTTTACTATGACAGAAAGGAAGAACAGATTCAGGGGATAATTTCCAGTTTCCCACATTCAACTCTCCTTCTCTACCAGTTCCTTCCCATCAGCATTTAAACATGTTCACAGATTGTTGTTATTTTCTTCCACTTCGGGAGGAAAAGTAAAACTCATTTCCATATCCCTCCTCACTGTTTCTCTCCCTTTATTCTATGTAGTTAAATATTATAAAAGAATTGTCAGGTAGGCATGGTGGCTCACGCCTGTAATCCCAGCACTTCAGGAGGCCAAAGTGGGTGGAACTCTTGACTTGAGATCAAGAGTTCAAGGCCAGCCTGGTCAACATGGTGAAACCCTGCTTGTACTAAAAAAATTAAAAACTTACCCAGGTGTGGTGGTACATGCCTGTAGTCCCAGGTACTTGGGAAGCTGAGGCAGGAGAATGCTTGAACTCAGGAGGCAGAGGTTGCAATGAGCTGAGATCATGTTCTGCACTCCAACCTGGGCAACATAGTAAGACTTTGCCTCAAAAACAAAATTGTCTTCAAATGCTTATCAGTGTATGTAGAAAAGTCTAAATTTAGCATAGGAAAAGGGGCTCTGGATATTAATACACAATATACAAAACTGAGACCTGTGGAATGATTGAAAATTGAAGACTTATTTCTTTTAACATCACCAGTGTGGTAGGCAGACCATTCTCCCCCAAAAGATGTCCATGTCCCAATTCCACAAACTGTGCATATGTTACCTCACAGAGCAGAGAGGGATTTTGTAGACATGGTTAAAATTAAGAACCTTGAAATGAAGACATTGGCCAGGCACAGTGGCTCACATCTGTAATCCCAGCACTTTGGGAGGCTGAGTCAGGAGGACTGCTTGAGCCCAGGAGTTTGAGACCAGCCTGAGTAACATAGCAAGACCCATTTGTACAATCAGTCAACCAATAACAAAGAAGAATTGGGGAAAATATCTTGGATTATCTGAGTGCGCTCGATCTAATCACGTGGGTCCTTAAGAGTATAAGATGAAGAACAAGGGATATTACATGAAAGGGACTCAACTCACTGTTGCTGGCTTTGAAGGTGGAGGAAGGGGACTGACCATGAACCAAAGAGTGTGGACATTCTCTAGAAGCTATGAATGAACCTCAGGTGACAGTCAGGAAAGAAACCAGGGCCTCTGTCCTACAACTGCAGGGAACTGAATTCTGCCACTGACTTGAATGAGCAAGGAAATAGATTCTCCCCTACAACCTCCAGGAAGGAATGCAGCCTGCTGACCCCTTGGTTTTAGCCCTTTGAGATCCATGTTAGACTTCTGACCTCCAGCACTGTAAGATACTAAATATGCATTACTTAACACTAAGTTTGTGTTCATTTGTTCTGGCTGCAATGGAAAACAGATGTATCTTGTACATCAGATAAGATACTTTTCCCCTTAAATCTTCCTCCCTGGGGACATTGATCACAAAGCTGGGATTTCTGAGACTAGAGAGCATTTTAAAAGCTTGGTTCTAGGGCAATTGCCAGATTCTTATATCCTGACCTAGACATGGTTCTAGGGAGAGGATGAAGCAAGAAGGGAAAAAACAAAGACCTTGCTCTTCTATTTTCCTCTCATTTCCCAAACAAGAAAATTGGAAAATGCAAATCATAGAATTTATACTATTGGAGAAAAATATCTAGTTCTACCTCTACGTCATAAAGATACCTCATAAGTAGAGGCACCATTTGTGGCCCAAGCCCAGTGGACTCTATTCAGAGAAAATGTATGCACAGAACATTCCTTTTACAGTGTGGGAGGAGTTACACAGGCACGCAAACACACACATCCTACCCATAGAAAACCATCTAGAACAGGTGCTCATGAGTTTACACAAGGACACTCAACAGCCTTAAATACATGAGCAAAGTAAAGGTAAAATTCAGGCTCCATAGAGACCTCTTCTCATGTTCAAAGAAGAAAACTCCTCCACACTAGGACAAAATTCCCCATGAATTATCTTTACCTCGCGTAAGTCAAAGCCTTCTTTCTATGGGAATCACTGCAGGCTAGCATCTAATGGACAAATACAGCGCATAATAATTTTGATTTAAATCCTAAAAGAATTTGTCTCAGTATAAAAATATTTTTCCTTTCTCACATTTTTAATAATACACAGAATCTTCATCCTAACCAAAAAGACCTTTTCTCCCAAATCTACAGAATTATCTAGTTTTAAATCTGTTAATTTAAGTTTTTCTCATTCCTTTTAACCTGAAACTTGATATTCTAGAAGTATCACTTAAATTGGTCTGAAAATAAAACATCAATGGAGATAGAAAGAGGAAAAAAAGGAAACTTTCCAACCAGATAGAGCTACTGGAAAGCTTACTTAATGAGCAATAATTTATAGAAAAGCTAATTTATTATTTACTATGTAAGTTGTTTGCACCATTCACAGTACTTTCCTCACTCAGTGATAAAGCACCACATATACTTCTAAGGCCTATTGGGTGCTCAAACTGCTTTATCACCTTTCTTGTGAGGAAACTAGAGAACCCAACAGTGACTAATCAAGTAATTCTAGTAACACATCTTTAAAGGTGAGGGCAAATGTTCTATTCATTTAAATATTTATTTCAGTAGTTTAAACAAAGACCCTTTATAAAAAAAACCAATATAAAAATTAATATACTGGGGGAATAAATGTGAATCAAGAATGTAAAACTTAAATCTGTAAAGCAGAGGAAGCCATGAGAAACAATTGTTGGGCAAGCCCTGAAAATGTGGGGAATAGTATCTGGAATAAAATAAGAAGCAAGGCCAAGCACAAAGGCTAGCCCAGGTCAGAAGCACAGGTAGGACTGCAACTCTCAAATAGTGTGCTGAAGAGTGACAGGGTACTGGAGTGAACTCATCAAAGCACCTTGGGATGTTTTATACTTTTGAAAGAAACACAGAAACATCTGTCAGATCTTATGTGAATGTCTGTAATTAGGTGTTTGGACCTAATTACTTAATAAGTGAAACTATTAG
The DNA here is from genome assembly GCF_002776525.5 of Piliocolobus tephrosceles. Classification (NCBI taxonomy): domain Eukaryota; kingdom Metazoa; phylum Chordata; class Mammalia; order Primates; family Cercopithecidae; genus Piliocolobus; species Piliocolobus tephrosceles. Next base: position 42,309,059 of record NC_045436.1, on the reverse strand, counting down.
ATATTTCTTTGGCTAAGGGACACCATGAAAAAACTAGCGAGATTCTAAGGGCACCGTGAAATAAGAAAGTTTGGAAACTTCTGCCTTAGGGACATGCTAGGATTCAAAGGACATTGCCTGCTCAGAGTAAAATTAGAGTAGCAGATGAAAAGTGGAAAGGACAGTGCCTCTAGCTTCTGCATACCTAATTATACACAGTGGGGCTTTTTGATAGCTCAATGCTGGCTCTAAAGAACTCTTGTGCTCTCTCATTCTAAATTCACTGCAGAAGCTCCTTAAAAATCACTGAATCTTGCTTTCAAACCAGTGAATTTCATTATTCCTTAATAACAAAAACAAAACAGTAATTTTTCAGTGTTGGTCTTGGGACCAAACAGAGTTCCTCAAATATTTAGAGAAATCCTACTAAGATTTAAGTATCACCTTCTTCATGAAGAAATGAATGAATTTTATGGAAAGATTCACTCCACAACTTCATAATAGCCCATTATCAAAATTTTAAAATTTACTCTAAATCAGGGATTGGTAAACTTTTTCTATAAAAGTTCCATAGTAAATATTTTAAAATATTCTTTTACAACCCTTTAAAAATGTAAAAACCAACTGAAAGCAGGCACTTGAGCAGATATTGTACATCTGGGTGTACATTGTACACCCATGTTCATAGCAGCATTATTCACAATAGGCAAAGGGTGGAAACCCCCTAGTGTTATATCAGTAGATGAATGGCTAAACAAAATGTGGCATATACACATAAAGGAATATCATTCAACCTTAAAAAGGAATGAAATTCTGATGTATGATACAACGTGGACGAAATTTGAAAACATCAAGCTAAGTGAAATAAGCCAGATACAAACGGGCAAATATTATAGTATTCCATATATGAGTTACCAAGAATAGTCAAATTTATAAAGACGGAAAGCAGAACAATGGTTACCAGGGCCAGAGGCAAGGGCTAATGGGGAGTTGTTTCATGAGTACACATTTTCTCTTTGGAGTGATGAAAAAGTTCCGGGGATGATAGGGGTGATAGCTGCACAATGTAAATGCAGTTAATGCCACTGAAATACAGTGGTAGGTAAAGTTGAAGCTTAGAAGTGGACAGAAATAGCTTCAAGGTTCAGATTTGAAAGTTTAATTTTACCACTTGTGTTACTTTTATTTTCTTCTCCACTCATTTGGGGCATAGTAGACCATTTCCCCTCCCATGTGTTGGAAAGGAGAAAAAAGGAAACATTGGAACATTAAGCTTATTCTAAAGATTCAGATCTCTCCCCTGCATGCTTGCAACCTTTAAATGTAAAACTCACTTAACTCATGGATTAGTTAGCACAATCTCAGACTCTGGAGCCGACCTATCCCTAAAATAAGAAAAACCTAATGGACTGTATGTAGGCTACAGGCAAAAAAAAAAAAAAAAAAAAAAAAAAAAAGTCACTATAAACAAGAAACTTCTTTCAGATTAGATAAACAATACAAAAATGTACAGACAAAAGACAATTGTTTCAGTTATCTACTCACTGGAAGAGATGTGTAACAAACAACCCTAAACTCAGTGAAGTAAAATGACAATCATTACCCTCATGAATTCTTCAGGTCAGGACTTAGGACAAGGCAGAGCAGGCATGGTGTGTCTCTCGCCAGGATTAGGGCCTCAGCTGGGATGACCCAAATGACTGAGCGATGAGAATGGCTAGGAGCTGGAATCAGCTTCTCAGCTCACATGACTGGCACCTAGGCTGGGGTGACTCAAAGCCTGGGCTCAGCTGTGACTGTTGACCAGTGTTACCTTCAAAGGGTCTCTGTCTTGGGCTTTCTCACAACATGCCAGCCTCAGGCAGTGGAACTTCTCACAGGAAGGCTGAGAGTTCCAAAAGGTAGATGTTCCAGCAGACATTGTGGCACTGCATGGTCTTTTATGACCTAGCCTCAGAAGTCACATATGGTGACTATGACGACTTTCACCAACTTAGATTGGTTAAAAACAATCACAAGCCCACATACATGTAAGAGAGAGAACACAGACTCTATCTTGTTATCAGATGAGTATCAAAGAAGTTGCAGTCAGGTTTTAAAACTACCATGGACATATTTATAGAGAAATGGAGATATATGGCAAAGGGTTAACAGTGTCCACCCCCCAGGATCCCTCAAAGTGCATTTAACTTATTATCTTAATTCAAATTAATCCAAACTTATCCTTCAAGAATAGCAAATTCCACCTATTTTCATGTGATGCAGTAACAAACTTCAATTAACCTCTATAACTTGCATCGAAGTTGACTAATATCTTGTTTTTGACCCTAGCACCACCTGCCAATTTTAATCATTACTTATTTTTCAAACACCGTCAAGCTCAGATCCACCCTCAGGCTTAGGCTAAGTCATATCCAGAAAGAAGGCAGAGAATGCCTATAGCTAGCAAAGCAATTAGATTAGCTTTATTAACAGCATTATGGCTGCTGACACCAGTGGTCATTCCCTATCCTTACTAGACTTTAGGATCTTACAGGTCAAGAGAAAAAATGAGACAAATGGTGGGCAAATAAAGCTATCAACTTTTTATTCTCCAAAGTAAAAACATTTGAGGAACAACTACTATCTATTATCACATTAAAAAATAGGATAGATAATTTCAAAATAAAGCATGGTCCTTAAGAGTGAATAAATTTAACTAAATGAAAAATTCACATATCTTATCTGAAATGCTTTGGACCAGCAGTGTTTTGGATTTCAGATTTTTTCAGATTGGGGAATATTTGCATTATACATATCAGTTGAGCATCTCAAATCTGAAAATCCAAAATCTGAAGTTCTTCAAGGAGCATTTCCTTTGAGCATCATATAAGCACTCAAAAGTTTTCGGATTTTGGAGCATTCTGAATTTCAGATTTTCATATTTGGCATACTTAATATGTAATTTTGGTTTTAATTTCTCTGCTGATCTGAAGAAATTTCACCATAGAAGAATTCCAGTTCGCAAACTGGTATGTGAAATCATTTGTGCATCTGTCTCATCTCTTCTCTCTTTTGTTTTTTTCTAATGGTTTTAGATTTTTGCTTTAGGAATTCAAAATCTAAACAAGGCAAATAAGTAAATAGGCATAATACCATATGAATGCTGTAAGAATACATTGGGAAACAAAAATAAATGAAGGTCTCATAAATTAGGTAAAAAAAAAAAGTTTGCCCATGAGAAAGAATGGGGAAAATTATAGGCAGAAAAATCATTGTAGCTGAAAGCACAATCTATGCATACAGCATATTCAAGATAGCCTCTACTGTGTACCAAAAAATAAAGAGTAGTTATACTTGGCTGTAGAGTAAGGTTAACTTTCTCTTCATTATTCTTCTCTTTTATGAACTTTAACAATAGAGCAAGCATTAATTTAATGATCAGGAAATGTTTTTTAATTTCAATTCTATTTTTTATCTTTTTGAGACAGAGTCTCGCTCTGTCACCCAGGCTGGAGTGTAGTGGTGTGATCTCGGCTCACTGCAAGCTCTGCCTCCCGGGTTCACGTCTTTCTCCTGCCTCAGCCTCCTGAGTAGCTGGGACTACAGGCGCCCGCCACCACACTCAGCTAATTTTTTGTATTTCTAGTAGAGACGGGGTTTCACCCTGTTAGCCAGGATGGTCTCAATTTCCTGACCTCATCATCCGCCCACCTCGCCCTCCCAAAGTGTTGGGATTACAGGCGTGAGTCACTGCGCCCAGCCTTAATTTCAATTTTTCAAGTAAGCTTAGGAAGAACAAACAAAAGGCCTATTTTTCTGGTAGAGAGCAGTTTGGGTCAGGTTGTAAAATACAGATGTTAATGACTGGGAAGTAGGCAGCGGAGGTCAAGCTCCAAACAGATGATACCAGGAAAGGGGCTCATAATATTCCTTCAGTGTCTCCGTAAGAATCGTGGGCTAGGTGTACTCAATGTTGCAAGCCTCCTTATCCATATGGTCATTAGGCGGAAATTCCCCAGGTGGCAGTCACTAGCAGGTCAAATGCTTAAATATAATGCCCTTTGGAATCAGAAGGACCAAGGTTAGTATCTCCACACTACCACTTAACTAGCTCAGTGAGCCTGGGCAAATTAGCCACTTGACTTTTTCATCTGTAAAGCGGAAAAATGCCTACCTCTCAAAATGTTTGTGCAGAACAACTTACATAATGTAGGTAATGAACTTAGTACAGTGCCTGTCCCCCTGAAAATTACAATTATAATATAAAACGCATTTGTATATGTAATTGAGAAGTAGATATTTGTTTGCTCTATTGGTTTAAAGGCTTTAAGCATATAAAACTCCTTTGTCAACTAGAATGTCAACTTTTTAAAATTAAATGAGTGCAAATGTTTAACACGAGTTTCAAATGTGGAAAGCACATTCCGTATTTGTGGTTAATTCTAAAATTAAGCTACCTTTAGAATGATATTTCTGTAGGATCCAGAAATAACAAAGCGGCCTAGCCCCTAGATTCCAGCAACTGACAGAAAACTAGGTGGAGGTTTCCCATTCTTCCCTGTCTTGTTACTCCAGCCGACTTCTGTATCCACTCCAGATTGAATAGGGGATGTTTTGTGTAGAGATGGGCCTTCTCTCTTTCAGTCCAACTCTGAAGTAACCGCCCCTTACCCAAGTTTTCTTTAAACTGGCATAACTCCAGCAGAAGAATGTAGTAGGTGTGCCTCAAGTATCCTCAAACAATTCCTGCAGCTTCCAGAATCCTTGTAATAGCCCACTAGACCACCTGCAGCAACTCCACCCACTTCCATGCACCTGCTCTTCTTTCTAACCCCAGTACGCAATCCTGCAGCCCCGCCCCCGCAGCTGACCAATCAGAGAGAGCAAAGTGAGCCGGATGGGGCGGGTCCAGTTTGCCGCTGACGACGAATCACCTATCTTAGACCTCAGGGGCGGAAGCGGAAAAGAGCTGAAAGTCCTGGTTTGGCCGTGGGTTCCGCCGTAGGGGATGTCCCGTGCGAGTGAGTGAGCTTCTGGGGCCTTACCTACTAGTGGAATCGGGTGAAGAGACGCCTGCCAGTGCGGGAGGTAGGAAGCTCGATTCCCCAAAGAAAAGAGCGAGTGGGCAGGCAGCTGCGAGACAGAACCGGAGTGTGCAGGGTCCCTAGAGGCCGGTTCCTGGTCGGTGCTGCTCTGGAAGCCATGGTGCAGGCAGAGCTCAGGGCGATCCCCAGGTGAGGGCAGCGGCTCTGCCTGGGATTCCACCGCAGTAGAACCGGGTAGATGCGGGGTGGGGAAGAAAGAATGTTGCCTGCACTGCTCCCCAATAGCACCCTGAGCGGCTACATTTGCAGGAGCAGCAGCAGCAGAAGACACAGCGCCGGTCCAGGAGGCGGCTTGAGCTGTTCGTAAAGTCGCCCGACAGCTTTTTCTCCGTAGTATGCGAGTTGACAAAAAGCCAGAGAACAGGGCTCCCCATTACAATCTTTTCGAGCTCTTTTCCCTTGCTAACCGGATCTGATTGTGCGAAAACATGCCTTGCACTTGTACCTGGAGGAACTGGAGACAGTGGATTCGACCTTTAGCAGTGGTCATCTACCTGGTGTCCATAGTGGTTGCGGTTCCCCTATGCGTGTGGGAATTACAGAAACTGGAGGTAAGAGGGTTCTGCACCATCAGCCTCTACACTTTCTTCTACCCATCTGTGGTTGGGAAGGAGACACCCTTCCCCCATTTCTGCTCTGACAATCCTGAAAACCATCTAATGTAAACGACCCCACTCTTAGGATATAAAACTCTCTAATTTCTTGTTCACGGTTCTTCAAGTCATGCTACAGGTGGAGGTGAGACCGGGTCGAGAAAATAGAATATATTAATATAGCTGCTTAGAAGGGCACTGTTTTGCAAGTATTCATCAGTTCCCTGAAAATAAGGTCATTTTATTAATAAAATCTGATCTGTTCAGATATTGGACTAAACTAGGTCAAATAAACTACCTTGAAAACCATGTATTGAATTTTATTAGTTTTTTACTAGCTTCCTGAATCAAAGGATTCTAGTTGTTTTAACTTTGGTGTTTGTTTTTACTGTGGAAATTAGCCCTTACCCAACAAAGGTTTTGCAAAAACCACCTTATATATATTTTTTGATGTCATATGCTTATTGTGACATCAGTAATGTACTACAAGCTGGAAAACCCCAAGGTAAATAACTCAGATATAAATATTATATAATGAACTTTAAATTCGGGATTAATAAAACCCACCAAGTACTTTTACAAGGAACACCTATTACAAGAACTATAACAAGACCATGACTATTTTAGGTCCTTCTTTATTGTGGAAATGATTTTTACATAAACTGTATTTAATATACATTTGTGTTCTCTATTTAGACTAAATTATTTTCTGATGACTTTCCCATACTAGCATAGTCCATATAGTTGTTTGTTTGTTTGTTTGTTTTTAAGACAGAGTTTTGCTCCTGTTGCCCAGGCTGGAGTGCAGTGGTGAGATCTCGGCTCACCGCAACCTCTGCCTCCCAGGTTCAAGCGATTCTTCTGCCTCAGCCTTCCTAGCAGCGAGGATTACAGTCATGTGCCATCACACCCTGCTACTTTTGTATTTTTAGTAGCAACAGGGTTTCTCCATGTTGGTCGGGCTTGTCTCAAACTCCCGACCTCAGGTGATCCGTTCTCCTCGGCCTCCCAGAGTGCTGGGATTACAGGTGTGAGCCACCGCACCCAGTCCCATATAGTTATTTTTTGTTGTTGTTGTTTATTTTCGTTTTCTTTGAGACAGAGTCTAGCTCTGTTGCTCTGGCTGGAGTGCAGTGGCGTGATCTCTGCTCACTGCAACCTCCGCCTCCCGGGTTCAAGAAATTCTCCTGCCTCAGCCTCCCAAGTAGCTGGGATTACAGGTGTCCACCACCACACCCAACTAATTTTTGTATTTTTAGTACAGACGGGGTTTCACCGTGTTGGCCAGGCCGGTCTCGACTCCTGACCTTGTGATCCACCTGCCTTGGCATGAGCCACTGTGCCTGGCCCATATAGTTATTTTTAATGGCCATGTAATATTCTGCTACATTAAATATTTCCCATTTGTTAGATATTTAGGTTATTTCTACAATTTGTCTACAAAAACTTAGGTATAAGCATCTTAATACATTGGGTTTTTCTTACTTTGAAATATTTCCTTGGAGCATGGTATAGGAACTACTTTAAAGGTTAATAATATGCGTAATATCAGTCCAGTTTAAGACTTCTCTTAGTTGTTAGTTTCAACTGTGGTTTTTAGGTGTCACTAGGTTTTCTATGTTTTTGTTTTTGTTTTTTTGAGATGGAGTCTCGCTCTGTCGCCCAGGCTGGAGTGCAGTGGTGAGAGCTCAGCTCACTGCAAGCTCCGCCTCCCGGGTTCACGCCATTCTCCTGCTTCATTCTCCTGCTTCAGCGTTCTGAGTAGCTGGGACTACAGGCGCGTGCCACCACGCCCAGCTAATTTTTTGTCTTTTTAGTAGAAACGAGGTTTCACCGTGTTAGCCAGGATGGTCTCCATCTCCTGACCTTGTGATCCGCCCGCCTCGGCCTCCCGAAGTGCTGGAATTACAGGCATGAGCCACCTCTCCTGGCCAGGTGCCACTAGCTTTTTAAGAAAAATTGGAATCTGCAATCTGTACTGCTAACATCCTAAGCCAAGTTCTCAACATGTCTTGCTTGGTCTCTTCTTAATACACCAGCCGGAGTAACCAGTTAAAACATGGTACATTATGTGTGTCCTCTTAAATCACTTCTGGTCCTAGAGTAAAGGCCAATATTCCTCACGGTGGCCATCAGGGTCCAACATGATCTGACACTACTCCCACCCGATCCCCCTCTGACTTTTTCTCCTCAAGTCCTAGGCTTCCACTGCTCGACTTTGTTCAAACATCCCAGGCATTGGCCGGGCAGGGTGGCTCACGTCTGTAATCCCAGCACTTTGGGAGGCCGAGGCGGGCAGATCACAAGGTCAGGAGATTGAGACCATCCTGGTTAACATGATGAAACCCCGTCTCTATTAAAAAAAAAAAAAATTAGCCGGGTGTGGTGGCAGGCGCCTGTAGTCCCAGCTACTCGGGAGGCTGAGGCAGGAGAATGGCGTGAACCCGGGAGGCAGAGCTTGCAGTGACCCGAGATTGTGCCACTGCACCTCCAGCCTGGGCGGCAGAGCGAGACTCCATCTCAAAAAAAAAAAAAAAAAAGTCCCAGGCATGCTGCCTCCTTGAAGCTTTGCATGAAGTTTCCCCTTCTCAGAATGTCCTTTCCCTAGATATTCTTCTCATTCCTTTATGTTCTTCAGGTCGTTACTCAGATGTCACCTGACTACTCTATTTAACATTGTCAACTTCCCCTCCCCAACTTTTCATATTCCTTTCTCTGCTTTATTTTTTCTTTTCCATAGGACTTACCACCATCTACCACAATACATATTTTACTTCGTTTTTTTTTCCCCTTCTTTCTGCCCAAATGAGTGAGTCCCAGTGATGAATCAGGCTTTGTATACTATATGAGAGAACACTTACCTCCATAGAACTTAGTGGTGGAGACAAAAGGAACCAAAAAAAAAATCAATAAAATTGTATAAAATGCTGTGGAGAAAACCAGAAAAGATCTGAGAAGTTACCATGCAGGGCAGTCTAATTGCATAACTCCAAAAGACCACTCTACCAGCTATGGAAAATAAAGCAGAAGTGAAGGGAAGTTAGAAAGCTCTTTACAGTAGTGAGAGGTGGTAGGTGCCTGGGCTACGAGGGTTTCTGGCCCCGGTAAGGATAGCAGGAATGGAGATGGAAAACTGAATTGTAAGTATCCTTAGAAGTGAGCAAACAAGACTTGGCAGGAGATTGGATTCCAGAGGAGAAGCAATGAGAGAAAGGAAGAAATCAAAGATAATTCTGAAGTTTTTTATTTGAACAACTGTGTAAATGGTGATACTAGTTACTGAGATAGAAAATTTGAGGGTTAGGAACAGGTTTGAGAGAAATTGAGTTCTGTGATGGACATTTAGTTTAATAAGAGACATTCAATAGGCATGTTAGATATGCTGTTGGATATGCACATCTAATGTTCAGAAAGATTTGAACTGCAGATATAAATGTGGCAGCTTATCTTGGTCTGCCCAGACTGCCGTAAGAAAATACCATAGCCTGAGTGGCTTAAACTACAGAAATTTATTTTCTCACAGTTCTGGAAGCTCATCCCATGCCCATGGTGGAGCATATACTCATTTATTAGAATGGTAAGATGACCATCTGCCCTGTTTAAGCTGTTTTTCCCACTCTCTTGGCTGACCATGTATACCTGAAGTGAATGTGCACGTGATGGCATGCTGCTCTAGTCTTTTTACCTCAGCACACTTTTTTTTTTTTTTTTTTCCCAACCTCAGCACATTTACCTCATGCCCTTGGGTCAGTTCTACTCTCTCCCCTCAGGAAGACCAGGCCCAGAAAGCAATCTCTCCTATTCATCTCCATTCTCTGTTTTGAAGCATTTTGCTGAGGGAGAGTTAACTTATTCTTGGATGCTTGTCTTTAAGGGTTTTTTCTTTCCTTTCTTCTTTCCTCAAGTTACCATAGAAAAAAATCTGTTTATCTCCTCCTCATTTCATGAGCCAAAAAACTCAACTCATGGCTGATAAGATTAATATTACTGATATCTATATCAGTGTGTCTCAAATTTGAATAAATTATTTAGAGGTAAACATAAAATTAAAGAATTATATTGATAATTTCTGCAGATACCTAGAGTTATTCTATTATAATGTTACTTAAATATATACACACATAAAATAGGTTAAATTTCTTATGCATATAACTTTTATATAGCTCAAAAATCAAAACAACTGTGAAACCAATAATTAATGACATTAATTTGGAGAGATGATGTTTTTCTTAAACTAAATTACCACTTGCAATGTAAAAATGATACTACAGGATTTTAAAATTTGGCCTGCAATGACCAAGTCTCTAGTCACTTGTTTTATGATTGTTTAAAAAACAACTTTCTTTATAGCATACTGAGGACACTTGACCTTCATTAGTCACAAGCACATCATTTTTCTCTTAAGTGTACCACCAAGTTGTAGTTTTTGGAACTAAAGCAATCAGAAACAGCAATTACTTGGCACTACTTTTTTTTTCTTTTTTTTTTTTTTTTTTTGAGCCAGGGTCTGGCTCTGTCACCCAGGCTGGAGTGCAATGGCATGATCATGGCTCACTGCAGCTTTCACCTTCTGGGTTCAGGTGATCCTCTGGCACCCAGCTAATTTTTTGTATTTTTTGTAGAGATGGAGTTTTGCCATGTTGCCCACGCTGGTCTCACACTCCTGGGCCCAACCATCTGCCCGCCTCAGCCTCACAAAGTGTTGGGATTATAGGCATGAGCCACCGCCCCTGGCCGCAGTACCATTCTTAATGATCACTTTATAATAAAGAAGATCTGGAATATGCTTATCCTATTATTATTTTATTAGATTGTCACTGAAATTTCACTTTCTTTGGTTTCAGTAACCTGTTGTCCACAATGGTCTGAAAATAGTAAATGGAAAATTTCAGAAATAAGTAATTTATAAGTTTTAAATAACTTATTACAAAATATAATTGTTCTATTATTGTTAACCACTTACTGTGTGTCCAATTTATGAATTAAACTTTATCATAAGTATATATGTATAGGAAAAAACATAGTATATGCATATAGGATTTGGGACTATCTACAGTTTTAAGCATTCACTGGGGGTCTGGGAACCTATCCCCCACATATAAGTGGGGACTACTGTATTCAATTTTAAATGAAATGGATAAAAGCAAAAAGCCCTGTAATATGAGTGCTCACATTCCTTTTAGAGTCTTCACCTCCATATATTTGCTTTTCATTTACTGTTTTGATTAACGCCCCCACAATTAGTAAGACTTTGTATTGGCTTTTGGTTTGTTTTTGTTTTTGAGACAGGGTCTCTGTTGCCCAGGGTGGAGTACAGTGGCACAATCATGGCTCACTGTTGCCTTGACCTCCTGGGCCCAAGCAGATCTCCCACCTCAGCCTTCCTAGTAGGTAGGACTACAGGCACATGCTTCCACACCTCGCTAATTTATTTTTTGTAGAGATGGCATCTCGCCATGTTGCTCAGGCTGGTCTAGAACCCCTGGGCTCAAGCAATCATGAGCCACGTCACTCAGCCCTTTTCAAGCTTTCTATACATTTTAATGTAGAAATTTATTGTTGTAAAAAATGCATTTGTTCTCCATACTTTTGTTTTCTATCTCTTTTATCTTTGGCCCCAGGTAGAGGAAGAAAAAGTCTTGTTCAAACAGTGAAACTGGGCCGGGCATGATGGCTCATGCCTGTAATCCCAGCACTTCAGGAAGCTGAGGCAGACGGATCACTTCAAGTCAGGAGTTCCAGACCAGGCTGGTCAACAGGGCGAAACACTGTCTCTACTAAAAATACAAAAAAATTAGCTGGGTGTGTAATCCCAGCTATGCGGGAGGCTGAAGTAGGAGAATCACTTGAACCCCAGAGGCAGAGGTTGCAGTGAGCCAAGATCGCGCCACTGTACTCCAGCCTGGGCAACAGAGCAAAACTGTCTCAAAAAAAAAAAAGAAAAGAAACAGTGATACTTAAAAGTTGCAGACCTCAGTTCTATTTTAATTGTACACTGCTCAACCCTTCAAGCATCAAAAATAAATGCCCACCTTTTTCCCTTAAAAAAAAAAAAAAGGATTCATACTAAAGTCCGCCCCCCCAAAATTTTACATTTTTAAATTTTTTAAATTTTTTTTTTTTTTTTTGTAGAGACAGGGTCTCACTTTGGAGGCCCAAACTGGTTTCAAACTCCTGGCCTCAAGTGATACCCCCACCTTGGCCTCCCCAAGTGCTAGGATTATAGGCATAAGGCACTGAGCCGGCCAAGCTCTTTCGTTTTAATATAAGAATTTATACTAACATGTTATTTTGTTTCTTAAGGTTGGAATACACACCAAGGCTTGGTTTATTGCTGGAATCTTTTTGCTGTTGACTATACCTATATCACTGTGGGTGATATTGCAACACTTAGTGCATTATACACAACCTGAACTGCAAAAACCAATAATAAGGTACATCTTAATATATTTTGATTCCACCAGTGTTGTGTTGGCTTACTTTATAAATATGACATAAAACGTTTTAAATTTATGTTTTCCTTTTCCAATAGGATTCTTTGGATGGTACCCATTTACAGTTTAGATAGTGTAAGTATATTTCATTTTTATCTCATTAACTAAGAACTTGTTTTATGATACTATAATTACAGAATGCTTAATGAAAGTTATTTTATTGACAATAAGGAGTCAGATTAATAAGAAAAGTAAAAAGATTCACTTGTTTCTAAAGTTGATAGAGAATATAAAGTATGATAATTAAAATGTAAAATGTGATATTATAAATGTTTAAAAATCTATAGCTGTTTGCTTTCTTTTAAACTTTCAGATTGGTAAAGAATATAATATTTTAAATTATATTACCACTCTTTTTATTTATTAAGTCTTTTATTTGAACCAAAAATTTTAAAACCTTCCCCAATAGATACACATGAAATTGTTATAGATGACTGCTTCTAATTTGAGTAAATATAAAGAAAATATCTTCAGTAGCATTATCTGTGATCATATTAAGAAAAACTTCAGATTTAAGAACTTAAGTACTTATTTTAGCTTCTCTCTTTGTTCATTATTTACCCCCAACCACTTACGTTTTTGTTTACCAATATCTAAGATGTTTATTGCTTTTAAAAATTCATTTCACAGATTGATAGCCCTCATAATGATAAATTTTAGAGAGTCCTATGTAAGTATATGACAAGACATCTAAAGTGTAAAAATTAGCTTATTGTGCGTACCATGAATGGAGTGGTGATTCATTTTATCTTAGCTGCAACTATCTTTTAACATCTGTGCTTTTTCATAGTGGATAGCTTTGAAATATCCCAGCATTGCAATATATGTGGATACCTGCAGAGAATGCTACGAAGCTTATGTAATTTACAACTTTATGGGATTCCTTACCAATTATCTAACTAACCGGTATCCAAATCTGGTATTAATCCTTGAAGCCAAAGATCAGCAGAAACATTTCCCTCCTTTATGTTGCTGTCCACCATGGGCTATGGGAGAGTAAGTATGTTTGGTTTAATTCTTCTATGTTTTGGTTTTTCGTTTAAGCAGAGTTTTTAAGTAGCAGTCAGCTCTTTACAAGGTAGTACATTAAGTATTAATAGCAGAACAATAAGTATAAGATAGAGTTCCTGATGCAGTTCCTAGTTGTTTGAAGGCTAACAAAACACAGTTTTGTAATCCCCACATATATGTTAGTCTTTTTTACATTATTAATCCCAAATCCAAAAATTAAAGGATTGCAGGTAAAAACAGTAATCATTTAATCAATATGCTTTTGCAGTTGAGAACCAAGGTCTGCAGATCTTACATAAGAACACACAGCTAGTTAAAAGACAAAGACAAGATAGTCTAGATTGTAAAACGGCATATGATATGAAGTAGGAGCAATAAGTAACAGTATTTGGCTTATTATATGTTCATGTAGGACATTGAACATATCGCTTGCCTTATTATATGTTCATGTAGGACATTGAAATTAATGTCATTTCATTTTGAAAAATTGAGGTTACAATTGCATTTATTATACAAATGAACCATTTGGTATTTTTCAGCAAGCAAACATTTGAAAACAGTGTTTTAGAAAGATTAATTTTGCAATATCATAAAGGATGAATTGGAGGGAAGAAGATTCCAGAGATGGGGAAATAGGAGTTTATAATAATCTATTTGTGAAATAAAACTGAAAAGGAGGGATGAGATTGGAATAGAAAAGAAAGGCAATAAGAGAATGCAACTGAAAAATCAATAGGACGCGTCCACTAATGCAACCACCCAAGGGGTTCACTTTGCCAGCCACCTACACAGAACTGATTCATCGAGAGGGGAATTGCAAAAGATAAAAAGTAATTCAGACAGAGCCAGCTGTGCGGGAGACAGGAGTTTTATTGTTACTCAAATCAGTCTCGCCAGGCATTGGGGAGCAGAGTTTTTAAGGTTAATTTGCTGGGTAGGGGGAAGCCAGTGAGCCGCGAGTACTGATTGGTGAGAGGTGAAATCCTAGGGAGTCGAAGCTGTCCACTTGTGCTGAGTCAGTTCCTGGGTGGGGGCCACAAGGTCAGATGAGCCAGTTTATTGATCTGGTGGTGCCAGCTGATCCAACAAATGCAGGGTCTGCAAAATATCTCAAGCACTGATCTTAGGAGCAGTTTAGGGAGGGCCAGAATCTTATAGCCTCCAGCTGCATGACTCCTAAACCATACTTTTTTTTTTTTTTTTTTTTTTTTTTTTTTTGCCAAAGCATTTATTCTGGAGTTTCTCAGCCTTTTTTTTTTTTTTTTTTAATTATACTTTAAGTTCTAGGGTACATGTGCACAACGTGCAGGTTTGTTACATATGTATACATGTGTCATGTTGGTGTACAGCACCCATTAACTCATCATTTACATTAGGTATATCTCCTAATGCTATCCCACCCCCCTCCCCACAATAGGACCCGGTGTGTGACGTTCCCCTTTCTGTGTCCAAGTGATCTCATTGTTCAATTCCCACCTATGAGTGAGAACGTGCGGTATTTGGTTTTCTGTTCTTGCGATAGTTTGCTGAGAATGATGGTTTCCAACTGCATCTGTGTCCCTACAAAGGACACAAACTCATCCTTTTTAATGGCTGCATAGTATTCCATGGTGTATATGTGCCACATTTTCTTAATCCAGTCTGTCACTGATGGACATTTGGGTTGATTCCAAGTCTTTGCTATTGTGAATAGTGCCACAATAAACATACGTGTGCATGTGTCTTTATAGCAGCATAATTTATAATCCTTTAGGTATATCCCCAGTAATGGGATGGCTGGGTCAAATGGTATTTCTTGTTCTAGATCCTTGAGGAATTGCCACAGTTTTCCACAATGGTTGAACTAGTTTACAATCCCACCAACAGTGTAAAAGTGTTCCTATTTCTCCACATCCTCTCCAGCACCTGTTGTTTCCTGATTTTTTTAATGATTGCCATTCTAACTGGTGTGAGATGGTATCTCATTGTGGTTTTGATTTGCATTTTTCTGATGGCGAGTGATCACGAGCAGTTTTTCATGTGTCTGTTGGCTGTATGAATGTCTTCTTTTGAGAAGTATCTGTTCATATCCTTTGCCCACTGCTTGATGGGGTTGTTTTTCTCTTGTAAATTTGTTTGAGTTCTTTGTAGGTTCTGGATATTAGCCCATTTGTCAGATGAGTAGATTGCAAAAATTTTCTCCCATTCTTTAGGTTGCCTATTCACTCTGATGGTAGTTTCTTTTGCTGTGCAGAAGCTCTTTAGTTTAATTAGATTCCATTTGTCAATTTTGGCTTTTGTTGCCGTTGCTTTTGGTTTTTAGACATGAAGTCCTTGCCCATGCCTATGTCCTGAATGGTATTGCCTAGGTTTTCTTCTAGGGTTTTTATGGTTTTAGGGCTAACATTTAAGTCTCTAATCCATCTTGAATTAATTTTCATATAAGGAGTAAGGAAAGGATCCAGTTTCAGCTTTCTACTTATGGCCAGCCAATTTCCCCAGCACCATTTATTAAATAGGGAATCCTTTCCCCAGTTCTTGTTTTTGTCAGGTTTGTCAAAGATCAGATGGCTGTAGATGTGTGGTATTATTTCTGAGGGCTCTGTTCTGTTCCATTGGTCTATATCTCTGTTTTGGTACCAGTACCATGCTGTTTTGGCTAAACCATAATTTCTAATCTTGTGGCTAATGTTAGTCCTACAAAGGCAATCTAGTCCCCAGGCAAAAAGGAGGTTTGCTTTGGGGCAGGGCTGTTTCTATAGCTTTGGGAGAAACTATAAACTAAGTTTCTCTCAAAGGTAGTTCAGCCTACTCCCAGGAATGAACAAGGATAGCTTGGAGGTTAGACACAAGATGGAGCCGGTTTAGTTAGATCTCTTTCACTGTCTCAGTCATAATTTTGCAAAGGCAGTTTCACTAATAAATTGGGAATAAAATGGAAGTTAACAAGCCAAGGTAAATGGAGATAGAGTAATCAGTGTAGACATACATCATAAGAATGGCTGCATTGCCCCCTATGCAGTACAGGACCATTTGTACGATATCCTGACAAATTTTGTCTCTATTTACACCCTTGAAATGACAGGGAGCTACCTGCCTTTTTAAAATAATAAGCTACTAATGTGTTCATTTGACAAATATATATTGAGCACCAAGTACATGCTAGTATAAAGAAATACCCTAGTGCACAGAACAGCCATAGACCTCATGCAACTTACAGTTTGGTTAGGAGAGTTAGGAATTAAATGAAGACACAAATACATAGTTACTTATTTCAGGAAATGCAATGAAGGAAGAACAGGAGACCATGAGAGAATAGTAATGACAAATTAATGTAGATTGGTTATCGGGGAGACAGATTATACTCAACTCTGAAGGCAACAAAGACAAATGGGCATTTATAACTAGAGCATGTTGAGGGTCAGTGAATGCAGAATTACGAAGAGGGGACATCAGGGCTAGGAGGATTCTCACTAAACTGACTGAATAGGATTCTTGCTAAAGGCAGGCCAAGGCCTTAGTCATCAAGGGTGGGGGCTGAGGAATTTGATCAGATGTCAAAGGTGATCAGATATCAAAGGGGGCTGGGGAATGATTTAGCAAGATTCGTTTAAACTGATTGACACTCAGGACAAGGACAAGGCCCAAAGATGAAGCCAAGTTGAAAAGAGGCGTCAGAGGCTTGTCTAAAGTTTGGTAAATGGGAGTCTTTGTCAAATGAAAAACCATTTATAGGATGTTACGCAGAGAACTGGTATCTAAATTTCATTTTCAAAGATTACTGTGTTTTTTGTTTTTTGTTTTTGAGATGGTCTTGCTCTGTCACCTGGGCTAGAATACAGTGGCATGATATCTGCTCACTGCAACCTCCACCTCCCCAGGTTCAAGCAATTCTCATGCCTCAGCCTCCCAAGTAGCTGGGATTACAGGCGTGTGCCACCATGCCCAGCTAATTTTGTTATTTTTTTTTTTCTGTAGAGACAGAGTTTTGCCATGCTGGCCAGGCTGGTCTCAAGTGATCCGCCTGCCTCATCTCCCATAGTGCTGGGATTACAGGTGTGAGGATGGCTTGAGCCCAGGAATTTGAGTCTAGCCTGGGCAACATAGTGAGACCACAACTCTACAGAAAATTTAAAAATAGCTGGGTGTTGGGGCACACACCTGCAGTCCCAGCCACTCAGGAGGCTGAGGTGGGAGGATCACTTGAGCCCAGGAGGTCAGGAGTAGCCTGGGTAACATAGTGAGACCCCATGTCTACAGCAAATAAATTAGCCAGGTGTGGTGGTATGCAGATGTAGTTCCAGCTATTCAGGAGGCTGAGATGGGAGGATCACTTGAGTCCAGGAGGTGGAGGCTGCAGTGAGCCATGTTCACACTACTGCACTCCAGCCTGGGCAACAGAATAAGACCCTATATCTCAAAAAAAAAAAAAAAAGTATTTAGATAACTTGTTTCGTGCCATCCACATTCTTCTGCCACTGCTATTAAGGATGACTACGGTGAAATAATTAACTATAAATATGGTATCATTCATCAAAGTGATTTCAGTTTGGAGGCTTTGGGGAAAATCTGATGCTATTTAAATGAGTCGTTGAAATTCTAAGTTTTTTTTTCTTTTGCAGAGTATTGCTGTTTAGGTGCAAATTAGGTGTATTACAGTACACAGTTGTCAGACCTTTCACCACCATCGTTGCTTTGTAAGTACTCGGATTGTATATGAACTTTTTTTTTAATCCTTGTGCTCTTATGTGGGAACAACTAAGTAGAAAACATAGTGTTAATGTGCTTATTTATAATGCAGGTCTAATCTGTTGTAAAAAAAAAAAAAACTATATAGAAATTCACTCTATTAAAATAAATAACATGACCATTTATAGGCAAAGAATCACCACAGGGGTCTTCTAAATATTTACCTCCTCTCTAGAGCTAGCTTGTTATAAAGCACTTTGAAGATTAAAAAAAAAAAAAAAAAAAAAAACATACTTTCTTTTTCAAATACATAGCTTTACAGAAACCCTACTGCATGAAGTTAAAGTATGCTACTTTAGGTTAATTACAGTTTTGTTTTCTACATAGTTAATTTAGAACATATTAGAAGTACTCTTAAAACAGAAGTCATATTTTCTTTTAATACATTCTGTCAAGGCTTAGAATTGAGGTAAAATGGGGTATCATTAAGCTACCTGGCAAAACTATTACCTAAAAATTCAAGAACATCAAAGACTTTAATGTCAATAGATTACATGTTTTATCTCTTAGTTGTTAGTAACATTTTGCATGCTCACAGAGGAAAAGTGGAAAGAAATACCAGTGAAAGAATTCTTTATTCTGCCTTTGAGCTAGCAATTATTTAGCCATTTAATTATGAAGGCATGCTTTATTTCCCTGCAGCTTAGACTATAACAATACTGATGGTAGTACTTACTTGAGGGGATCTGGGTCTTTCATAAAATTTACCTCCAAGACAACTGAGGGGAAAAAAATTAACAACTACAGTTATATACACCAGCATTATATTATGTTTAACAATCAAGCTTTCCCGAAGTTAGACCGCATAGTTGTTTTTTTTTAAATTTAGTACTCTTTCTAGTTAAGTGTTATGTGTCTTATTTGGGATTTCCTTCAAGTTGAAGGAATAATCATATAATAACATTTCTAGAAAAAATGGGTTTCTTTCATTTTTGAACCACCTCTAGATCCAAAGTCAAGTGATTGTCAATGGATCTCTCAAATAAACTGACGTCTAAATTCTCTATGTCCAAAGTCAAGTGATTGTCAGTGGGATCTCAAATAAACTGACTTCTATAAGTACTGCTATTGCTGTATTTTAAAGTACAATTTTGATTTAGTTAATCATAGATATCTCATCTTTACTATTTTTAGAATCTGTGAGCTGCTTGGTATATATGATGAAGGGAACTTTAGCTTTTCAAACGCTTGGACTTATTTGGTTATAATAAACAACATGTCACAGTTGGTAAGTAAAATGTTTACTTTTCTTAAAATGTACTAAATTCGTATCTTCAACTAAATTTCTTTAGACAAAGTTTCTTCTTTAGGATAAGGCTTGCTTCTTTTTAATCTTCCTATAAATTAAATCTGAAATTTAATTTATAGGAAGACTTGAAAAAAACTTTAATATACATCTTAATACATATATAAAAATATAATAATGTCTTTGTTAATTATTTGGCAATTTATACCCTCACATGTTGACCATGTTTGTTCATTTATTTGTTG
>NC_045436.1:42173647-42289666 GCF_002776525.5 Piliocolobus tephrosceles | reverse complement strand
CAATTTATACCCTCACATGTTGACCATGTTTGTTCATTTATTTGTTGCTCATTGCATAGCTGTATATCATAAATAAAAGCACAGTGCTACATAAAAAAAAATACACACACACATACATATACTGAACATATTCAGAAGAGAAAATATCAAATTGATATTTGACGGTACAGGGTTTGAATGAAAATGCGAGAATAAAATTGTCTGTTATCATATATATTTGGAGTTAAAGGAAAATTGAGAATGCCAAGTTTAGAAAAATGGATGATGTTCTAGAAACTGTAATGTTCCAAAGACCTATGATGTAATGTTCTATTCGATCTTAGGAGCTTAAAAAAATGTGCATTTTTTTAAAATTCTTTGGCTAATGCTGTCAGCAAAATAATTTAGATGCAGTGGTATGCATGTTTGGTATTAGAGCTTTATAATAAAAATTAAATGTCCATGTAGCCAAAGCTTTCCCACATGTTCATCCTCTTTGGAACCAGTAATTCTGTTTCTGGGAATGTATTCTAAAGAAGTGTTCAAAAATATGTTTGCCTAAAGTATCTTAGTATATAAAGCCTATTACTTGTAAATAACAAAAGGCTGAAAGCAATCCAAAACCCAATGATAGGGACTAGTTGAATGCACTGTGGTCTTTCCACTGGCCAAAATATTAGGCAGTTATCCTGATGAAACATATAAAAGTTATGTATTTTAAGTGGAAAAAACATTAGGCAATAAAATTTTATAATTAGTTCATGACAGTTATTTAAAAACTGGCTTATGTGTACAAAGGATGATTGGAGACCATGAATCACTTTATTCTTTTTTTACTGGTTTCATATTCTAAAATAC
Organism: Piliocolobus tephrosceles; assembly: GCF_002776525.5. Classification (NCBI taxonomy): domain Eukaryota; kingdom Metazoa; phylum Chordata; class Mammalia; order Primates; family Cercopithecidae; genus Piliocolobus; species Piliocolobus tephrosceles. The sequence goes on along the minus strand of NC_045436.1, from coordinate 42,288,829 downwards.
TTTACATTAGCATTTTATATAATTTTAATAGGGAAAAGTGAACTTTCAGGAAAATTTATTGTTATTCAGCACTACACTAGGTTATTACAGATTTCTAAAAATAGTTAATAAGTCTTGTTCATTTTAAAAAAATAAATCTAGCTGAACTTCAAACACACTGCCGTCAGGAAAAACTGTTCAATTCTTTATATTCAGATTTCAGTCACAAATTTTATTGAAGTTGGACTTGTTTGAGTTACCTTAGTTACATAGGATAGACTGGGTAATAAGCTAAAGCCTCATAAAATGAGTGATCATTTATGTTTAAAAGCCATTACAGATGGTTTTTTTTAATTTGGCTGAACAAGAGCCATTTCTTCCATTTATGTCAGTCATTTGTTTATTGTTCCCTTTATGGAACCCAGGAAGTGAACACTTAAAAACATTTTTAGGGATGTTGTATATAGTATATATTCATCTGTAGTAAACTATAAAAGCTTGTTAATCTAAAAATAGAATAATAAAGCCTAGAAAAGTTTGCCTGAAACATTACTCTGTACCAGGTCTCTGTTGTATAACTTTAATATTTCTATTACCATATCTGTTCTTATTGAACAAGTTTAAATGTTAATCTTGTTTCTAGTTTGCCATGTATTGTCTCCTGCTATTTTATAAAGTGCTAAAAGAAGAACTGAGCCCAATCCAACCTGTTGGCAAATTTCTTTGTGTAAAGCTGGTGGTTTTTGTTTCTTTTTGGTAAGTGTTACTTTCTTTTAAATGTTCTCATTTTTTGAAAGGCAATAAAAACCGTTGATTACGGAGGATTTTTAAACATAGTCTTAATGCGGATGATAGATTAAAATGTCTCTACTTATCTTTTAAAAAGTTCATCTTTTTAGCCCTTCAAGGATTTTCAAAAGAAATAATTAGATGGTCACTGTAACATTTATATGAAGAAAATAGTTTGAGACAACCTAAATATGTCAATACTGGAATAATTATTAAAATAAATCATGGCCCTGTCATATAGTAAAATACTATGGAGTTTGGAAGAAAGCATGATGTAGAATATTTATTTATATGAGAAAATAATCAGTAAATCTTTTTAAAACAGAAGGTAAAACTATACATAGTCAATATAGTAAAGAGGGCCAGGCACAGTGGCTCACACCTGTAATCGCAGCACTTTGGGAGGCTGAGGCAGGTAGATCACCTGAGGTTGGGAGTTCCAGACTAGCCTGGCCAGCATGGCTAGTCTCTATTAAAAATACAAAAATCAGCTGGGCATGGTAGCAGGCTCCTGTAATCCCAGCTACTTGGTAGGGAAGGCAGGAGAATCGCCTGAACCCGGAAGGCAGAGGTTGTGGTGAGCCAAAATCACGCCACTGCACTCCAGCCTGGGTGCCCGAGTGAAACTCCGTCTCAAAAAAAAAAAAAGGAAAAAAATTTAGTAAAGAGGTGGGTAATAGGGGTCCTAAAAAAAAATACACCAAATTTAACAAGTTAGAAATAATACAAAAGAGGAAAAAGAAAAATCCCTGAAATCCCACCACCCAGAAAAGAATGATTAACATTTTGGTAAACCTGTGTCACATAAAACTCTAGAGAAAGTTTCATGCTATAAAAATTTGTGGAATTCGACAATGTGTTCAGTATATTGTAGATACAGTTCTTTGTCAGTAAAAAGAAATATAATTTTGTTTGGTGGGGGGGGTGTTTTTTTGTGGGTTTTTTTTTTTTTTTTTTTTTGCTTTTGCTTAGTATTCTGTTAGGTGGATATAACTTTTTACTAATCTCCTTTTGATATTTAGGTTGTTCCTAATTTTTTTACCATTATAAGAAACACTGAAGTGAATATTCTTATGTATATAACTATGAAAGCATGTCCACTTCATTATTTGCTGTTTAAATTTTACCTGGGGCCATTATCTCTAGATTGCTTGAAATGCTCAGCTTGACTCCCTATCTTGGGATAAAACTACTAGAAAAATGAATTTGTAAAGCAAATTAATATATTTAACACAGACAGAGTTTCTTCAGCAATATGCTGTAAAGGCAGAGGGTGGTGGTGGTCCACAGGTTGCACTGGGTTTTTTTTTTAATGGCACATTTTTAAAACTACTGCTCATTTTATGCTTGATATAGATTTGGCGTTTACCTTTTCCTAACATATAGGCAAGCAGTAGTTATTGCTTTGTTGGTAAAAGTTGGCGTTATTTCTGAAAAGCATACATGGGAATGGCAAACTGTAGAAGCTGTGGCCACCGGACTCCAGGTAAGCAGGTGCCATCTCTGAATTCAATAGAACTTTACTATTTGTTAAGCATTTTTACATATCTCCACTAAATCTGACAACCCACAGGGTATGGGGGCTATTATCCTCACTTTACAGGCGAGAAAACGGGAACCCTAGAGAAATTGGCCATAATTACTAATTTGTAGCAGATACATGAATAAAACCTGGATTTCATTATTCCTAAGTCCAATTCTCTTTCTACATTTCTCCTTGTAGTCCTTGGGTAGTGAAATGCAATATACTTGATGTGACTGAGAATGAAATGTACTTTGCTAAGAAACACTTGAGGCTGACTGGATGCAGTGACTCACGCCTGTAATCCTAGCACTTTGTAAGGCCAGCGTTGGGGCATCACTTGAGTCTAGGCATTCAAGACCAGCCTGGGCAACAAAGCGAGACCTTATCTCTACAAAAAATTAAAAAATAAAATACTTAGCCAGGCCCGACAGTGCATGTCTATACTCCTAGCTACGTGGGAGGCTGAAGTGGGAGGATTGCTTGAATGCAGGAATTCAAGGCTGCTACTTGAGGAAGTGCAAAATAGATTCACATTTTGGCATTTTGCCTTTTTTTGAAGAGGTCAAAAATAATTATTTTGGAAAATGGAAAAATGAATATAATCTGAGAAGAAAAAACACAGCTGTTTATCTTACCACTTTTGAAAAGCAAGTAGGGAAAGATAGCACTCTACAAAACTAGATTTAAATCCAAAGGTGACTTATTTTATTATTGTTCTCATAGGATTTTATTATCTGTATTGAGATGTTCCTTGCTGCCATTGCTCATCATTACACATTCTCATATAAACCATATGTCCAAGAAGCAGAAGAAGGCTCATGCTTTGATTCCTTTCTTGCCATGTGGGATGTCTCAGATATTAGAGATGATATTTCTGAACAAGTAAGGCATGTTGGTAAGTACCAGCTATTTAATTCAACCAAATAGGTTAGGTAGGATATTGAATTTCTCCTGCTAGGGCAATTTATTATCTATTTGGAGATGAAAAAAGACTTTAAAGCAGTACCACAGTGCAGGCTCATCAACTCTGGGGAGTGGGAGAGGGGAAAGTGGGGAGCTTATTTTTAGAATGGTAAGTTTATAATGGTAAAAATAACTTTTGACTAACAGAAAACTTTATATTGAAGGACGGACAGTCAGGGGACATCCCAGGAAAAAATTGTTTCCCGAGGATCAAGATCAAAATGAACATACAAGCTTATTATCATCATCATCACAAGATGCAATTTCCATTACTTCTTCTATGCCACCTTCACCCATGGGTCACTACCAAGGGTTTGGACACACTGTGACTCCCCAGACTACACCTACCACAGCTAAGATATCTGATGAAATACTTAGTGATACTATAGGAGAAAAAAAAGAACCTTCAGATAAATCCGTGGATTCCTGAACAGTATGGAAAAGCAAACTGTGCGACTATTATATTGTATCATTACCTGGAGTCCCATGGATTTTGTGCTTGGGACAAACCATAAATGATGGAAACTGTCAACACAAAAATAGCTGCAAGCCAGGTACAACTACTGAATTTATATATGTAAGTTTTGTATATCAAAAATAATTGGTCTAAATTTCCTAGACTTAGACTTGATTTCTTAACATTAGAGTATCACATACTCAAATGGTAGACAGTGACCCCAACTAAATTTTCCTGATGTTACACTGCTTTATCAAGAGGATGAACTTTTTTTTTTTTGGAGACGGAATCTTGCTCTGTCACCTAGGCTGGAGTGCAGTGGCACAATCTCGGCTCACTGCAAGCTCTGCCTCCCGGGTTCACGCCATTCTCCCGAGTAGCTGGGACTACAGGCACTCGCCACCATGCCCGGCTTTTTTTTTTTTTTTTTTTTTTTTATAAAGTAGAGACAGGGTTTCACCGTGTTAGCCAGGATGGTCTCAATCTCCTGAGCTCGTGATCCACCCACCTCGGCCTCCCAAAGTGCTGGGATTACAGGCGTGAGCCACTGCGCCCGGTTGAGAATGGACATTTTTTTTAAAAATCAGTACTTCCTACCACTGCTGCATGAGTATAATGCTCCGGAATTATCAGAAAGCATAATGCAGAAATACGAATTAGTGGAACTTAATCATGTGCCATATAAGCTTACCTAACAAGCAGTTATATCTCTTATTTCTCAACTGAATGTCTTTCAATAAATAAGAATTTATCATTTATTTTCTGCAACTTTTTTATGTCTTATTCTTTAAACATTAAAAAACCTTAATATTTTAACAAACATTTTTTGATTAGAGGCACAGTGAAAAAGAGGTCAAAAAAAAAAAAAAGTACTACTTTTCCTCAGTGCTATTAAAGGTGGCAGCAAATATAAATCTTGGCTGAATGGTCTTAATTACTCATTAAACCACAGTCAGAAGATATATAGGTGCTATTTGGGAAAACTTTATTACCTATGATGGGGTTTCTCTAATTGCTAATCACAACCCCACTGGGTCATGTTTGACATTTTATAATGAAAATAAAATAGAAAGTGCCATAGTATGTTACAGAAAGCAAAGATGAGTATTGTTTCTCAAAGCCTTTGCTTTATGTATTTATACACATACTCATTCATATATACATATACAGAGACAGATATAGTGGTTCACAGTAATTATACAAAGTCTATTCTGTCCACTATTATAAACATTTCTATTAAAACTAAAACTGGGCTATATGTAAAAACCCCAAAGATACACACACAAAAAAATCTGTTAGAACTCAAGTGAATTCAGTAAAGTTGCAGAATACAAAATCAACATACAAAAAGCATTAGCATTTTTATACATAAAGAATGATCTAACTGAAAAATCAAGATGCCATTTATGATAGCATAAAAAAAATTCTTAGGAATAAATTTAACACCAAAGCAGTAAAAGACTTGTACACTGAAAACTATGAAACACTGATGAAAGAAAGACACAAATAAATGGAAAGAGATCCCGTGCTCATGGATCAGAATAATATTGTTAAAATGGTCACACTACCCAAAGCAATTCAGAATCAATGCAATCCTATCAAAATTCCAATGGCATTATTTACACAAATAGAAAAAAAATCCTAAAATTCATATGTAACCATAAAAAAAATCCTAAAATTCATATGTACAAAAAATTTTTTGTAACCAAAAAATTCATATTTCCCTGAATAGGCAAAACAATACTGAGGAAAAAAAGGTGGAGACATCACATTTCCTAATTATAAATTATATTGCAAAGCTATAGTAATCAAGACAGTATGGTACTGGCATAAAAACATATACATAGAACAGTGGGATAGAAGAAAGAATCCAGAAATAAATCCAAACATATACAGCCAACTAATTTTTGACAAAGACACCAAGAAGACACAGCAGGGAAAGAACAATCTTCATTAAGTGGTGCTGGGAAACTGCATTTCCACATGCAAAACAATGAAATCAGACCCTTAGACATACACAACAATCAACTCAAGATGGATAAAAGACCTAAATGTAAGACCAGAAACGATAAAACTAGAAGAAAACATAGGAGAAAAGTTCCTGGACACTGACCCTTGACAATGATTTTTTGGATACCACACCAAAAGCTCAGTCAACAAAAGCAAAAACAAACCTGACTACATCAAACCAAAAAGCTTCTGAGAGTAAAAGAAACAGTCAACAAAATGAAACAATAGCCTACAGATTGAGTAAAAAATATTTGTAAGCTATATATCTGAAAAAGGGTTAGTATCCAAAATGTATAAAGAATTCATACAACTCAATTTTAAAAATGGGCAAAAGACCTGAATAGACATTTCTCCGAAGAAGATACACAGATGGCCAACAGGTATATAAAAGGGTGCTCAACATAATTTATCATCCAGGAAGTGCATATAAAAACCACTCTGAAGTACTACCTCTCACGGAAAATGGAATGGAAGTTTCTAAAGAAAAATAAAACTACCATACTATCCAGCAATCCCTCTTCTGGGCATATACTCAAAGCAAATGAAATCACCACCTTGTAAATAGATCTGCAGTCCGTGTTCATTACAGCATTATTCACAGTAGCCAACATATGGAGACAACTCAAGTATCCATTGACAGATGAATAAACTGTATATATATGCATACACACAATGGAATATTATTCATCCCTAAAAAAAAAAAAACCCAACGATACACTGCCATTTGCTACAACATGGATGGGCCTGAAAGACACTGTGCTAAATGAAATAAGCCAGACAGAAAAAAAGATACTGCATAATCTCACATATATGTAGAATCTAAAAAAAAAAATTCAAATACGTAAAGAACAAAACTGGTTATGGGGGGGTAGGGAGAAATGGGGAAATGTAGGTCAAAGGATTCAAAGTAGCAGATATGTAGAATGAACAACTCTAGAGATCTAATGTACAACATGAGGATTTTAGGTAACAAAATTGTACTGTATTTGGGATTCATGCTAAATGAGTAGCTTTCAGCTGCTCTTGTCAGAAACAAAAAATATATGGGTAACTGAGATGATGGATATGTTAATTTGCTTCACGTCGTATACCTTAAATGTATGCAATAAAATTTATTTTAAAAATAAAGCCGGGTAGTATAATAATAGAGGTACCAAGAATAGGTACTCTGGAGCAAAGATCCATCTTATTTGTGACTTCCAAAGAGTATACAGCATATAGGAGGCATAATAATGATCTTCCTTTATTTCAAAGTCTGTAAAAATTGGATCAATATACTTATTGTGCATCCAAATCAAAACTTTGAAAAATAGTTTAGGATTAACTCTTTCTTCAATTTAACTTTGTTGTTACCAGCTTTTAAATGTTCTTTTGCCAAAGTAGACCAAGAAAAATGCTGCCTCCTGAAGATTTATTCCCTAACTCCTTAACTCTTGTAATTACATTTAGCTTATAGCTTAAATTCTTTTTCAAGCTTGCATTCTCAAAACAAAACCTGAGATGTTTCAGATGTACACTGAGTATTTAAAGGAAGCGAGATTGGAATTTACAGGTAACCATAACCCTCAGTCTTCAGTGGAAGCCTTTGTGTTTCCCAATTACAAGTTTGGATTTAAGAAAAAAGGCCAAGATGCCTACAAAAGTAAAGTTTTGCTTCACTTATTGACACATGTCAATAACAATAAGACTTTTAAAATCCCTATTCCGTAATATCGAGCAAAAGAAGTTTCCTAATTCAAAAAACTAGTGATGTATCCTTTTCCAGAAAGCAAATCTGCAGCAGTATTTCTATAATAATGCTACTCTTTTATTTAGAATCTTTTAAAATATGCTTTAATGTCAATGTTTAAAAATATTTGACCATTACAAGGAATTTTTATAGACCCCCACTAATTAAGGTAAGAATTTTGTACTTGTTGATGCTCTATTTAAACAGTTTTCATTGGAAAACTGCTCTTCATTGCTTTACTGTGATGCTAACATTGCTTTTGTGGTGCTGAACGCTGAGTACAAGTTCCTCTCCCATTTCAACCTGGATGGGATTATCTAAAACAACTGCAGCTTGTTTCCAGTGGGAGGCTTCACTTGAAGTATCCAACCTAATCTCTTCGTCAAGGTACATATGATACCAAAATGGAATAGCAGTCACTCTTCCAGATTTACAAATGTGTACCTATGAAAATTAAGAAATTATGAAAATATCATCAGAGTACATAGAGTAGACTTAAATAAGTCTTCTTTCTCTTTTTAGTTACTTTTAAATACAAGAATTTATTTTAAAATACATTTCACCAGCTAATTCATATCAATATTAACCTATTCACTAATTTACTTAAATCCATTTTTGGATACTGTTCAGAAAATAAGATTTAAATCTTTAAAGTAGCTAAAACTATGTATAAAAGTATCACCTAATTTAAGATAATTATTCTAAACAATAACGAAATCATTTTGCATGTTGTCCTTACCTTTACTTCTCTTTTAGAGGTGTTCAAATATGGAGTCATTAAATCTAGTCTTAAGAGTTCCACTGGCTTGCTTAAAGGTATACAGGGCAATGAGGATAGATCCAAAAATACACGTATAGGTACCTAGAGAAAGTATAAATTTTTCACTTTCACTTTTTGTGGTCAGGGCTCAAGTTTTTCACTTTTACACATTCCTTTTGTGGTCAGGGCTTGCTTTGTACTTGACTCAGTATGATAGAATACTTTTTACATTACCTCCTTTATATTCCCACATCAAGCTAAAGCTGGCTTTCATTAGAACTTTCATTGTTCCAGTACAAAAAGAATGAACAAACCAAGGTTTAGGCAGGTTAGATAATTTGCTCTGGTTTCCATTACCTGTAGATCTTTCATTTGGATGGGAACAGATTAAATTTTTTCTTAAGCTAAACAGCTCTAAAAATTTTTAACCCAAGTATTTGTTTATGAAATAATGGTACAATACTAATTGAATTGTTTCAGATATGATGCCAGATTCAATCAAAGAATAACTGATTTCATTTGGAAAATAAGTTTATTTCTAGAAGGCAGTGGTTCTCAATCTTGGCTGCAAATTAAAATCACTTGGGAAACTTTTTAAAAGCCCAACTGTTCAGGCCACACCCCAAACCATCTGGAGATAGGATCCCCAGATGTTTCCAATGTACAAAGTTGAGAATCACTATTAAATGGTCTATCAAGTTTAGTAGCAATTGAATGCTACCATTTAATACTAATAATTTTTAGCTTCATCCTCATTTGAAACAAAGGAAACTGTCATTTTCCTTGTATAAGGCGAAACAGGACACAGATACATTCACCTCTCCCTGGGCATCCTTGAAAGCATCCAGCCTTTCCTCCCCATAAAAACTCTAACAGTAACCCCACACCATTTCTAAGACTCCTTGTTATGCTCCTATTTTTACATCAAACCAGAAGAAGACTTAGATTCTCATGATGTCACCTCTTATCACCTGCCTCCTAATCCCCACACTGCTGAACCCATACCTCATAGTCGGCCCCCACTTTTGTGTGTTTTTTTTTTTTGAGACTGGGTCTCACTGTGTTCCCCAGGCTGGAGTGCAGTGGTGTGATCACAGCTCACTGCAACCTCCCTGGGCTCAAGTGATCCTCCCATGTAGCTAGGACTACAGGTGCCTACCACCACACTTGGCTAATATTTACATTTTTTGTAGAGATGGGTTTTTGCCATGTTGCCCAGGCTGTCTCGAACTCCTGGACTCAAGCAATCTGCCCTCCTTGGCCTCCCCAAGTGCTAGGATTATAGGCATGAGTTACCATGCCCGGCCCTCCTGTCATCTTTACCAGTTCCTTCTATGTAACCAACCAAACCAAGCTCATAACTTTATGAGTTCTCTAGAGTTCAGTTCCCAGCCCTCTTTATCAACATGCCCCCATGCTATTTCATCCAGTCTTATGGACTTAAATACTAGCTACATGCTGCTGCCAAATTTAAATCTTCAGCCCAGAGCTTTCTCTGAATTCTTACCCAATTGCTCAGTGACCACAGCAACATACAAAGCCTGATCCTATTTTCCCCATTATCAGTAAATGGGAACCATTCTTCTAGGTGCTTTCACCTAAAAATAAAATGGAGTCCTCTTTCATAGCCCACATCCAACTTACCAAAAATTCTACCTTTATTTATAGCCCTGTTCTCCAAATCTAAATGTACATGTAGCAGACATTCAGTAAACATTTGTTACTCTATCACCCAGGCTGGAGTGCAGTGTTGTGATTTCAGCTCACTGCAACCTCCACCTCCCAGGCTCAAGCAATTCTTCTACCTCAGCCTCCCAAGTAGCTGGGACTACAGGCATGCACCACCAAGCCCAGATAATTTTTGTATTTTTTGTAGAGACAGGGTTTCCCCATGTTGCCCAGGCTCATCTCGAACTTGTGAGCTCAAGCAATCTGCCCCACCTTTGCCTCTCGAAGTGCCAGGACTACAGGTGTGAGCCACCATGCCCAGCCCATTTCTAAATCTTGACTCCTTATTTCCTAAACAGAGGCTAACCCCCTTTTGCTTGAGCTGTTTTCCTAGGCTCCTGCATTCCTGCTCTCCGCAGTCTGATTTCCTAGAATCTGAGCATTAGCTGCTGATACTTATCAGCTGCCAGCCTGAGGTCTCAATGTAAGGGTTCAAGTTTAGAACATAAATCTTTTTTGGACAAAGACCACTCTTTTTCGTAAGATTAAAACCTAGGACCCTTCTTCCATTTATGACAGTGATTCAGAGGAGTATCTACCAACTTTTTTTTTTTTTTGATATGCAGTCTCGCTCTGTCATCCAGACTGCAGTGCAGTGTCACGATCTTGGCTCACTGCAACTCCTGCCTCCTGAGTTCAAGCGATTCTCCTGCCTTAGTCTCCAGAGTAGCTGGGATTGCAGGCACGCACCACCATACCTGGCTAATTTTTTTTGTATTTTTAGTAGAGGCGGGATTTTACCATGTTGGCCAGGCTGGTCTTGAACTCCTGACCTCAAGTGATCCACCCGCCTCAGCCTCCCCAAAGTGCTGGGATTACAGGCATGAGCCACCACACCTGGCCAAATACCTAAACTTTTATCAGCAGTCACGACAAAATTCCTTGGTTACTGTAACGTCTAGGTTGATTTTTCCCTATAATAAGTTCCTTTGTAGGTAAGAATCTAAGTGCTCTTAGTCACTGTGTTTAATCCAGCTAAACTTTAGTCACTGTGTTTAGCTAGATTAAACAGTGACTAAAGAGGGAGCGAAGGTAGACTGTTCAACAGCATCCTGGTTGAACTTCTCCTCTAGACACTTACCTGAAACTGATTAATAAAAGGTGCTATATTTAATCCAAGAGTACGTTCTGTTCCTTGAACAGCATTCTCCTCTAGGAGTGTCTGTGATTCCACAAGCAACCCAAACATCAGCACATATTGAGGAAAGATCTTGCCTCCAGATTGTAGTAAACACCTAAGGAAAAAAGTACATATTTTAAAAAGCTTTTGCGGCTGGGCCACAGTGGCTCACGCCTGTAATCCCAGCACTTTGGGAGGCCAAGGTGGGTGGATCACTTGAGCCCAAGAGTTCAAGACCAGCCTAGGCAACATGGCAAAACCTCATCTCTATAAAAAATACAAAAACTAGCCAAGCGTGGTTTTGATAAACACCACTATGGCATGCACCTATAGTCCCAGCTACTTGGGAGGTTGAGGCAGGAGGACTGCTTGAATCCAAAAGGTAGCAGTTGCAGTGAAATACATCCCACCACTGCACTCCACGCTGGGTGACAGAGTGAGACTTTGTCTCAAAAAAACATAAAACAAAAGAAACCCTTTGTAATCCCCTCCATTGTATAAACATCAGTAACTAAGAATCATGATAAATCAGTAAAGAGCTACAGATTACACAGAGTCTAATGGATTTTCAATTATTCATGGCTGGTAGTTCAGAATGGTAAACCACTAGAAATAATTTCTCAAGTCAAAGTAACTACTGATCAATGAAAGAGAAAAATGACCAGTTAGCTATTTAAATGAACATACGTCTTTAGATTCAGGAAAGAGTCATCAATGGATGCTAAAACTAGTAGGTCAAAGTTTGATTAGGAAAATATCCTTTTACAGTCTCAAAGTATCACCCCCACAAATGACTTATCACAAAGGGGGAAATAGTGACTTACTGAATGGAGAAATGTGTAGATACAACTTAAACCATGTGACTGTATTAACATCAAAAATAATGGGACAGGCTGGGCACAGTGGCCGAGATGCCTATAATCCCAACACTGTGGGAGGCCAAGGTGAGAGAATTGCTTGAGCCCAGTATTTCAAGACCTGCCTGGGCAACACAGCAAGACCCCATCTCTACAAATAAATGAACTAGCCAGGTGTGGTGGTGCACACCTGTAGTCCCAGCTTACTCAAGAGGCTGAGGTGGGAGGATCACTTGAGCCCAGGAGGTCCACCACTGCAGTTAGCAGTGATTGTACCACTAAAGAGACATGAAAACTAAATGGAATATATGATCCTGGATTGGATTCCAGACCAGGAACAGAAAAGCTACAAAGGACATTATTGTGACAACTGTTGAAACCTGGATAAGGTTTGTAGCTTAGACAACAGTATTGTGTCCCTGTAAATTTCCTGATTTTAATAATTGTACAGTGATTATATAAGTGAATGTCCTATGCATTCCAAGGTATTAGGAGTAAAGACACATTGTATCTATGGTTCAGGGAAAGAGCCTGAAATGTTTTTTCCTGAACAATTTAGCAGATGTGGTAAAATATTAATAGTTTGTGAATCTGAGTGTAAGGTATATGGTAAGTTCTTTGTATTATTCTTTAACTTCTCCAAAGGCTTGAAAATTATTTCAAAATAAAAGGTCAAATACTCCAAATGCAAAATTAAAAAAAAAAAAAAAAAAGTCCAAATACTGTAATACTCGAGGAGATAGAGTCAAGGGTTAACAAAATCCTTTCTCTTCCTACAGTTGACCTTGGGTTTACCTTCTCTTTCTCTGAAAATCTTATAAGAATAGAATGTCAGCTGTGTTTATCAGCAACACTGCTTAAGGTTAAAAAAGAAAAAATCTCTTAATAGGTAGACTATATCTGGACGGAGAGAACTATGAACAAAGGACAAATGCCTGACGGGAACCCATACCACATGTGGGCTTCCCTGAGAATTTAACCAGGTGTTCATATTGCTAGGCTATGGAAGCTGTGCCCATGGAAGAAGAGTTGCTATATGAAGCGAAGGGCTCTTAAGCCAAGGCAGCTTCCACACCTACCTATGTAGTCTTGTTTCCTCACACCTGAGCTATGTGCTATGTGGGAAGGGAGAGAAGGGTGGGTGGGCCACCTACTGACATCCAATGAAACAGAGGTGGAGGATACTTTAAACCAAGTAATTATTTTCATTTGCCACATTTACAATCAAATGTCAAATCTACATTTTTACTGAATATTCCAAGCTTATTCCTACTTGAATTTCTAGAACAGCATACTAGGCAGGTGAACTTTATATTATCATATGTACATTTCACAGTACGTTTTTACTCCTAAATTAAATATTTAGAGTAAGAATCCACTTATAAAAATACAGAACTAAACATTTCACCAACACATTTGTTCATATCTTAAAAAGTAATTCATAAACATTTCCAAAATTATATACTATGCAGTCTCCCTAAACAGATCATTAAAACCTAGACAAGCTAAGCTATAAAACACCCCATTCCTCAAAACTACTTTGGCACTACTGCTCTTGAATTAGATTTCAATTAATTCTCCGGTCTCTTACTAAACTGATTATCTCAATTCTATAACCACTTAAAGATATCTAAAGTAAGGACAATTAAATTATAATGACAAGACATGGCAACTAAATGCAATGTAAGGCGCTTGATTAGAACTAGACTGGGAAGAAAAGCAATGAAGAATATTACTAGGGTAATGAGAAATTTTAATATGCACTATATATTAGTGCTATTATTAGTATTATTATATATTAATACTATTATTAGTATTAAAACTATTGTTTTATCAATGTGAAATATCCTGGGATAATTTTATTGTGATATGTAGGGGAAAACATTTGTTCTTAGGAAACACGTGCTAAATACTAAAGAAAAGATGAAGTTTATGATGCCAACAATCAACTACCAAATGGTTCAGTAAAGTAAACAATAATCTAGTGTTCTCTGTTATTATTCTTGCAATTTTTCCTAAGTTTGAAAATTTTCAAAATAATGCATTTGAGGCAAAGTTAATAAGGAAACAGTCTGCTCTTGTAACAGCTCACTCTCTCCTAAAGACAAGCTAACAGGAAGCCATATCCCCAGCCGTAATGTGAGGAGCACAGATTCAGCAAGCAAAGTTAAGAGATGACTCCAAATGTACTGGCACCAGACTGATAAAGATAAGTCATGATTCTGTACCAGGATAATCTCTCTTCACCCACTAAATATAACGACATGATCCTTTAGAGTTGTAATAAATCCTATATTCATAAATTAGCCTAAAAATGGACTCCACCCTGCCCCCAGTGCTTTACTCATTGTTGCTATTCCTTTCCTATCAACTTTTTGGCATATTAGGTAGTCTGGTAGAAATTCAATCTCCACAGTTAGTGAAATTTCACACCTCATAATAAAATTGCACAGGACCAAATTCCAATCTATGCCTTTACCAAACTGGCTACAATTTTATGTCTTCCCAAATCACTGGAAAAATCTTTTTTCCTCAAAAGGATCAAGTTTAATCCTGAAAACTCATGTTATTAAAATTATCTGAACAACTGACGTTATCTGCTAACTGTGATGCATTTAAGTGAAAATCAGACCTAATTTTCTTCAGGATCACAAAGGTCTCTGAAAGGAGAGACTAGCCACAGAACTTTATGTTGCTTGACTAACAACCCTTCACTCCCCAAATAGCCACAAGAGGGTACCATTCTATGAAATCAGAAAGTTAAAAAAGCACACAGGTTAATAAAAGCTAACCTTATAGTCATGAAATCTATGGGAGAAAGACAGTTGGAGAACGATATCATGTGCGTCACTTAAGTAGTCTTAGGAACCGTTTCTATTTATAAAACGTAGGTTGAGCCCAGGAAGTCATGGCTGCAGTGAGCCATGATCATGCCACTGCACTCCAGCCTGGGTGACAGAGTGACAGCCTGTCTAAAAGAATTAAAAATAAAACTTCTGACACCAAGTGGTGGTGGCGGGGGGCAGGGAGGAGGTTCCCACTCCAAAAAATTCTCAGATACCTTTTGAGTGTACTACAACTGAAATCAATACTGACATTACCTGGAGTTAGCATCAAGTGCTATAAGGCTCCATCCCACATGACTGCCCCCAGTTCTGATGCCAACTGTAGGTCCTGGACTTTCAGTACTTTTGGCCATCTATAAAACTGAAACCACCTTTGCAAAAATTATGGCAGTGAAAGAAATCTAACATAGCTCACTCCATTCTGCTTCTAACCTCACAGACTGACTGTCTCAGGCATAGGGTGAGCTAACTGTGGGAGGAATTTTAGTTTACAGTTTAACTTTAAAGCAAGGATGATAATAGTCCCTTCCTGAAAATGAACCCTCTCCTTGTTCAGGGACCAAAACAGCCACTGTAAAACTAAGGAAAGGCCACAAGGTTAGGATTATGGGAGGAGCCTGAATTCTGCTAAAATGTAGGCACAGTTAAATGATACCCAGTCATTGTACCCTAGCTTGCTTTTCTATAATGCCCTACTGCTCAGGAATCATGGAGCCAGAGGTCACCAGATGTATAACTGCCCCAATTGCTCCTATAGATAACATCAGTATTGTAAAACCTAAGATTGGTCTTTGAGATATTTTTCAGACTCAACTGCTCCTATGACTCCCACCCTGAAACTTGACTCAGCGCAGGAAGACCGTTTTTGACATCCCTATGATTTCATCCCAAACCAGTCAGCAGTATCCATTCCCTAGCCACCAGTTCACCAAATTATTCTTTAAAACTAGCCTCTGAGTTCTCAGGGAGGTGGATTTGAAAAACATCTCCCATTCTTCCACTTGACTGCCTTGTGATAATTACACACTTTTCTTTTCTTTTCTTTTTTTTTTTTTTTTTGAGTCAGAGTCTCACACTGTTGCCCAGGCTGGAGTGCAGTGGTGCAATCTTGGCTCACTGCAACCTCTGCCTCCCAAATTCAGGCGATTCTCCTGCCTCAGCCTCCTGAGCAGCTGGGATTACAGGCACACATCACCATTCCCAGCTAATTTTTGTATTTTTAGTAGAGATGGGGTTTTACCATGTTGGCCAGGCTGGTCTCAAACTCCTGACCTCAAGTGATCCACCCACCTCGGCCTCCCCAAGTGCTGGGATTACAGGCATGAGCCCACCTAAACTTTCCTACTGCAACTTCTGCTGTTCTCGCTGTATTGGCTTTTCTGGGCAGTGGGCAAGAAGAACCCATCAGGCTGTAACAATCAAGGGTTCCCACAATGTCCTCTTTGAGTTCAATAATTTGTCAGAATGGCTCACAGAACTCAGAAGAACACTTTACTTATATTTACGGATTCATTACAAAGGATACAACTCAGGAATAGCCGAAAATAAAGTATACATAGGGCAAATATGATATTGTGATTATAATAAGATACATATATATCTGGTCTTCATCCTGTTTCCTGCTACAGAACTCCTAACACCCTTGGAACCTACAGAATGGTGTCTTCTGTATGCTAATGAGATAAATGATGACTAAGGGCCCCTACCCAGCCCTGGGTTGGGGGCTAACAAAGCTTCCATAAAAACCCAGAAAGATAAGGTTCAGAGAACTTCCAGGTAGCTGAACACATGGAGGTTCCTAGAGGGTGCCCAGAGAGGGCATGGAAGCCCCATGCCACTTCCCACATGCTTGCTCTACGCATCTCTTCATCTGGCTCTTCATTTGTATCCTTTGTAACATCCTTCATAATAAATGAAATGGGCAAACATAAGTAAAGTGTTTCCCCGAGTTCTGTGAACCACACTAGCAAATTAATGGAACTCGAAGAATTGGTCTCAGGAACTTCCAATTTACAGCCTGTGAGAAGTACAAGTGACAACCCACTACTTGTAACTGGCATCTGAAGTAGGGGGCAGTCTGTGGAACTGAGTCCTCAACCTGTGGGATCTGACACTATCAACTAAGTGATAATCAGTTTAGTTCTCCGTTATCTATGCTTGCAATTTTTTTTTCTCTGTTATTATCCTTGCAACTCAACTTCTATATGTGAATGAGATGAATGGTGACTAAGACCCCTCCCTACCCTTAGGGTAGGGACTAAAAGATAGTGTCAGATCTTAGCTATGTTCAGATAAAATGACCATTGCTTTGAAACTCTGCTTATCTTTACTAACATTGAGTGTTTTGTTGTTACTTACATTACTGCAACTGCTAGACTGCTCAGAAATCTTTTGCAAAGCTAAATGATACTTCAGAACCATCCATGCCTTCAGCAATGAAAAAAATGTTGTAACTCAAAAGTCTAACAAAATACAACAGACTGGGTAATTATAAAGAACAGAAACTTATTTGGCTGACTGTTCATGGCAGAGGGCAGAGAGAGAGAGGAGAGGGAGAGAGAGAGAGAAAGGGCAAGAGGGCTGACCTCATCCTGTATAAAAAACCCCACTCCCATCCATGGAAATGACATTACCTCATCCCCACTTAAATATCACACCTCTCAACACTGTTGCACTGAGGATTAACTTTCCAACACATGAGCTTTGGAGGAGACATTCAAACCATAGTCATGGTTTTTAAAAAAACAAAAAATGAAAGAGTTTACCAAGCCTTCAAGCTTTCCCCTGTATTTTAAACTAGCATGAGTGAATAGAACTTAAGAATGAACTTTTTTTTTTTTTTGAGATGGAGTTTCGCTCTTGTTGCCCAGAGCTGGAGTGCAATGGCGCGATCTCAGCTAACAGCAACCTCCCCCTCCCAGGTTCAAGTGATTCTCCTGCCTTAGCCTCCCAAGTAGCTGGGATTAGAGGCATGCGCCACCACGCCTGGCTCCTTTTTTTTTAATTTTTAGTAGAAACAGGGTTTCTCCATGTTGCTCAGGCTGGTCTCAAACTCCAGACCTCAGGTGATCAGTCCGCCTTGGCCTCCCAAAGTGCTGGGATTACAGGCATGAGCCACCGCTTCCAGCAAGAATGATCATTTAAAAACAACTGCAGATCAGGCACAGTGGCTCACACCCGTAATCCCAACACTCTGGAAAGCCAAGACAGGAGCCCAATTACTACAATACATCACATTAACAGAATGAAGACCACATGATCATCTCAATGGATGCAGAAAAAGCATTTGACAAAAATCACACTTCCATGATAAAAGCGTTCAACAAACTAGGAATAGAAGGAAACTACCTCAACATAATAAAAGCCACATATGAAAAGCCCACAACTATTAATATCACCACACTTAAAGATACATATATCTTAGTTTCAAAATATAGTTCTCCACTAAAAGGAACCAAAAGGAACCAGAGTCCCCTGGAGAAAGACTAATCCTAAGGTTGGGGTTGAGAAAAATTCAAGATGGAAATAAAACATCTGGTTGCACCAAAGTAAGAACATGCTCAAAGAATTATGGGAATGTGTCAAAAAGATACAGGAACCAGTTTAAAGGACCTCCCACTGGCCAAACCTGGGACAATTTTAGCATCAAATGAAGTCACACGTCCTGAAAAGTAATGCTTGAGGAGCATACAATGATCTTGACTTATTTTTACAGTTATGCCATTAAAGAACTTAAGGAATTTACATAAAATCTGAGCTCAAAAAAAAAAAAAAAAAAAAAAAAAACCCAAACGTTATTATGTTGTGTTTTACCTGGATATTGCAGCTTTTTCCATTATTTCCTGCTGAATGAGCCCAGATGGCTCAATGACATCCAATATAATTATGCTCCATAACTTGTCTGATTTTGGCCTTTGTAACATAGCAGATTCATCCTCCACATGTCTCAGCCAAAACTCAAGTGTTTCTTTAGGAAAGTGATTGGCTTCAGATATGAGGTCCAGAGCAATACGATGCTGGTCTTTCTCCACAGAACTGTATGGTTTAACCTGCCCAAGTGTGCCAGCAATAAGAGGCAGAATAGAGAAGCCTTCAGACACATCTAACACATAGAAAGGTTCAAGGATGTTCTGTACAGTATTACTCTGTCCAGTTCCAGAGCTCATCTCATTCTGACAGAGAGTATCCATGGTCTGATACAGTTTCTCTGGAGTCAGTGAAGACAAAACTTTGCTCATTGCCATTTTAAAGCCTTCATGATATGGGATGTTGTTAAGCAAAGCAATTTCTGTAGATTCCAATACACATGTCTGCTCTACAGCATCTGGTTTACTGGTCTGAAGGTTAGCAAGGGCACTACAAAGTTCAGCCTCATTTCCTAACGACAACAAGTCTTTATTCTGGGTAAAACTTCTTGCAACATCCATTTGACATTCCAAATCCAAGACACTAATACTCTGGATTCTTAAGTAACAGTCTTGACAAGACACTTCCATCATCACATGGTCTCCAGGCTTTATCCAGTAGTCTTCATTAAATAGTAAGAAAGAAAAAAAATATATATATGGAGTGCTTATAAGACAGAGGATCACATAAACATCTCCATCCTCCATCTAACCCCCCCATTCGTTAAATCACTATAGAAAGGATTACAAATAATCATCTAATATACCAAGAAAAAAAAAAAAAAAACAGGAAAACCCTACCAGATTTACTTAGGGAAAAACTGAAATTTGAAGACTCAATTAACCAGTAGCATAATGGAGACATTTGAGAGCTCCATTATTGACCCTGAGACTATCAGTATGATAATGTTTTTACTGCCATCACTAGGTTTCCCCATATCCCCAAATTGGGGTGTTGGTGGAGTACTGCAGGGGACTCTATCATCTTTGGTAATGAAGGCTAATAACAACAAAGATAAAATTCAGGGATAAATATCAAACCTCACTTTAGCTTAAAGGGACATTCTTTTCTCTAAGAGAAATTTCCAAAAGAACAAGGTAACATTCAACAGAATTGTATCAGTTATATTTGTTAACTGTAAGCATTTTAGATATTCTTGCATGTCTAGGAACTTCAAAGTATAAAGAAGAACCAAGTCCTACAATAAAGACCATATCATATTCCTTTCATATGTGGGAAAACTTCCGT
The DNA here is from genome assembly GCF_002776525.5 of Piliocolobus tephrosceles. Taxonomy (NCBI): domain Eukaryota; kingdom Metazoa; phylum Chordata; class Mammalia; order Primates; family Cercopithecidae; genus Piliocolobus; species Piliocolobus tephrosceles. The sequence goes on along the minus strand of NC_045436.1, from coordinate 42,268,912 downwards.
TTGTTTTGTTTTGTCTTTTTGAGACAAGGTCTCACTCTGTCACCCAGGCTGGGAGTGGTGTAACAAGGCCCCCTGCAGCCTCCAACTCCTGGGCTCAAGTGATTCTCCTGCCTCAGCCTCCCAAGTAGCTGTGACTACAGATGCATGCCACCAGGCCCAGCTATTTTTTTTTTTTTAAATAGAGGTGAGGTCTTGCTATTTTACCCAGGCTGGTCTTGAACTCCTGGGCTCAAGTGATCCTCTTGCCTCAGCCTTCCAATGTGTTGGGATTACAGGCATGAGCCACTGCGCCTGGCCTACATGTGGTAAAATTTTAAAATGTCAATGTATAAATGTATAATCGCAATTCCTTCTCATTAGCCCTGGAACTAGTTGAAAATAGAAATTGTTACACTTTTTTGGGATTTTTGGAGACAGTGTCTTGCTTTGTGGCCTAGGCTGGAGTGTAGTGGTATGATCACTGTGGCCTCAATCTTAGGGCTCAAGCTATCCTCCCACCTCAGCCTCCAGAATAGCTGGAACTACAGGCGCTCACCACCATACCTGAATTTTTTAAATTTTTTAGAAGAGACCAGGCTGCTCTCAAACTCCTGAACTCCAGCAATCCTCCTACCTCAGCAGGAGGATCCCAAAGTGCTGGGATTACAGGTATGAGCCACTGAGCCCAGCCATAAATTGCTATTCTTATGCTTAAACATATAAATGTCCTTTCTCTAAGAAGGATTAAAAAACAAAAGACATCTGTCTAAGTTACTACAGGTAAAAGAGAGTTAGAACAAACACAAGTAAAAAATATCATTCACTGAGTGCCAGTCACTGTGGTAGGCATTTTATACCTACTATCTCTAAGAATCCCTAAAACAGTGCTGCAAGATAAATGGTATCATCCCATTTTTATACATCATACAACATAAGCTCTGAGAAACAAGTGGCAAGGATGGCCAGGAGGGATTCAGTAAGTAGCAGAGCTAAGAACTGAATCCAAATCTACCTAACTGACTCCAAAAACAACATACTAGCCACAACAATATACTGATTCCACGCTTTTATGACCTTGCCAAATTAGATCCCTTGATTAAGAAACTAAACAGAAATAGATGTCTTAACTTCCAGTTTAAGAAGGGTAGAGTCTCTCTCTCTCTCTCTGTCTCTCTGTGTGTGTGTGTGTGTGTTTGTGTGTGTGTGTGTGTGTGTGTGTCTGTGTGTGTGTCAAGATCTCCCTCTGTTGCCCAGGCTGGAGTGCAGTGTTACAATCTTGGCTCACTGCAGCCTCAACCTCCTGGACTCAAGGGAGCCTTCTTCCTCAGTGCCCCAAGTAGCTGGAACTACAAGCACTTGCCACCATCCCCAGTTAATTTTTTTCATTTTATAGAAACGAGGTCTTGCAGCCGGGCACGGTGGCTCACACCTGTAATCCCAGCACTTTGGGAGGCCGAAGTGGGCGAATCAAGAGGTCAGGAGATCAAGACTATCCTGGCTAACACAGCAAAACCCCATCTCTACTAAAAATACAAAAAATTAGCTGAGCGTGGTGGCATGCACCTGTAGTCCCAGCTACTCAAGAGGCTGAGGCAGGAGAATTGCTTGAACCCAAGAGGCAGAGGTTGCAGTGAACTGAGATTGCGCCACTGCACTCCAGCCTGGGTGACAGAGTGAGACTCCATCTCAAAAAAAGACAAAAAGAAGTGAGGTCTCGCTATGTTGTCCAGGCTGGTTTAAACTCCTGGCCTCAAGCAATCCTCCCACGGGGGCCTCCCAAAGTACTAGGAATACAGGTGTCAGCCACCATACCCAGCCTAAAAAGGGTAGTGTTTCTATATAATTCAACTACTTTAAACTCACATTAAACCCATCGAATAACTGTAAAAACAATTTCCATACCAAAAAAAAATCCTTAATACAGAACTTCCCTAGGGAAGTTCACAGATCCATGAACTCTCTAAAACTGAAAAACTTCGTGCTTGTATGAATGTGTACATTTTTATGACCCAGGGCTCCAGAGACGTCATCAGCTTCTCTAAGGAGTAAGAACTCCTGCACTAAAAGCAGTACTTTTCCAATACTTCCCATGAAATAATGGAGCAGGACTTCTTTCATCTACTGATAACTAGAAAATTCAGAGCTGAAGAAATAATGATAGGTTTTCCAAGTGCTATGCAACAGAGTTGTGTTTGTCTCTCTTAACCACAAATATTACCTATTTCAAATTTCTTTTGGGAAAAAAAAAAAAAAATGAAGTTCTGAAAGATTTAACCAACCTCCCTTGACTGAAAACTTCATATCAAAAGTATTTTTTTTTTTTTTGCCACTGACTCGAATACTTAGAAGATTAAAGCAAAAGGTTTAAAAAAAAAATTGACAAGACCTACCTGTAAGGTCCTGTACGGGGTAGACAGCCTGTTCCCAACATGTTTCCTCACTAGGACTTGTGGATAAACTATGTTCATCATCAAGCTGGAGCACAAACCAAACCATAATAGCATCTAGTATGCCTTCTTTAATAACAGGAATACCAATCTTATCAGGCTTTTTAGTTGCAAGACTTTTTAATTCCTGAGAAAAATGTAAAAGGAATGAAAGGGTTTTATGTATTTCATATATACATGCCTCAATATCTTACCATTTTCCATCTCTGGAGTTCTTAGTCCTGCCCAGCTCCCTGAGGGATTCAGTACACTGGCACACCTATAACCATGTAAGGCACAATGGTTGGGAAGCTCTGACCTACTTTATTGGAATACCATGTAGCTATTATTAAAAAGAATGAAGCAGATATATATTGCTGATATGGAAAGAAGAAGTCCATAATATATTGTTGAATGAAAAAGGTTAAGTAACAAAGCAGTGGAGACTGTTCTGTTTAGAAAACAGGGGGGGATGGAAGGGGGTAGGGAGAGAGAGGGAGTAGGGAGAGAGAAAGAATGTGTAAGAGAGAGTGACAGAGAGAGAGAGAGGGAGTGGGTGTGTGTATGTACAGAAAAGTAGGTCTGGAAAGACGCACTTCTAACTAGTGACCTGGGGAAAGAAGGGTTGCGATTTTAAAAAGGAAGAAAAATACTAGGACTTTTTCCTTTCTATCCTGTATTGCTTGAAAGTATTAAACAGACATGCATGACTTTTGAAACTAAAACCTTAATAAGATGTGTGTGTGTGGCTAAGAAAAATTGAAATTTTAAAAAGCCTTAAAATAATAAAAGGCTAACTGGCAGCTACAAACGTGTTACTTGCTACTGAAAGTCCTAACAGGTAAGGAATGCTCTTGAAGCTCAGAAAGCTCAGCCTCAGTAAGGAAGGCTGAATTGTTAAATTAGTTCCAGATCACCTCAAGAACAATGTAGTAACAAATAATAAAGGAAAGCTTCTATTAAATTATAAAAATCTTAGGCTAGCTGGGCATGGTAACTCATGCCTGTAATCCCAGCACTTTGGGAGGCCGAGGTGGGTGGATCATTGAGGTCGAGTTCGAGACCAACCTGGCCAACAGGGTGAAACCCCGTCTCTACTAAAAATACAAAAATTAGCCGCTCATGGTGGTGGGTGCCTGTGATCCCAGCTACTCGGGAGGCTCAGGCAGGAGAATCGCTTAAACCTGAAAAGTGGAGGCTGCAGTGAGCCAAGATCACACCACTGCATTCCAGCCTAGGCAGTAAGAGCGAAACTCTGTCTCCAAAAAAAAAAAAAAATCTTAGGCTAAAATTACCCCCTACAAAGTCTTCTATCTCCAAACAGGTTTCACTTATAACATTTATGTCCTTGAACATTGAACCTTACTTATTAAAGACCTTCAGAGAATTCTATGTAACCTTTCCAATTTCTTTCGGCACCCTTTTTTTTTTTTTTTTTTTTTGAGATGGAGTTTCGCTCTTGTTGCTCAGGCTGGAGTGTAATGGCACGATCTTGGCTCATGCAATCTCTGCCTCCCGGGTTCAAGCAATTCTCCTGTCTCAGCCTCCCGAATAGCTGGGTTTACAGGTACCTGCCTCCACAGCCGGTTAATTTTTTTGTATTTTTTTAGTAGAGACAGGGTTTCACCATGTTGGCTAGGCTGGTCCTGAATTTCTGACCTCAGGTAATCCACCCGCCTCAGCTTCCCAAAGTGCTGGGATTACAGGTGTGAACCACTGTGCCCAGCTGGGCACTTTCTTTATATAGAACATCCTCACACCATTCACCAACACACACACATACACACTAGGGTGATCAGCTTCTCTTGCTTTTCCTAGGATTATCTTGGTTTCAACACAGAAAGTCTCAAGTCTTGGAACCCTCTTCAGTCCTGGGCAAACCATGAAGGCTGGTCACCATAATATACATACAACCTAGAGATTTGGATTATTGTTCATTTTGTTAATTTGCAATGGCAGCATGATACAGAGAAAAGTCAGAAAGACCTAGGTTAGAATTACTGCCCCTGTATTCACATGCTGAATAATTTGGGTGGAAATTATTTAATGTAAGCAACAATTTCCTCATCTGCGTAACACAAGGATAATTATCATTGTATGGCAGTATGTCATAAGAGCTGCCTAATAACACAAGTGAAAGCACCTGGCACCCTATACATTCCCAACAATCTCAGAGGGGGTTTTCTTTGTATTTAAATAAGTGGGCTGGGCACAGTGGCACTCTAGCCTGGGTGACAGCAAGACACTGTCAAAGAAAAAAAGAAAGAAAAGAAGAAAAGAAAAAAGAAAGCAAGGAAAGCAAGCAAGCAAATAATTTCAGGAAGAAATTCTAATTACCCTTTAATCATTTTCATTACATACAATAAGTGGAATCTTCATGCAAACTCATAAAATAAGATTGTCCTATATATTATTTTAAACAAGGCATGAAATTTAATGCTCGAAAATAGTAACTGAATTTTTTTTCACCTGAAGGTTGTTGAAATCTACTGTCATAATTTCAAAGCACTCTGTCAAAGCCAAATATCCTCCAGGAACTCGACTCATCTTCTCAGTTGTATAAGGTTCAACCGTTTCTTCAGCATCTACAGAAGAATAAGCCGGACTCTGAAATTTCACATTTGTTGGCAAATGGATACCAGCAATGTCCTTAATACCCACTCTGGAGAGACACAAAATAGGGAAGGGGGAGGAAGATGGATTTTTTTAGAATCAAGTAACATATCCAATATTGAGTCCAGAAAAAATAAATACAAAAATGAAATAAAACCTCATGAGCAAAGATTTCTTAAGCATAACTACATACACACACATATACAACCACTAACTATAAAGGAAAACAACTATAAATAGGTCTCTATTAAAATTAAGAATGTCTGCTTATTTAAAAAAAAAAAAAAAAAAAAAACACCCTGTAAGAAAGTAAAAGGCAAGCCACTGAGAGAAGATATTTGTAATAACTATATTCCGTAAAGGGTTCATATCCAAAATATATTTTAAAATTCCTGCATATTAATAAAAAACAAAAATGGGCAAAAGACTCAGACACTTCACGAAAGAACATATCCAAATGGCCAATGAGCACATGAAAAGGTGCTCAGCTTCAACAGCCACCCTGGAAATGGAGTTAAAATCACAATGCATACTACACATCTGACAGAATGGAAAAAAACAAGTAGTCAATACCAAGTATGGTAAGGATACAGTCTCATACGCCATTGGAGTATCAAATTAGTAAGATTACTTTGGAAGACTACTTTGTAGTGTCAACTCGAGCTGAACATACCTATTCAGATTCATTCTTAATGTAGGAACCGTTTCACGGTGTTTGGCATTTCTACTTCTGAGAATATAGTCAACAGAAATTAATACATATTATCACCAAAAGAATGTTCAAGAATGTTTATAGCTACACTGCTTCTGATAGCCAAGAAAACTGATATAACCCAAACATCTATCAGTAGTATAACAGACAAATCTAGTATAGTCATATAATGGAGTATGATTCAGCAATGAGAATAAACAAACTAAACACAAAAGAAGCTAGGCACACAAAAACAAATCACACTGTATGGTTCTATTTGTATAGAATTCAAAACAAGCAACACTAATCTATGGCGTTAGAAGTCTGCATAGTAGGTGCTCTAGGGAGAGTGGGGTGCTGGTAAAGAGAAGGGGTTTCTTCCTGCGCACTTTATATTATATAGCGGTAATATTCTGGTCCTTGATCTCAGCACTGATTACCCAGGTCTATCAACTTCATGAAAATTCATCAAATCATAAACTTATGGCTCGCACACTTGCTATAAAAATGTTTGATGTCAATAAAAATGTACATTGGACCACGCATGGTGGCTTATGCCTATAATCCCAGCACTTTGGGAGGCCAAGGTGGGAGGATCACTTGAGCCCAGGAGTTAAGAGACCAACATGGACAACATAGCAATATTCTTCTAGATAAAATAAGATAGAATAAAATAAAATAGCCAGGTATGGTGGTGTGTGCCTAGAGTCCTAGTTACTTGGGAGGTTGAGGCAGGAGGATCACTTGAGCCTCGGAGTTCAAGGCTGCAATGAGCTATGATCACATCACTGCACTCCAGCCTGGGCAACAGAGCAAGACCCTGTCTCAAAAAACAAAAAAAGAAAAAAGAAAATTTACAATGAAAAAACACTTTATAAAAATTTAAACAACATTTTTAAAAGGAAAATACTCCAACGTCATCTTACCTCACCTCAACTCAATGGCATTTTTTTTTTTTAGAGAATTTGCCTTTATAACATTTCAAAAGTTCAAATAATCTACTTTTACAGATTATTTTATGACACTCTCAAAAGATGAATCAGCAAATGGAACTAATGATTTTAATAACTCAAAATTAAAAGTCACAAGTTGAAACAAAAAATATGTGACAATTTTTTTGTGTGTGAGACAAGATCTCACGCTGTCACCCAGGCTGGAGTACAAAAGTGTGATCCTGGCTCACTGCAACCTCCACCTACCAGGCTCAAGCAATTCTCCTACCTCCACTTCCTGAGTAGCTGGGATTACAGGTGCATGCCACCACGCCCGGCTAATTTTTGTATTTTTTATAGGGACAGGGTTTTGCCATGTTGCCCAGGCTGGTCTCAAACTCCTGAGCTCATGCGATCTGCCCACCTTGGCCTCCCAAAGTGCTGGTATTACAGGCGTGAGCCACTGCGCCCGGCCAGACAATTTATTTCTAATGTAATACAAACTACGTGAATATATATTGTCAAAACTTCAAGCAATATGGTAAAAAGTCCACCTTCACAGTACTTGTCCTCTCATTTCTTCACTGTTAATAGTTTAATGTGTATCCTTCCGTACCTTTTTTTAATATTTGTGTATAACACTCTATTTGTATGTTACTGAAACATTCTGTACCATTTGTGAGTCGGTTGTATTCATCATGCCTATTTATTTCTCAAAAGATACTTCAGTGTATCTTTATTAAAAATGAGAATATTCTCTTAATCACAGCAATCAAATTCAGTATTATCTAACCTACAGTTCATATTCTGTATTTGTCAACTGAATCAAAAATCAATAACGCAGGCAGGGCACAGTGGCTCATGCCTGTAATCCAAGCACTTTAGGAGGCTAAGGCAGAAGGATCTCTTGAGTCCAGGAGTTCAAGACCAGCATGGGCAACACAGCAAGACCCTGTCTCTATAAAAACTTTAAAAAATTAACCAGACATGGTGGTGCACACCTGTGGTTGCAGCTCCTCAGGAGGCTGAAGTAAGAGGATCACTTGAGCTTGGGAGGTCAAGACTGCAGTGAGCTATGATTGAGCCACTGCACTCCAACCAGGGCAACACAGCAAGATCCCATATCTCTCTCTCTCTCTCTCTCTCTCTCTATATATATATATATATATATACACACACACACATAGTTTTTTTCCCAATACAGTTCATAGTTTCAATTTAGCTGTCCTGTCTCTTTAATCTCCTTTCATCTGAAACAGTTCTTCATCTTTGCTTTGTCTCTCATGTCACTGACATTTTTTAAGAAGGGAGGCCAATTGTTTTACAGAATGGTCCCAACTTGGGTTTGTCTGAGGTTTTCTCACAATTAGATTGCAGGTTGCACATTTTGGATGTGGTACTATATAAGCAATGCATCCTTAAAGCACCGAATCTGGAGGAATCTTGCTGTTGATGTTAGCTTTAATCACCTGGTTAAGATGATGTGTGGTCACATGGGCCTGCCGGGGGAATAGGGGCAAGGGGAAGGAGAGCATTAGGACAAATACCTAATGCATGCGGGGCTTAAAACCTAGATGATGGGTTGACAGGTGCAGCAAATCACCATGGCACATATATACCTATGTAACAAACCTGCACGTTCTGCACATGTATCCCAAAACTTAAAGTAAAATTTAATTTGATTTAATTAAAAAAAAAAAAAAAACAGGCCATGCACAGTGGCTCACGCCTGTAATCCTAGCACTTTGGGAGGCCAAGGCAAGTGGATCACCTGAGGTTGGGAATTCGAGACCAGCCTGGCCAACATGATGAAACTCCTCTCTACTAAAAAAAAATACAAAAAAATCAGCTGGGCATGGTGGCGGGCACGCCTGTAATCCCAGCTACTAGGGAGGCTGAGGCAGGAAAATCACTTGAACTTGGGAGGTGGAGGTTGCAGTGAGCCAAGATCGCGCCACTGCACTCCAGCCAGGGCAACAAGAGTGAAACTCGGTCTCAAAAAAAACAACAACAAAAAAGATGCTGTGTGGCTTCAGCCCTATATACTTATAATCTTCCCTTTTGCAATAATTTGAGAGATACTTTGAAACTATATAAATGCCCTGATCCTCATCAGATTTCCTTCCATTGATTTAGTATCTATTCATGATTCTTGCCTCCCAAAAAGTAATTCTGCCTCATTTTTTTCTATAATATTAACCGGCATTGACTATAAGGACGAGCTGTACTTTTATCCCCATTTATGTATTTATTAATCTGCTTAAGATACATAGAAATTCATGGATTCTTATTCAGTGGGTTTTAACATTAGGACCCTTATTTATTTTGGTGATTAAATTGTCCCAGATTTGGCCAGTGGGAGCATCTTCAAGCATGCTGCTGTGTCCTTTTGCTCCCCTTTCCCCCACCGAATCCCTTTTTGAGCACTTCCTCACTTTCTAATACAAGATGCCCCAGAATCACCTTGAATCTATTCCGCCCCAGTACTAGAATGAGCCATTGCTCCAAGAAGCTATAGTTCCTTCTGGTGAGAAATGGTATTTAAAAACCAAGATCTGGGTTCTAGGTATGCTCACTGCTCCTAAGATTATGCCTTGGCTTTCTCACTTAACAGTAAACCATAAACTTCTTTCCTGTCTATACATGTACCTTAACCATTTTTTTGCATAATACTGCATTAGGTGACTGTTACATCATAATTTATTGAAATACTTTCTTATTAATATAAACATTCAGATAATTTGTTTGCTTTTATTTTTCCAATTACAATATTACAGTGAACATCCTTGTACACACATCACTGCACACATGTATGAGTATTTATCGGGATAGATTCCCAGACACGGAAATGCTAGATCAAGGACTACAAACATCTTTAGTGTTGCTAGAAAATGCCAAATCAAGCTACTAAAATGTTGCACCAACAGTGTATAAATTTTCCCTAAACCTATGAGAAAATAAGATATCAAACAACTTTAATGTGCTAACGTAAGTAGTTAGAAAATGTTATCCCATTGGTTTTAATTTCCCTTTCTCTGATTAATTAATAGACAATTATATTCATGCTTTGTTGTAAAAGTTGCAAATATTCATCTCAGTCTGTCACTTGTCTTTTAACTTTATAGTATCCTTCACCAAAGAGATTTTTTTCAATGGTTTGAAAATGTGGTCACATTAGGCTGGACGCGGTGGCTCACACCTGTAATCCCAGCACTTTGGGAGGCCGAGGCGGGCGGATCACGAGGTCAGGAGATCAAGACCATCCTGGCTAACACAGTGAAACCCGGTCTCTACTAAAAATACAAAAAAATTAGCTGGGCATGGTGGCAGGTACCTGTAGTCCCAGCTACTCGGGAGGCTGAGGCAGGTGAATGGCATGAAACCAGGAGGCGGAGGTTGCAGTGAGCGGAGACTGTGCCACTGCACTCCAGCCTGGGCAACAGAGCAAGACTCCATCTCAATAAATAAATAAATAAATAAATAAATAAATAAATAAATAATAATAAAACAAAAATGTGGTCACATGTGTCAGTGTTTTGTGGCTTCTGGGCCCTACTCTGTGTTTTGCTTTGGAAGGTCTCCATCAAATAGATTTTTTGACATTCAGATGTTTAACTCACCCAGAATTAAATTAAAAGCAGGGATCTAACTTGTTTCCCCAAATGAAGCACACCATTTCCATTTCCTGAATAGTTTATCCCTTCCCCACTGATCTGAAATATCACACCTGTATCATACACTAAATCCATATAAATTCAAAGGTCTGTATCTAGATTCTTTATTGTGCTCCACTGATGTATTTGTCATTCTGCATCAATACATTACTGTTTTTTATTTCTAGGTTATTATACCTAATAAGGCAAGTTTTCTTCGATATTCTTAAACATTTGCTTATTGAGATGAGCATTAAATTCAGCTAATTAGGTGCCAAATGGCAATTTTTATAAAAATGATTTATAAATGTTTCCACCAGTTAAAACAGTAGCACTCACATATATTTTGTCAACACCTTTCTTCATAGTCCTCAACCCATACTGCTGAACTTTGTTTAAAAAAAAAAAAAAGATATTGGCCTCATTCATCCAGACCTACACCTACTCAACCGAACTGTACACCCTTTTTACTTTTACAAAAGCTCCTATAGCACTTCTACTGTAGTCAGGCACTCATTTGCTAAATAAATGAGTCAATAATGAAGTTATTCTTTTGCAAAATGTAGATACCAGCCATTTAATTTCTACTTTGCTTAGGCAAACAATATTAGTGGTCTCCTAAAGAGGAACTAATGAGGGAAGGAGTCCAGTCATGTTACAGCAAGAAATCTCAGCAAGACACAACCTAGCTTTTCTGGTGGGCAATGCAGTAAGGCATCCCTACAGCCTGAAAACTACATATTCTTTAACTCAGTAATTCCTTATTAAGGAATTTATCCTAAGAAAATAATAGAAACAAATCCACAAAGACGTAAGTGCAAAGATGTTTATCTTACTTCTTAAAAGCAGAAAAGTGGAAGCAATCCAAAAATTCTAAACTCCAATAACTACAATACCAAGAAGTTGATTTTTTAAAGTCATGAACAAAATCTATTACATGAAAAGGCTCACAAAGGAAAAGCAAATATATTTACTGAGTTTTTAAACAAAATTAAATTTACACATACATACATTTACTTACATAGAACTAATATTCAACCAGTACATTCTAATTCAGGCAATCTGCTAATTAAGTCCACTGTCTGGTTAGTGCCCTGTGTCCTACCAATCTCTAAACATTTTTACTATCTGCCTGTTACTAACATACAAAGAAAAAGAGTAAAGGAATATATAACAAATATGAAAAGTAGTTACTTACTGGTGAGGGATTCACGGTGATTTTCATTTTTTTCAAACCACTTATCAGTATGTCCTAAAATATTTATATGCTACATCTACGATTAAGTTATTGGTAGAAGCTTAGAAAGATCCTAAAATTCCATCCAGCCCAACTACAAATCATTATAGTATTAGTGAAATTTTTAAGAAAAGGGAAATTGAAGTATTTAAGACCAAAATTTATTTTCACAGTGGAATCTTTCATTCCAGCTTCACCTAAAATCAGTCAGAACTTAGTATTTTTCTACATGAATCTATAACAACTAAAGAGTACTAAGTTGTATCAAAATTAATTCTCCATTAAAAAAAGAACTGGCTTTAACCATGAAGTTTCATTTAAAATAGGCAAAAAAAAAAAAAAAAAGAATAAAACCAGTGTAAGCAGCATGAATTTAAAGGTCACACAACTACAAATCCTCACCCAAATACATATTCACTAACTTATCTGTGTAATATTCTCCTTACAATTATTATTTTCCAATATTTACTATTTAAATAGTCACTTACTGATATGGTTTGACTCCGTGTCCCCACCCAAATCTCATCTCAAATTGTAATCCCCATATGTTGAGGGAGGGGAATTGACTGGATTATGAGAATGGTTTCTTCCATGCTGTTCTCAGGATAGGGAGTGAATTCTCACAAGATTTTACAAGGTTTTGTAAATTTATTTGTAGTTTTATTACAAATAAATACCAAGGTTTTACAAATGGTAGTTTTTCCTACACTCACCCACATGGTCTTGCGCTCTCTCTCTCTGCGTCCCCCGCCCCCCTTCTCACCTGCCTGCTGCCATGTAAGACGTGCCTGCTTCCCCTTCTGCTATGTTTGTAAGTTTCCTGAGGCGTCCTCAACATTCAGAACTGTGAGTCATTTGAATTAAACTCTTTCCTTTATAAATTATCCAGTCTTGGGAGGTTCTTTATAGCAGTGTGAAAACGGACTAATACACTTACCTATGCTGTCTTCTTATCGCTGCACATTCTACTGCCATCCCAAATATAACAGCACTTGCTGGTATAACTTTCCCATACTTTTCACAATTACAACTTTCACCTTTGGTCTAAAAAAAATAACAAAAATTACGTTATCACATGTATTAAAAATTTGTGTGCATAATAAGCTATGAAAACATAAAAAACCTAAAAAGACAGTAAGTAAGGATAAAGTAAGTTAAAGATTTTTTTTCTTCCTTAAAAAATATTTTTGGGTTGGGCACGGTGGCTCACACCTGTAATCCCAGCACTTTGGGAGGCCAAGGCAGGCGGATCACAAGGTCAAGAGATTGAGACCATCCTGACTAACACAGTGAAATCCCATCTCTACTAAAAATACAAAAAATTAGCTGGGCGTGGTGGCACGCACCTGTAGTCCCAGCTACTTGGGAGGCTGAGGCAGGAGAATCACTTGAACCTGGGAGGCAGAGGCTGCAGTGAGCTGTGATCACACCATTGCACTCCAGCCTGGGCAACAGAGCGAGACTCCGCCTCAAAAAACATTTTTTTAAAAGTATTTTTGGCCAGGCCTGGCAGCTCACACCTGCAATTCTAGCACTTTGGAAGGCCAAGGAGAGAGGACCACTTGAGGCCAGGAGTTTGAGACCAGCCTAGGCAACATAGCAAAACCCTGTCTCTACAGAAAAAAAAAATTTTTTTATTAGCCAAGTGTGGTGACATTGGGAGGCTGAGATGGGAGGGTTGAGCCCAGGAGTTCCAGGCTGCAGTAAGCTAAAAAAACGTGCCACTGAGCTCCTACCTGGGCAAGAGAGTGAGACCCCATCTCAAAAAATCAGAATAAGTATTTTCATTGCTATATATGTATGTGTGTATATATATATATATATATTTTTTTTTTTTTCTCACAATACAAATGCAAAGGACACAAGAAAAGAGGGAGGATGGGAAGGGTAAAGACTGTAAGTCTGCATAGAAAAAAAGACTTGGGTATGACTTTGATCAATAAATCAATATCATTACCTACTTAAAAAATAAATTGCTTGGCCAGGAGCAGTGGCTCATACATGCAATCCCAGCACTTTGGGAGACCAAGGCAGGTGGATCACTTGAGGCCAGGAGTTCAAGACCAGCCAGGCCAAATTGGTGAAACCCTGTCGCTACTTCAAAAAAAAAATTGCTCTTTTCAACCTTTAGCAATTTTAAATCCAAATCATTTTCTGTTAATATTGAATTTTTATTACATATTAAAATCCTTTCATTGATAACACATATCATATGAACCAAATCAATGATTTGTGGGCTACAATAGAGGATTTCAATGCAAAATATAATTTGGCAATTATAAGAGTTAGTCCTGTCCAATCCATAGCCTGGGTTCAACAGGTACCTGAAAACAGTACCAAACCAGCTATTACTATACTCCCTTCTGATAATTTGCCAAAATTCTAGGCAGTGAGGTCTGTAAGACTTAAAGTATCTCCATTTTTCAACCCTACTCAAGAATTCCATAGTCAGTCCCTCCATAAAATAATCTCAATTCCTAAGAATTCTTCCCTGGAGTATTTTTGCCTGTATATCTCATTCAGGCACATAATTATACATTGAATCATGTTGTTAGTAAATGTTTTTGGTTTTGTTTGAGATGGAGTTTCGCTCTTGTTGCCCAGGGTGGAGTGCAATGGCACGATCTTGACTGAATGCAACCTCCACCTTCCGGGTTCAAGCGATTTTCCTGCCTCAGCCTCCCAAGTAGCTGGGATTACAGGCATGTGCCACCACACCCAGCTAATTTTGTATTTTGTATTTTTAGTAGAGATGGGGTTTCTCCATGTTGGTAAGGCTGGTCTCGAACTCCCAACCTCGGGTGATCCACCCACCTTGGCCTCCCAAAGTGCTAGGATTACAGGCGTGAGCCACCAGGCCCGGCCAGTAAATGTTTTTTGCATAGATTTCTTCCCAACCACACTGTATGTATACCTTGGCAAAGGAAAATATATTTCATATTGCTTTGTAAATATACTAAGGATTCAATAAATCTCTGATGAAACAATGAATTCTTAATCAGTTTTAAGTATTTTCATACTGCTTACCTTTGGCTGTAAAAGTAAATGCTCCCATGCATGAATCAAACTCTCCACAATTCCTTCTCCAAATAAACCTGCATCGACAGTTTCTGTTACAACTAGGGACACTCTATAGAATGATTTTTTAAAGATATATGTAAGTAAAATATCATGCTATTATATAAAGATGTCAAAGCTGAGAGGAGAAAGGAAGAGTATATTATAGAAACAGTTCATATGTAAAATGTCCTAATACTTTTAAGATCTACTACTGAATCTTGAGGAACTTTACTCAAATGCTACTTAAGCTCCTTTGTCCTCCACTGGCTCCTTCTTCTTGGTTTGGAAGATGGAGGGCGGGGGGAGGTGGGGAATGACAACCTTCGCTTGGTCTTGTTCCCTCTCCAGGTTATTTTTTCATTGCCTACATCTTTAAGAGTGGTTCATATCCTTTACGTTTACCAGTCTCTTCTTTAATGCCAAGTAAGAAGACTTCCATCTCCAACAGTCTATGAAGATATTATCTACCGGCCGGGCACGGTGGCTCAAGCCTGTAATCCCAGCACTTTGGGAGGCCGAGACGGGCGGATCACGAGGTCAGGAGATCAAGACCATCCTGGCTAACATGGTGAAACCCCCTCTCTACTAAAAAATACAAAAAAACTAGCCGGGCGAGGTGGCGGGCGCCTGTAGTCCCAGCTACTCGGGAGGCTGAGGCAGGAGAATGGCGTAAACCCGGGAGGCGGAGCTTGTAGTGAGCTGAGATCCGGCCACTGCACTCCAGCCTGGGCAACAGAGCAAGACTCCGTCTCAAAAAAAAAAAAAAAGAAAAAGAAAAGAAAATATTATCTACCATCGATAACTCCCTACTTACCAAAATGAATCTTCTTTCTCAGTTATCATTTTTTTGATCTCCAAATAACACTGATTGCAGGAGAGAGCCCTCCCTCTCAAAATCTGTCTCTACCTTTTATGACACTGCATCACCCATGTTTGCCTCCTACATGTTGATTGTGCCTCTTATCACTTCTTTCACTTTACCCACTGCCTGAGTCTTAGAAAAAGCCTAGTCCACAGAACTCTGCTCTTCTGTCCGTGCTTTCTTTCTAGAAAATTTTACTCAAAGACATATGAAAATATTTTCTCCCTTCTCTGAACTCCTTCAGCATTTATTGCCAGTATCACACATTTATGTAGCTAGAAGATAAGAAAAGTTTCATGAATATTCTTTATCTTTCTATCTAGATTGTAAGTGCCTCGAGGGTAAGAATGACTTTGGTATCCTCCACAGTGCCTAGACCCAACATCTTATATACGGAAAACATCCAGTATTTATGATTGCATACACTTAGAATGTGAAAGGTGTTTCAAATCATCTAGTCCAATACCTTGAGGTCTAGACATTTGCTTAAGGTCAAAATAAATTAATAATAGTCTAATCTGGAATCCATAGCTCCTGGTTCAAAACCAATAGATCTTTCTACAACATTATCTGTGAGAAAAATGATTAAGGTAACTGATTCATGCTGACTCATGTCCCTCTCAAAATTCATGTTGAAGCCCTTAACCCCGAAACTGACTCTATCGAAGAAGGAACGGCTGTGTAAAGACATAACAAGAAAGCAGCATCTGCAATTCAGGAAGAGAATCCTCACAAGAAACCAAACTAGCCAGCACCTTGATGATGATCTTCCAGTCTCCAGAACTGTGAGAAAATAAATGCCTATTGTTAAAGCTACCCAGTCTGTGGTACTTCATTATGGCAGCCCAAGTGGAACAAGACAATTGAGGAAAATGTTTTTTACTATAAAATGGGTATGACATTTGCCTTAATCTAACAGGAATTTTTTCATGAGAATAAATGTAGAGACCATTGAAAACTGTAGGTACTATGTTAACATAAATACTATTATATATACATGGAAGAAGACTTTTTAAAGTCATAGTTCATATAAGGCACAAAAATATCTTCTTTCAATACAAACTGAATTGAAGTAAGATTGGAAGATAAACCCAGAAGAGATAGGCAAAGTAAGTGCTACATAAAGAAAACTTTGTCTCTAAAGTGACTAGTGTGGAACCAGATCATTTTCAAATTCCTTCTAGCTCTAAAATTCCATCGCCCTTGTGATATGGATCACAGTGCGAAAACATACTAAAAAGCCAAGACTTATATTACTTATATTCAAATCATTTAAAGGACCCATGCTAAAATATACTGACAGCTGACATTTCCAAAGCTTTCATTTTAAACAAATATATTAACACAAAATGTGATAAGTCCATTGAATCTGAACTGCTTATGTTTTCTTTTTAAGTACAACTTTTAAGTAGTTATTGACCACACAGGATTATCCATTTTTACAAAGGAGAACACTGAAATTAACAAAGGTAAAGTAACTTGCTAAGATCAAGTTTATTTGACCCCTTGCCACAAATTTTTCTCAAGATCTTTAAATATTTTTAATAAAGAATATAATTTTATTTAAATATGTCTTATAGTAAACTATCCTATCCTATATCCGTATCTTTACAAAATAAGGGTTTTGTAGCATTTTGTTTGGACTAAAAGCTAGAAATATATCTTAGTTTTTTAAAAATAGAGAAGTATAAACACTAAAATTAGTTTACATGATAATACCTTTCGGGAATATGTTTTGGAATCTCTATGTCAAGTGACTTCATATGTAAGAGTTTGATCCCTGCTTCCATCCTGTTTGCTGCCACGACATCACAGGCAAGTTCATACATGGTCTTGGATAACTCACAGGCATACACGGAATGTGCTCCAGCTTTTTTAGCAAACATGCTACAAGGGAAAAAAGTGCTCCATCAAGAAAAGACAATCTACTGTATTTTTCTCAAATTTTAAGGAAATGATGATGCTAAAATGTGGGGTTTTTCCTTTTATTCTTTAACACAATCATTACTCATTCTGCATTAAAAAATAAACTAATATTCTTGTCTAGAAACAAATCATACAATAAAACATGGGATCTACTCTACTAAGACACAACTGGCATTATATCTTTAATGAATACTAACGGACTTTAACTTCGACAACTAGATTCCACCAGAATGTTAACATAAAAAAGACTCTTAAATTCATTATTCAAAATGTCAATAATCCCAAATTTTTCTTAGCAGTTATGTCCAGTTCTCGATAAAAGTTATAGTAAAAAACATAATAGTTACATAAATAACACTAATAAGATTATAATACTTTTAAATTCCAATGTTAAATTTTCTATATCTGCCAAAATCTTCAATTTACATTAGAATACATGTATATATCATTAAAATGCAATTACTACCAACCTTAGTATTCCAGTTCCTGCTCCAATGTCCAAAACACTTCTGGACCCCAAACAAACTGCCTTCTGGATTGCTGCATTATAAATCGTATTCCTCTTGGTGTCATTAAGCATGATAAAGTGCCAGCGTTCCACCAACCAGTTTGCAACACGATAAAAATTCTCCTTTGCATCACTGAAATCAGGGTTTAGCTTCACTGCTTTATGAAAATACCCAGCTGCTTCATCCCTAAAGCCCATTCTAGAGTAAAAAAATGACAAAGACAAAATATATTCAACTATATGCTATCATACTGCAGTACCTTTGTTTATGCCATTCACCTGGCCTGGGAATCCGATGCCAGCACCCCATATCCTGCCAATCCAAGTGCTACCTCTTTTGGGAATTTGTCTGTGAGGACTTCAAGCCTCAGTATTTCTTTATTTTCTGAACCACTACATTTACATATTCCAGGAGACAAAAAAGTACCTGACTACGAATTACTATTATACTAATGTATAGCAGAAGATGTCACAGTCATCCTCCATTTAGCCAACCCCATTCCCTCTGTACAACACACTAATGCCTATGGCTTAGTAGGCTCCTCTCTGGGGGGGCCTGCATGCCTTTTCTCTCAGCAACTGAGTTCAAGAGTCAGTTGTATTTGCTGCCAGATCAGTTTATGTCAGTTGTACTTGTTACTATAATTACATATTTTAATTAAATATTATACTAAGTAAATAAATATGACCGCATAAAGGGAATCATTGTGCCTAAGGACACTAAGCTAAACAAATGCTCTGAAAGAAAATCAGAGGCAAGTCACTCAAAATTAAGTACTATTTAATTATAGGTGAGCAAATAAAAAATAAAACACAGGAGAAAAAAACCTATCCAACCCTCTAGAACAGTGCTTCTCAAACTGTAATGAAAAACCTCTCCTCCCTTTTTTTCTTAATTTTTTATTTTTAAGAGTAGTCAAGTGCAATACTGAGAAGGAGGGAATCCTCCCTTTCTTAAACATCTAATTGTTTGCAGATCAATTAGATTCATATGGAGCTCGATTCATATGGAGCTCACACATCAGATTTCAGCAGCACCCAAACTGATCTATATACTCTCTTCTGCATTAGTTTCCTGATCATATGCTTGGATTTATAGCAATGTTAAATTGCTATACCCATTTCCAAACACTTACTCTCAATTTCTATACTTACCTGCCATTAACCACTAATCTGTGGGTGAGCACCAATGTGTGGACCACACATTGAACAGAACTGAGCTAGTAGAGCCCTTTTCATTCATAGTTCTTCATAAGTATCTTTAAGCATTCTGTCAAGTTTAGAGAAACTTTTTTTTTTCCTTTTTTTGAGACATAGGTTTGCTCTTGTTGCCCAGGCTGGAGTGCAGTGGCGCAATCTTGGCTCACTGCAACCTCCGCCTCCTGGGTTCAAGCAATTCTCTTGTCTCAGCCGCCTGAGTAGCTGGGATTACAGGAATGCACCATCAAGCCCAGTTAATTCTGTATTTTCAGTAGAGATGGGGTGTCTCCATGTTGGTCAGGCTGGTCACAAACTCCCAACCTCAGGTGATTCGCCCGCCTCGGGCTCCCAAAGTGCTGAGACTACAGGCATGAGCCACTGCACCTGGCTAGAGAAACTTAATCATACTATTCATTCTAGGTATGGGTTAAGCAAAAAAGACATTCTAGAAGTCCAAACAGGGAACTGCACTCTAACAAAAAGCAATGGCCCTATGTCCAATAAGAGGCACTCATGGTTTAGGTGAAAATTTAAATGTTTTCAGTTAACATATGTTATTTTAAGTTATCTTGAAGGTAGAACTATCTTGATCTTATTTGCAACTACCACTGTACATAGTACAGTACCATGTACATTGTATGTAATTATTATTTGTTGTGAGACTAACTCAGCAATGGGTATTAAACACACCCCTAATAATTTCCTGGGTTTGTACTTCCCTTAGGTTTGATATTTAATACATCACCAGTTTCCTTAAACTGAAATTCTAATCTAAAAAATATATAATCTACTCCATTAAAGCATATCTCATTGAAAGACCCAACATGTGTATCCATAATATCAGAGAAGTATAAGAATGCCAGGAGGGGGCGCCCAAGATGGCCGAATAGGAACAGCTCCAGCCTCCAGCTCTCAGCATGAGCGACACAGAAGACGGGTGATTTCTGCATTTTCAACTGAGCTTTGAAGAGAGCAGTGGTTCTCCCAGCACAGAGGTTGAGATCTGAGAATGGACAGACTGCCTATTCAAGTGGGTCCCTGACCCCTGAGTAGCCTAACTGGGAGACATCCCCCACTAGGTGCAGACCAACATCTCACACCTCACATGGCTGGGTACCGCTCTGAGACGAAGCTTCCAGAGCAAGAATCAGACAGCAACACTTGCTGTTCAGCAATATTCTATCTTCTGCAGCCTCCGCTGCTGATACCCAGGCAAACAGGGTCTGGAATGGACCTCAAGCAAACTCCAACAGACCTACAGCTGAGGGTCCTGACTGTTAGAAGGAAAACTAACAAACAGAAAGGATACCTACACCAAAACCCCATCAGTACGTCACCATCATCAAAGACCAAAGGCAGAGAAAACCACAAAGATGGGGAAAAAGCAGGGCAGAAAAACTGGAAATTCAAAAAATCAGAGCGCATCTCCCCCTCCAAAGAAACGCAGCTCATCGCCAGCATCGGAACAAAGCTGGACAGAAAATGACTTTGACAAGTTGAGAGAAGGCGGCTTCAGTAGATCAAACTTCTCAGAGCTATAGGAGGAACGACGTACCCAGCACAAAGAAACTAAAAACCTTGAAAAAAGAATGGATGAATGGATAATTAGAATAATCAATGCAGAGAAGGCCATAAAAGGACTGACAGAGATGAAAACCATAACACGAGAACTACGTGACAAATATACAAGCTTCAGTAACCGACTCAATCAACTGGAAGAAAGATTATCAGTGACTGAAGATCAAATGAACGAAATGAAGTGAGAAGAGAAGTGTAGAGAAAAAAAGAGTAAAAAGAAATGAACAGAGCCTCCAAGAAATATGGGATTATGTGAAAAGACCAAATCTATGTCTGATTGGTGTGCCTGAAAGTGACGGGGAAAATGGAACCAAGTTGGAAAACACTCTTCAGGATATCATCCAGGAGAACTTCCCCAACCTAGTAAGGCAGGCCAACATTCAAATTCAGGAAATACAGAGAATGCCACAAAGACACTCCTCGAGAAGAGCAACTCCAAGACACCTAATTGTCAGATTCACCAAAGTTGAAATGAAGGAAAAAAATGTTAAGGGCAGCCGGAGAGAAAGGTCGGGTTACCCACAAAGGGAAGCCCATCAGACTAACAGCAGATCTCTTGGCAGAAACTCTATAAGCCAGAAGAGAGTGGGGGCCAATATTCAACATTCTTAAAGAAAAGAATTTTCAAACCAGAATTTCATATCCAGCCAAACTAAGTTTCATCAGTGAAGGAGAAATAAAATCCCTTACAGACAAGTAAATGCTTAGAGATTTTGTCACCACGAGGCCTGCCCTACAAGAGATCCTGAAGGAAGCACCAAACATGGAAAGGAACACCCGGTACCAGCCATTGCAAAAACATGCCAAAATGTAAAGACCATCGAGGCTAGGAAGAAACTGCATCAACTAACAAGCAAAAAAACCAGCTAATATCATAATGACAGGATCAAGTTCACACATAACAATATTAACCTTAAATGTAAGTGGATTAAATGGTCCAATTAAAAGACACAGACTGGCAAACTGGATAAAGAGTCAAGACCCATCACTTTGCTGTATTCAGGAGACCCATCTCACATGCAGACACACACACAGGCTCAAAATAAAGGGATGGAGGAAGATCTACCAAGCAAATGGAAAACAAAAAAAGGAGGGGTTGCAATCCTAACCTCTGATAAAACAGACTTTAAACCATCAAAGATCAAAAGAGACAAAGAAGGCCATTACATAATGGTAAAGGGATCCATTCATCAGGAAGAGCTAACTATCCTAAATATATATGCACCCAATACAGGAGCACCCAGATTCATAAAGCAAGTCCTTAGAGACTTACAAAGAGACTTAGACTCCCATACAATAATAATGGGAGACTTTAACACCCCACTGTCAACATTAGACAGATCAAGACAGAAAGTTAACAAGGACATCCAGGAATTGAACTCAACTCTGCACCAAGCGGACCTAATAGACATCTACAGAACTCTCCACCCCAAATCAACAGAATATACATTCTTCTCAGCACCACATCGCACTTATTCCAAAATCGACCACATAGTTGGAAGTAAAGCACTCCTCAGCAAATGTAAAAGAACAGAAAGTATAACAAACTGTCTCTCGGACCACAGTACAATCAAACTAGAACTCAGGACTAAGAAACTCAATCAAAACCGCTCAACTACATGGAAACTGAACAACCTGCTCCTGAATGACTACTGGGTACATAACGAAATGAAGGCAGAAATAAAGATGTTCTTTGAAATCAATGAGAACAAAGATACAACATACCAGAATCTCTGGGACACATTTAAAGCAGTGTGTAGAGGGAAATTTATAGCACTAAATGCCCACAAGAGAAAGCAGGAAAGATCTAAAATTGACACCCTAACATCACAATTGAAAGAACTAGAGAAGCAAGAGCAAACACATTCAAAAGCTAGCAGAAGGCAAGAAATAACTAAGATCAGAGCAGAACTGAAGGAGACAGAGACACATAAAACCCTCCAAAACATCAATGAATTCAGGAACTGGTTTTTCGAAAAGATCAACAAAATTGATAGACCGCTAGCAAGATTAATAAAGAAGAAAAGAGAGAGGATCAAATAGACACAATAAAAAACGATAAAGGGGATATCACCGACCCCACAGAAATACAAACTACCATCAGAGAATACTATAAACACCTCTATGCAAATTAACTAGAAAATCTAGAAGAAATGGATAATTTCCTGGACACTTACACTCTCCCAAGACTAAACCAGGAAGAAGTTGAATCCCTGAATAGACCAATAGCAGGCTCTGAAACTGAGGCAATAATTAATAGCCTATCAACCAAAAAAAGTCCAGGACCAGACGGATTCACAGCCGAATTCTACCAGAGGTACAAGGAGGAGCTGGTACCATTCCTTCTGAAACTATTCCAATCAATAGAAAAAGAGGGAATCCTCCCTAACTCATTTTACAAGGCCAACATCATCCTGATACCAAAGACAGGCAGAGACACAACAAAAAAAGAGAATTTTAGACCAATAACCCTGATGAACATCGATGAAAAAATCCTCAATAAAATACTGGCAAACTGAAGCCAGCAGCAGCACATCAAAAAGCTTATCCACCATGATCAAGTGGACTTCGTCCCTGGGATGCAAGGCTGGTTCAACATATGCAAATCAATAAACATAATCCAGCATATAAACAGAACCAAAGACAAAAACCACATGATTATCTCAATAGATGCAGAAAAGGCCTCTGACAAAATTCAACAGCCCTTCATGCTAAAAACTCTCAATAAATTCAGTATTGATGGAACATATCTCAAAATAATAAGAGCTATTTATGACAAACCTACAACCAATATCATACTGAATGGGCAAAAACTGGAAAAATTCCCTTTGAAAACTGGCACAAGACAGGGATGCCCTCTCTCACCACTCCTATTCAACATAGTGTTGGAAGTTCTGGCTAGGGCAATCAGGCAAGAGAAAGAAATAAAGGGTATTCAGTTAAGAAAAGAAGACGTAGAAATTGTCCCTGTTTGCAGATGACATGATTGTATATTTAGAAAACCCCATTGTCTCAGCCCAAAATCTCCTTAAGCTGATAAGCAACTTCAGTGAAGTCTCAGGATACAAAATCAATGTGCAAAAATCACAAGCATTCTTATACACCAGTAACAGACAAACAGAGAGCCAAATCATGAATGAACTCCCATTCACAATAGCTTCAAAGAGAATAAAATACCTAGGAATCCAACTTACAAGGGATGTAAAGGACCTCTTCAAGGAGAACTACAAACCACTGCTCAGTGAAATAAAAGAGAACACAAACAAATGGAAGAATATACCATACTCATGGATAGGAAGAATCAATATTGTGAAAATGGCCATACTGCCCAAGGTAATTTATAGATTCAATGCCATCCCCATTAAGCTACCAATGACTTTCTTCACAGAATTGGAAAAAAACTGCTTTAAAGTTCATATGGAACCAAAAAAGACCCCGCATTGCCAGGACAATCCCAAGCCAAAAGAACAAAGCTGGCAGCATCACACTACCTGACTTCTAACTATACTACAAGGCTACAGTAACCAAAACAGCATGGTGCTGGTACCAAAACAGAGATATAGACCAATGGAACAGAACAAGAGTCCTCAGAAATAATACCACACATCTACAGCCATCTGATCTTTGACAAACCTGACAAAAACAAGAAATGGGGAAAGGATTCCTTATTTAATAAATGGTGCTGAAAAACTGGCTAGCCATAAGTAGAAAGCTGAAACTGGATCCTTTCCTTACTCCTTATACAAAAATTAATTCAAGATGGATTAGAGACTTAAATGTTAGACCTAAAACCATAAAAACCCTAGAAGAAAACCTAGGTAATACCATTCAGGACACAGGCATGGGCAAGGACTTCACGTCTAAAACACCAAAAGCAACTGCAACAAAAGCCAAAATTGACAAATGGGATCTATTTAAACTAAAGAGCTTCTGCACAGGAAAAGAAACTACCATCAGAGTGAAAAGGCAACCTACAGAATGGGAGAAAATTTTTGCAATCTAGTCATCTGACAAAGGGCTAATATCCAGAACCTATAAGGGACTCAAACAAGTTTACAAGAAAAAAACAAACAACCCCATCAAAAAGTGGGCAAAGGATATGAACAGACACTTCTCAAAAGAAGACATTCATACAGCCAACAGACACATGAAAAAATGCTCATCATCACTAGCCATCAGAGAAATGCAAATCAAAACCACAATGAGATACTGTCTCACACCGGTTAGAATGGCAATCACTAAAAAATCAAGAAACAACAGGTGCTGGAGAGGATGTGGAGAAACAGGAACACTTTTACACTGTTGGTGGGACTGTAAACTAGTTCAACCATTGTGGAAAACAGTGTGGCGATTCGTCAAGGATCTAAAACAAGAAATACCATTTGACTCAGCCCTCCCATTAGTGGGTATATACCCAAAGGATTATAAATCATGCTGCTATAAAGACACATGCACACGTATGTTTATTGCGGCACTATTCACAATATCAAGGACTTGGAATCAACCTAAATGTCCATCAGTGACAGATTGGATGAAGAAAATGTGGCACATATACACCATGAAATACTATGCAGCCATTAAAAAGGATGAGTTCGTGTCCTTTGTAGGGACATTGATGCAGCTGGAAACCATCATTCTCAGCAAACTATCGCAGGAACAGAAAACCAAACACCGCGTGTTCTCACTCATAGGTGGGAATTGAACAATGAGATCACTTGGACACAGGAAGGGGAACAGGAAGGGGGAGGGGGGAGGGATAGCATTAGGAGATATACCTAATGTAAATGACGAGTTAATGGGTGCAGCACACCAACATGGCACATGTATACATATGTAACAAACCTGCAAGTTGTGCACATGTACCCTAGAACTTAAAGTATAATAATAATAATAATAAAATGCCAGAATGCCCTTTTTCTTTTAACTAGGAAAAACTTTATCTTCTTGATTAGCAATTTAAATACATTTTGTTTAAATCTGATGCTACTAGACTAACAAAAGGTTGTGAAGTTGAGATACTCCAGACAAACTTTACTACACAAACAAGTGTCAGGAGAAGCAGCTATTGTTTACTTTGGAAATATTTTTCTCCTGGAACAGATTCTTTCGGTGGAGAGTAAATGATATGCTATTTTTGACGAGAAAAGGAGTATAAAACAAAAATACCAAGAACCATTGTAAGTCAAGAACAAAGGTAAATTCGATAGCAAACGCCACATTCACACTATCACGAATTCTGAACTGCTACTATCCAAATTGAAATTTTGCTTAGTTACATCTCCCCAAAGCAAACTAATACCACGGATTTTTTATCGTAATGACTGGTAACTGCTCAGACTAATGTTCTACAACAACAGTTCACTAAAAGTTACAATCTGCCAAAAGTATGTAAGAGTTCCACTTTTCTGTCAAATTGAGTTTATCCTGAAACATAAGTCTTGGAATTTTATGATCACCATATGTGTATAATCTGGAAATATAATTGAATCCTATAGAGTAACTCTCATTATATAAAGAACAAAAGAAAACTTTGGAATTAAAATATAGATTTTTTAAAAATTAATTTGAGGAGATTATTCATAAAAAAGATTTTTAAAAATCTTTTAAAACAAATTTCATTTAAGTGGAAAGAGGTTGCTAATTTGTAGAAAGTGGATGCTATAGCTGATCAGGTTAGCTGTTAACATGAACAAGTAACCCTCAGTTGATTATCTGCCTTATTTTTCTACTTATTAACATACTCTACAATTAAGAATTATCAAATATTTGTTTTTTAAAGGAGAATTCATTGTCACTCCCTAGGCCATGTTAATTAAGACTGTTAAAATGCCTTGCAGTTACATTACTGAGACTAGCTAATAAAGTTTGGCAAAGTATTTCTTATATAGAACTTTTCATTGAATAAAATTTAATATAACTTGGCTGGGCGTGGTGACTCATGCCTTTGGGCGCCACTTTGGGAGGTCAAGGCAGGTGAATCACTAGAGGTCAGGAGGTTGAGACTATTCTGGGCAACATGGTAAAACCCCATCTCTATTAAAAATACAAAAATTAGTTGGGCGTGGTGGCTTGCGCCTGTAATCCCAGCTACTCCGGAGGCTGAGGTATAAGAATTGCTTGAACCTGGGAGGCAAAGGTTGCAGTGAGCTGAGATCCTGCCACTGCACTCCAGCCTGTGTGACACAGCAAGACTCCGTCTCAAAAAAAAAAAAAAAAAAAAAAAAACTTAATATAAGCAAATAAGGAAAAGAATGATACTAGAGAACAATTACTGAACATGTAAAGGGATCTTTCCATATAAAATAGGACATTATAATCATTTTCCTAAATAAGAATTCTCCCACTGTTTTGTACAAGGCTGTGAAATTAAATGTATTAAAACAAACCCAAAATAAAAATTTTTTGTTTTCACCAGTTTTTCCTAAAGTTTCTATGGAGAGTACACAGAAATTCCAATGAAGAAAAAAGCTGTTCTATGAAAAAGTTACATTTCATTTACAAAAACACTTATGTATACATAAGAAACTCACTACTACTTTGTTTAAATTTATTGTGCAGCCTCAACAGAAAGTCATTCTGTCTTGACAGGTAGGAATTTTTTTTGTTTTTTTTTTGAGATGGAGTCTTGCTCTGTCACTCAGGCTGAAGTGCAGTCGTGCGATTTTGGCTCACTGCAACCTCTACCTCCCAGGTTCAAGCGATTCTCCTACCTCAGCCTCCCGAGTAGCTAGGACTACAGACGTGTGCCACCATACCCGGCTACTTTTTGTACTTTTTTTAGTAGAAACAGGGTTTCACTATGTTGGCCAGGCTGGTCTCGAACTCCTGACCTCAACTGATCTGCCTGCTTCGGCCTCCCAAAGTGCTAAGAATACAGGCATGAGACACCACACCCAGACTAGAATTTTTTCAAATAAGCAATTGTTAACAAAAAATTCTACACATCAAATCTCAAAATTTTTTTCTGAGGAAAGACATATGATTCAAAATTATAATACATATTCATACATCTTATTACCAATGACCATATAAAGAGTTACATTAATTATCACAGAGAAGTACATTTGTCAGGTTAATGATCCATGTTCTTCTTAAAAGTTATTTATAAAACATTATTTCTCCACACAGAAAAAAAAAAAGCATAATAAACAATGAGTTGATTACTCTATTAAATTAATGTCTTAAAACTGTACAGAGTACACACACTGCCTTCCCAGAGCCCTAGCCCTGCACAGTCCAGTGAGCCACTCAAGGGCCCCGTGGGCACCAGAGACAAAGGTAGCAGATTGATTAACAGCTGATGAACTCAAGATACGTTTAATAAGAGAAATTCTGTGGTCACTTAGGAATTTTGTAGTTCATTATTCATAATATTAAAGTTTTTTTCAGCTGGATGTGATTTGAGGGAAAGAAAAAGCAATTAGTGAGGAAATGCATGAAAATACCTAAAAGGGGCTGGGCGCGGTGGCTCAAGCCTGTAATCCCAGCACTTTGGGAGGCCGAGGCGGGCGGATCACGAGGTCAGGAGATCAAGACCATCCTGGCGAACACGGTGAAACCCTGTCTCTACTAAAAAAAAATACAAAAAAATTAGCCGGGTGAGGTGGCAGGCGCTTCTAGAGGCTGAGGCAGGAGAATGGCGTGAACCCGGGAGGCGGCGGAGCTTGCAGTAAGCCGAGACTGTGCCACTGCACTCCAGCCTGGGCGACAGAGTGAGACTCCGTCTCAAAAAAAAAAAAAAAAATACCTAAAAGGAACATTTAAAATGAGATTTATTAACTAAATTCCTAGGAATGTGAGCAACTGTCACTTTCAAACTTGGCAGAACCATGCTCAGTCCCCATTACTCTGAAACTTTCAAACTCAGATGCAATGTTAACCTTTCCTTTTATTTCCTGTACTTTCACAGAATTCTTCATGCACATGTACTGGTATGCAGAAAGAGTTAGCATAGCAGGGGGCTGACTGCCACCCTTTGAAAGTCCTGATTACAAAAGTGTCCCTTGGCTGGCATCTGGGAATTTGGATTTGGGGAGGGTTCTCACTGTCCTAACTCGTAGTGTGCCTAAACTGATTATACAAACAATGCGGTTTATGCTCAACACCTGACCTGCTTTTCTTCTGGGAATCTAAAATTTTAGTATATGCCAGACAGAGGGTACCTAAGTGTCCAGCTCCCAGTAAAAACCCTAGGCCCTGAGCCTCTAATGAGTTTCACCAGTTGGCAACATTTCACGTGTGTTGTCATAACTCACTGGGGGAATGAAGTGCATCTTGTGTGACTTCAGTAAAAGAAGAACTTTGGAGGCTTGCACCTGGTTTTCCTTTACACTTTGCCCAATACACATTTACCCTTTGCAAATTTTGCTTTGTATCCGTTCATAGTAATACACAAGAGCCGTGCCTAGGACTATATGGTGAGGCCTGTGAGCCCCTCTAGCAAATCAGCAAATCTGGGAGTGGTTCCAAGACTCCCAACATATAAGTTATCAACTTATTGCCAAATTCACCCTTTTTTACCTGCTCTGTGAATAATGTATCTGGCTCTTTAATATTCTCCCACCAGTTGGTACAAGGGTAAGCTTTGTTGGTAAAAAGTGTGGAGAGCCCGGGTGTGGTAGCTCAAGTCTGTAATCCCAGCCCTTTGGGAGGCCGAGGCCAGAGGATCGCTTGAGCCCAGGAGTTCCAGACCAGCCTGGGCAAC
Source organism: Piliocolobus tephrosceles (assembly GCF_002776525.5). Taxonomy (NCBI): domain Eukaryota; kingdom Metazoa; phylum Chordata; class Mammalia; order Primates; family Cercopithecidae; genus Piliocolobus; species Piliocolobus tephrosceles. The sequence goes on along the minus strand of NC_045436.1, from coordinate 42,239,543 downwards.
AATATGGCAAAATCCTGTCTCTACAAAAAAAGACAAAAAATTAGCCAGGTGTGGTGGCACGTACTGCAATCCCAGCTACTGGTGTGCAGGTGAGGGGCTGCTGAGGTGGGAAGATCACCAGAGCCTGGGAGGTCAAGGTTGCAGTGAGCCGTGATGGTGCTACTGCACTCCAACCTGAGTAACACAGTGACACACTGTCTCAAAAAAAAAAAAAAGTGCTGGAGGCCAGGCGTGGTAGCTCACACCTGTAATCCCAGCACTTTGGGAGGCTGAGGTGGGTGGATCGCTTGAGGTCAGGAGTTCGAGCCTGGCCAATATGGTGAAACCCCGTCTCTACTAAAAATACAAAAAGTAGCCGGTTGGGGTGGCAGGCGCCTGTAATACCAGCTTCTCAGGATGCTGAGGCACGAGAATCACTTAAACCCGGAAGGTAGAGGTTGCAGTGAGCTGAGATCACGCCACTTCACTCCAGCCTGGGTTACAAAGTGAGACTCTGTCAAAAAAAACAAAAAGTGCTGGAGAGACACTGTAGGAAGAAAGGGTTTTGCTTCCTGATTCCAGTGTGCTTAGGGCTCCTCTAGAACCAAGCTCCTGAAATACACGGCAGCTAGCAGCATCCAAGAGTCAGCAGCTTCCCCAAGGCCCTTTACCCTACTACATGGTTTTGTAATGGAGTACCTCTGATGAGATACTTCCCCATGAAGCTTTCTCTGGCACCCCGGCACCCCAAATGGCAAAACTATAGCCAGTTCCAGAAAACAAATTTACAAGAAGTTCCCTGGCAAGGCACTACAGTGACTTTTCTGCCATCCTGAGCAGCACAGCTGTGCCCTCTTCAATAAGGTACAGAACTCAGCCCAGTGAGGGGAACTCTTCCTTGGATACTCTTACTCCTAGGGGCAGTGGCTATTATGTAGTACATTACATAATATTAAAACTGCTATGATATTACATATCTGCTATTCTTTTCAGTTCTCCTTACTTAATAATTCTCTATATTAAACTTTCCCTATTAAAATTACTGTATGACTTATCCCTATCCAGACTAATACAGAATCTTTTTTTTTTTTTTTTTTGAGAGTCTCGCTCTGTTGCCCAGGCTGGAGTGCAGTGGCACAATCTCGGCTCACTGCAAGCTCTGCCTCCCGGGTTCACACCATTCTCCTGCCTCAGTGTCCCAAACAGCTGGGACTACAGGCGCCCGCCACCATGCCCAGCTAATTTTTTGTATTTTTAGTAGAGACGAGGTTTCACCATGGTCTCGATCTCCTGACCTCGTGATCCCCCCACCTCGGCCTCCCAAAGTGCTGGGATTACAGGTGTGAGCCACCGCACCCGCCCAATACAGAATAATTCTTAACAAGTAATACTAAAATCACTACAAACCTGAAGAGATGCTCCCCCATACTATTGCAAATCACTTCATCATCAGGAAACAGTTCCAAGGCCTGCTCATAGCAACCAAGTAAGTCTTGTATCCGATTGAGAGCATCAAGCTCTTCAGCCCATCTGAAAAGTGTGTACTGAAAAGTTTCCTTTACAAATAAAAAAAAAATATAAATTAGTCAATAACATAACAGATGAAAGAATATACAACATTAGTTGAAGATTTCAAGCGACAGAACTTAATTACTATTGAACGATCACCTTCAATTTCATTTAGCTTTAGTAGGCACTGTTTTCTGAACCAGTGCACAAATGAATGAATTTTACCACCTACATGGCCATAATAAGCAGAATTAGTCTGACCACTCTCTAAACTCCCTCCATTCTTAGCTGCTGTATCACACTCTCCTTATTCTCCAGCTGCCTCATTTTTGTGGGTTCCTGTGTTTTTAGAGTTTGTCCTTGGCTTTCTTCTTTTTTCTCTCATCCATCCCTAATGCATTTATTATCACCCATGTGTTGATGGATGCTACGTTTACATCTCTAGTCAAGACCTTCTCTTCTGAACCTCAGACTCATAGATACAACTTCCTAATAGTCATTTCAACCAGGCAAGGGATCTCCAGCCATTGCGAATGTAGTCCAACTGAACAATCCTTGTGCAAAGAACTGAGGCAACATAAATCATGTTCTTATCCTCACAGAGACCCTATAGAGAGAAATTGAACATAAAATTTTGGAAAAGTTCACAATGTTCTAAACTGAACTCATCATATTCCTCTGACACAAGACATAAGATTAAGATACCACTCAACCTCAAACCATAAAATCACCTTATAATGGTACCTTAACTCCACATACACTGTTTCAAACCTAGCCAATGCTCTCTCAATATCTTTAAATCTGTTACCTCCTCTCCATCCCACAGTTACAACCTAATCTGGCCCTTCTAACCATTTGCTGGACTACAGCAACAGCCTTAACGCTGTCACTTTAGTTCCAATCGCATCTCCCTCCAGCCATTCTCCATGCTGCAATACTGTGAAAAGACGGAAAGCCTTAGTCATTACAGCATTACCATTAAAACATTTTAAATCATCTTCACATATTTTATACAAAAGAGTTGATACTTGGAACTGAATCTTGAGGGAGTTTACTAGAGAGACAAGGATAAGAAAGGAGATTCTGGCTGGGCACGGTGGCTCATGCCTGTAATCCCAGCACTTTGGGAGGCCAAAGCGGGCAGATCACCTGAGGTCAGGAGCTCGAGACCAACCTGGCCCATATGGTCTAAAATATATAAAATATAAAAATTAGCCAAAGATGGTGGCAAACATCTATAATCCCTGCCACTTGGGAGGCTGAGGCTAGAGAATCACTTGAACCTGGGAGGTGGAGGTTGCAGTGAACCGAGATCGCACCACTGCATTCCAGCCTAAGAGGTAAGAGACTCTGTTCCAAAAAAAAAAAAAAAACCCACACAGATTATATGAAATGGATCAGAGGGTCTACAGATAAGTGGCTTGGTGTGGCTGGAGTTTGGGTATTGAGAATAGAGTAGCAGGAAATGAGATTTCTACAAGGGGCCCATACAAAGAAATACAATTTGTTCGGCAGGAAACAGAACTAGTTGCTTACCCTACTGAATTTCAGGCATCACACTACAAATTTCACATATACTTTTTTTTCTTTCTTTCTGAGATGGAGTCACACTCTGTCACCCAGGCTGGAGTACAGTGGCGCGATCTTGGCTCACTGCAATCTCTGCTTCCTGGGTTCAAGCGATTCTTCTGCATCAGCCTCCGGAGTAGCTGGGACTACAGGTGCATGCCACCACAGCCGGCTAATTTTTTGATTTTTAGTAGAGACGGGGTTTCACCATATTGGCCAGGCTGGTCTCGAACTCCCCACCTTGTGATCCGCCCGCCTCGGACTCCCAAAGTGCTGGGATTACAGGCGTGAGCCAGCACGCCCAGCCTAAATATACTTTTAATACACAGCAATTTTTTTTTTTTTTTTTGAGACGGAGTCTCGCTCTGTAGCCCAGGCTAGAGTGCAGTGGCGCCATCTCGGCTCACTGCAAGCTCCGCCTCCCAGGTTCACGCCATTCTCCTGCCTCAGCCTCTCCCAGTAGCTGGGACTACAGGAGCTCGCCACCACGCCCGGCTAATTTTTTGTATTTTTAGTAGAGACGCAGTTTCACCGTGGTCTGGATCGCCTGTCTTCATGATCCGCCCGCCTCGGCCTCCCAAAGTGCTGGAATTACAAGCTTGAGCCATCGCGCCAGGCCAATACACAGTAAATGTTTTTTAAGACAGGCAGTGTCCCTGTTTCACAGAAGAGGAAACTAAGAAACAAGTAACTGAGGAAAGATCCCTTGAGTTGATCCATTTTTCTATTGTTGCCTACCTAGAGAAGCAAACTGTATCTAAACATATCATCTCCTCCTAAAGTAGGCCAGCTGGTCCTGAAATTTACACCAAGTTTACATGAACTACAAACATCTAGACGCTACAGACATTTAGTGGGTAGAGATCAAAGATGCTGCCAAACATACTGCAATGCACAGGACATCATCCCTCCCCCCATAACAAAAAATTATCCCATTCAAAATGTCAATAGTGCTGAGGTTGAGAAACCCTCAGTCTAAATAAAGCAAAGTAATTGCAAATTTGAGTTAAATCATTTTTCATAATTTAGATTCTAAAAGTACTTGAAAAAAGTACAGCATTTCAACAGAATAACTGTTGCAAATAATCCAATAATTGAAGTTTAAAGAATCCATCATTAAATGATAACCACTTCAGGCTAATTACACACTTTATTCAACTCGAGGCCCGCTATATTCCTACTACACACAATATGACAAATCCAAAAGCCCTTAAGCCAGGGTATGCTTAAATTAGATATAGGGAGAAGAGGATCATGTGAGACCTCATTTCCAATTCGAGGGCCTTTAGAATTCTAAATGAGATGGAAGTTTTGAAACTGAGAAATGACAACATTTGACTTTTGTTGCAAAAACCTAGCTATGTTGACACAGACTGCAGGAGAGAGCTCAGTTGAGAGCCGACTGCAACAGCTAGCATATGACTGAAGCTCAAACCAGGGTAGCAAAGGGGAAGATGGTGAGAACTGATAAGATTTCTGGCATATTTCGAAGGTGAAGACGGCAGGATTTTCCTCTGGGCAGGTCGTAGGTGTGAATAAAAGAAAGCTGTCAAGGGTGAACAGTAAATATTGATAGCGACCACCCAGCCAAGCATCCTGGCCCCTCCGCCTTTTTTTTTTTTTTTTTTTTAATTTTATTTTTTTTTTTACGAGGACGTTGGATCTGCCAGCAAGTGAGAAAAAAGGATCCTCACCTTCACGTTGTCTTTTAGCTCCGGCGCCAGGCTGAGCACGAGGAGGTAGTGGGCATAGGCGGTGCCGAAGTCCTGGACGCCCAGACAGTGCTCTGCGCTCTGCAAGGACCGCGACACCAGCTCGTCCCGGCCGGCTGCCCCAGCGCCACCCCCGGCGTCTCGGCGGGACCTGAGCCGCGAGTTCGACATGGCAGTCACCACTTGTATGGCCAAAGGGAAGATATTTTGTAAACAGGACTAGAAAACTGTCTCGATGCTACACTTCCAGGGACCAGACAACTGCTCAAGGACCTGTACAAGAAAGTTACCCTCCGCCGCGGGTAAACTAGCTCACCGGAGCACAGCCGGAAGCTCCGCCCCGTCCTGGCTCCGCCGGCGGCGCAGACCGTGACGCACACCCCGCTATTGCGGACCAGGCCGGCGGCGCACGCTACGCGAACGTCAGCGCACCCGACGTGGGCACGTCACTGCCGCCCACTTCCGCAGGAGCGATCACTGTGCGTGAGTATAGTAGAGCTCATGTGGCAGGACCTGTCCAGTCCCGTGCCCTTTTTTTTCCCTGCTGAAGCAGACCTCTCTCTCCCTCTTGCACTCCGAGAGTGTGTGGCTTTCTACTGCAAGACCTTGTTGTACAGACCCAGGCAGTGCGGAGCGCCACCCGCTCATGAGGGACGGTCAAGCATTTGTGATGATGCTTAAGACATTTTGGATCGTGATGCACAAAATTTCAAGACCGGAAAGAACCTGGACATAACAAAAGCACCTCAGACGTGTTAGAGGAAATGCTTTCACAGGCATTTCAAATCATTCTCACAAAACTTGGCTAGGTGGACCTTTGGATCACACTCGTCTTGATGGCAAACGTGATATCCTGAGAAGTGACTTGCTCAAAGTCACACAACCAGCTAGTGGCATAGGTATGGTTCAAATCCAAGTTCCCTGCCAACTACTATCTGTTCAGTTATAAGATGAGCTTAGGGGTTATTACACTGTTCCATGTCTTATCACTGGATAGTGGTTACATTAATACAAAGACAAAGTTTTTCCACATTCAAGTATGGCCTCTAAGATGCAGATTCCAAACTCTAAAAGGGAGGGGAGCATAGTTATTACGGCCAAAAAGTTATTTTTGTCCCAATTTTCAAACACATTAATGGACAATATCTTAAATCGAGCATTTTGCATATCAAACTAATATGCTTTGAGGGCTCCTCTAATTCTCAGAAACACGTCATGCCTTTTTGCCTTCTCTTCTGATCCAATTACCTGAACTACCCTTTTTTCTGAGCACTTGCCAGTGTAAATCCTAATCAGTATTTTTAGGTTCCAGTTCACTAGATTGTGAGATATTCTTAATCACTTTTGTGACCTTTGCACCTAGGGGATTATGATGCAAAGTAAGGACTTTGTTTTTTTTTGTTTTTTTTTTTTTTTTTTTTGAGATGGAGTCTCGCCCTGTGGCAGGCCTGAGTGCAGTGGTGCGATCTCGGCTCACTGCAACCTCTACCTCTAGGGTTCAAACGATTCTCCTGCCTCAGCCTCCCAAGTAGTTGGGACTACAGGCGAGCGCCACCACGCCAAGCTAATTTTTGTAGTTTTAGTAGAGGCAGGGTTTCACCATGTTGTCCAGGATGGTGATTTTTGTTTAATTTAATGCAAAGGGCCAGCGCGGTGGCTCACGCCTGTAATCCCAGCACTTTGGGAGGCCAAGGCGGACAGATCACTTGAGATCAGGGGTTCGAGACCAGCCTGGCCAACTTGTGAAGCCCTGTCTCTACTAAAAATAATAATAATAATACAAAAATTAGCCGGGCGTGCTGATGGGTAATCCCATCAATTACAGTAGCTGTAATCCCAGCTACTCGGGAGGCTGAGGCAGGAGAATCGCTTGAACCCAGAAGGCAGAGGTTGCAGTGAGCAGAGATCGTGGCATTGCACTCCAGCCTGGATGATAAGAGTGAAACTGAGTGTCAAAAATAACAATAATAATAATAATTTAATGCAAAGTATAGCCCCACTCCTAGGTTTTGCACGTAGACTTTTCCAACTATTCATGTTCCTATTTCTCTCCTATCCTTAATTGCTACTTTCTGTACAAAACAAATTAGGACTGAATGTATGATACTTCCTTAACGAAACTGAAACGTCTAAGGCTAAGGCCTTTCTATTCCTAGTAGGAATCAACAGAACATGAAAGGGCCATTGGACTTCTTAAAAAAGGGCATTCGAGAGCAAGCTTGGTCCTTTCTAGCCCATCCAATCAGCATTCCTTACGATTATTTATTTTAAAAAGGCCTATTAAAGCTACCTTTCCTACTTTAGTCACAAGAGCACTATAACCATCAAATGAGATAATATATAGAAACATTTTTTATCTGATATACATATAGAGTTAATATTATCCATTGTTACTATTATCTAGAATCACTTAAAAATTATCTGGATGGCTGAGCACGGTGGCTAACGCCTGTAATCCCAGCACTTTGGGAGGCCAAGGCGGGCGCATCACAAGGTCAAGAGATTGAGACCGTCCTGGCTAACACGGTGAAACCCTGTCTCTACTAAAAATACAAAAAATTAGCTGGGTGTGGTGGCGGGCGCCTGTAGTCCCAGCTACTCGGGAGGCTGAGGCAGGAGAATGGCGTGAACCTGAGAGGGCGAGCTTGCAGTGAGCCAAGATTGTGCCACTGCACTCCAGCCTGGGTGACAGAGCGAGACTCTGTCTCAAAATAAATAAATAAATAAATCTGGATTATTAAAATAAAAATTAGGTTACTAACACCTGTAAGTATTTGATCAAAAGTGTATGCACCCATATCCTTTAAGTGTCAAATGTGGTTGACTGAAACCTCTTTTCAGAAAGCAGAAAGAAACCTCCCAGTCTTTCACTGCAGAAAAGTGGGTTGGAGATGAATCACTGAAACGTCATCCTTCCAGTCGCCTCTGTGAGTCCCTGCTTCAGCTGAATTACATCACTTTACATATTATCTTGTACTCCAGGGCATGCTTTCTGCTTCCACAGGGGCAGGGTTTCTTTTCTTTTGTTTTGCTCCATTTTGTTTTTTGGTCTGTTTGGTTCATTGAGATAACCTGAGTACCTAAAACACCTAGACTGCATGAAACTTATACTGAACATATTTCTACCAAGTCTGTGGAGGGCAAGAGATGGAGGAGGGACTTGAGACGGAGTTTCATTCTTGTTACCCAGGCTGAAGTGCAATGGTGTGATCTAGGCTCACTACAACCTCCGCCTCCTGGGTTCAAGCGAATCTCCTGCCTCAGCCTCCCGAGTAGCTGGGATTACAGGCAGCCACCACACCCGACTAATTTTGTATTTTTAGTTGAGATGGGGTTTCTCCATGTTGGTCAGGCTGGTCTTGAGCTCCTGATCTCAGGTGATGCACCCACCTCTGCCTCCCAGAGTGCTGGGATTACAGGCGTGAGCCACCGTGCCCAGCCAATTATTTGCATTTTTTGGTGTTTTATCTAAAGCTTCAAAACATTCTGTACATAGAGTAGGTCATTTGAAAAAATGGAATGATACAAATAGCATGGAACATCTGATGACCTTAAGAAACTGGAATTGGCTGGGTATGGTGACTCATGCCTGTAATTCCAGAGCTTTGAGAGGCTAAGGCAGGAGAATGACTTGAGGCCAGGAGTTCAAGACCAGCCTGAGCAACATAGCAAGACTCCACCTCTACAAAAAATTTAAAATAAAAATGTTAGCTGGCTGTGGTGGCACACACCTGTGGTCCTAGGTACTCAGGAGTCTGAGATGGGAGGATCTCCGAGGAGTTCGAAGCTTCAGTTAGCTATGATTATACCACTGCACTCTAGCGACAGAGCAAGACCGTGTCTCAAATAAATAAATAAATAAACTGGAATCGTAAATATATTTTGATTACTATTTTCTGTTCCTTTATTACTTCAGTACTGGTTGAGGCTGAGTTACCTAAGATTCTTCATCTTTATGAAGATTAACTGAATTTATTGTAATTACCTTTCATGCCTTTTGGAAGAGCCCTATATTCAAAGAACCCAGAAGTACGATGAAAAACAAAGGCAGAATGTAGGTTATACTTTTTTATTCTTAATCAAAGATTTCTTTAGAAACATTGAAAGCATCACTTTCTTGTTGACAATAGCCCTTTTGCCCCTCACAACTATGATCTTCACCTCTGAGAATCTATTTGGTTCCTTCCTTTACATTTCCTTTTTTACCCTCTTTTAGGATTCTAAGAAAAACCTCAATGATATAGAAAACCGCTGCGGACTGGGAGGCAGGTCCAAATGTGGTTGTGTTTCATCATATTCTGGGCACCTTGTCAATAGACCACACATGCCAAACACAGAAGTAAAACCAGCTGAAGGGCTCTCAGTCAACTTTCCAATGTGCAAAAGTTTAAGGTTAACAAGTGGGGAAAATGCTCATAGAAAGTGTATTAACAACGGGCTGGGAGCAGTGGCTCATGCCTTAATCCCAGTACTTTGGGAGGCCAAGGTGGTCAGATGACTTGAGGTCAGCAGTTCAAGACCAGCCTGGGCAACATGGTGAAAACCTTGTCTCTACTAAAAATACAAACATTAGCTGGGTGTGGTGGCATGCACCTGTAGTCCCAGCTATTCCGGAGGCTGAGGTGGGAGGATTGTTTGAACCTGGGAGATGGAGGTGGCAGTGAGCCCCGATCGTGCCACTGCACTCCAGCCTGGGTGACAGAGCCAGACTCAGTCTCTAAATAAATTAATTAATAAAAAATAAGAATAAAGCATATTAACAAGGGATAAACAACTTGTCAGCTTGTTGTGTTTATAAATGTAGAGGTTCTTTTTTTTTTTTTTTTTGAGATAGAGTTTCACTCTGTCACCCAGGCTGAAGTGCGGTGGCACGATCTCGGCTCACTGCATCTTCCACCTCCCATGTTCAAGCAGTTCTCTGCCTCAGCCCCCCAAGTAGCTGGGATTACAGGCGCCCACCACCATGGCCTGCTAATTTTTTTTTTTTTTTGTATTTTTAGTAGAGACGGGGTTTCACCATCTTGACTGGGCTGATCTTGAACTCCTGACCTCGTGATTCACCGCCTCGGTCTCCCAAAGTGCTGGGATTACAGGCATGAGGTACCGCGCCCAGCCTGGTTCATTCTTTTCTTCTTTTTCTTTTTCTTTTTTTCTTTTTAGAGACAGGGTATCACTCTGCTGCCCGGGATGGAGTGCAGTGGCATGATTATAGCTCACTGCAGCCTCAAACTCTTAGAACAAGTGATCCTTCTACCTCAGCCTCCTGAATAGCTGGGACTACAGGTCCATGCCACCACACATAACTAATTTTTAAATTTATTGTACAAATAAACTCTTAGCATGTGGCCCAGGCTGCCCTCGAACTCCTGGCCTCAATCAATGCTCCCATCCCAGCCTGCAAAAGTCCTGGGATTACAGTTGTGAGCCACTGTGCCCTGTGAGGTTTAAACATTTTTCTGGGATCTGGTTTGTTTTATTTTTGGTTTGGAGCCCTGTTCGCAACTCTTTGTGCATTTTAGGATCATTTGGGGAGTTTTTAAACAGTATCAGTGAGTAGATCTCGTCCCTGGAGATGCTAATTTAACTAGCCTGGAATGGGGTTGGGCATGAGTATTTTTGCTATGGTTGCCTATGGATTTAAAGATGTGTGGTGGCTCATGCCTGTAATCCCAGCACTTTGGGAGGCTGAGGCAAGTGGATCACCTGAGGTCAGAAGTTGGAGACCAGCCTGGTTCAACAAAGCAAAACCCTGTCCCTGTCACTACTAAAAATACAAAAATTAGCTGGACATGGTGGCACGCACCTGTAGTCCCAGCTACTTGTGAGACTGAGGCACAAGAATCGCTTGAACCTGGGAGGTGGAGGCTATAGTGAGCCAAGATCGCACCACTGCACTCCAGCCTCTAAAAAAAAAAAAAGAAAAGATACTCTCTTTAAGCGATATGGTATAAGACATAAGGCCAATTTAGGGAGTGAAAATATAATTTTTTTTATGACCTGTTAGAATTGTGAGGGTTCTCTCAATTTAATTCTTTTGAATTTAAGTAACAATATAATAACATAATGAGAAATAGAATGTTCATCTTACTGAATTACCTGTTGAAGAGAAAATTTTATAATTGGATCAACAAAATACTATGGCTACAGACCAACTGTTGGGCATTGAAATTTACTTTGATAATTTTCACTGCTAAGTATTTCCAGCTTATTCAATCTATTTAACTACAATTAAGATACTTTGTTTTATAACACTCCTTTTCTAATCGTTCCATATGCAATTTCAAAATCTAGAACTCAATTTAAATATAAAATTGTAATAATGGCCAGACCAATGCTGGGTTTGGAATCTGAGTGTTCTCAGTGTACAAGGTCCTATAATAATGCGACAGCAGAGTTCAGAGACAATAAGAGGGAAAATCCACTTGAGCGCTACTCCGCACCAGGTCCATTCTCACTCTGCTATAAAGAACTACCTGAGACTGGGTAATTGATGAAGAAAAGAGGTTTAATTGACACATAGTTCCACAGGCTTAACTGGAAGCATGAATGGGAGACCTCAGGAAACTTACAATCATGGCAGAAGATGAAGGGGAAACAAGTACCTTCTTTACATGGAGGCAGGAGAGAGAACAAAGGGGTAAGTGCCGCACACTTTTTAAACCATCAGATCTCATGAGAATGAGAACAGCAAGGGGGTAATCTGTCCCCATGATCCAATCACCTCCCACCAGGCTCCTCCCCTGCCATGTGGGAATTACAGTTCGACATGAGATTTGGGTGGGGAGACAGAGCCAAACCAGATCACCTAGTTTAGGCAAAGCATCCTTTTTAAAATTTCTCAGTCTCCTGTTCATAATTCTGTCTTAGTATTTACCCTATTACGTTCAAATGGCCTGTTTGTCCTCCTGACTAGAAAGTGGGTTCCTAGGCCTCAAGGAAGTATGTCTTATTCATTTTTCATCACTAGCATTCAAAATAGTAACTAGAACAAAAGAAGTCATTACGTATCTGATTAACCTGAAATGGAGGCAGCTAAAGAGAGGTAGAGAAAGAGGAAGAATTGAAAGATGTGTCAAAAACAAAGACTACAGGACTTAAAACAACTACATGATAGGAGTAACAGGGACATAAGAAAAAGGGAGAGATTAGGCTGGGCGCAGTGGCTCACACCTGCAATCCTAGCACTTTGGGAGGCTGAGGCAGGTGGATCACCTGAGGTCAGGAGTTCGACACCAGCCTGACCAACATGGTGAAACCCTGTCTCTATTAAAAATACAAAAATTAGCCAGGCGTGGTTGCAGTTGCCTGTAATCCCAGCTACTTGGGAGACTGAGGTAGGAGAGTCACTTGAACCCAGGTTGCAGTGAGCCAAGATCGTGCCATTGCACTCCAGCCTGGGTAACAAGACTGAAACTCATCTTAAAAAAAAAAAAAAAGGAAAAAAGAAAAGAAAGAAAAAGAAAAAGGGAAAAATTGAAGGTGATGCCAGTACTTTTGGCATGAGCAACCAGGTGGTGCCATTAACCAGGATATGAAGTGTAGAGAAGGGAGATGAACAGATTTGAAGAGAAAAATTATTAGTTATGTCAACCAAAACTAAGTCTGTTGAGAGAGAAATAATTTGATAAAGGTTTACTGAAAGCCAAATATGAAGATTGACCCAGGAAGACACATCAACAAAGTTGGGAGTGTTCCAGAATCTGTTGCAAGTTGGAAGGCTTTTATAAGACAGTATAGGAGAAGGTAGGGGGACTTCTCATACCAGAGTTGTATTCTTTCACTGATGGGTGTAACACAGAGGTTATAATCATTGGCTACAGATTGCAACATGCAGGCTAAAATGTCTGCGTGCAAGACAATAAGTAAAACTTTATTATTCTGGCCAGGCATGTAGCTCATACTTGTAATCCTAGCACTTTGGGAGGCTGAGGCGGGTGGATTGCCTGAGCTCAGGAGTTAGAGACCAGCCTGGGAAACATGGCAAACCCTGTCTTTACTAAAAATACAAAAAATCAGCCAGGCATGGTGGGGCATGCCTGTAATCCCAACTACTAGGGAGGCTGAGGCACTAGAATCGCTTGAACCTGGGAGGTGGAGGCTGCAGTGAGTGGAGATCGCGCCACTGCACTCCAGCCTGAGCAACAGAATGAGACTCTGTCTCCAAAAAAAAAAAAAAAAAACAACTTTATGATTCAAAAATAAATCCGCATTCTTTTTAGTGTTAGTAGGTTATACATTAATCAGTATGTCAACAACTTGAGGAACTCATAAGATTCTTTATTCAGGGATAGATGTCAGCATGAATCACAAGACCTTAAAGAAAACTAACAAATGCAACCTGTAGTTTATCAGGTAAACGGCTGTGTTTGAGGTATCTGGACATCAAGTGAAGATGTCCAGTGGGCAGGTGAGAAAGTATGTTTAGAGCTCACTGGAAATATCTGGTCTAGATACAAGTATCTGGAGGGGTTTTGTTTGTTTGTTTGCTTGCTTGCTTTTTGAGACAGAATCTTGCTGTGTCACCGAGGCTTGGTGCAATCATGGCAAACTGCAGCTTCAACCTCCCAGGCTCAAGCAATCCTCCCACCTCAGCCTCCAGAGTAGCCAAGACTACAGGAACACGCCACTACACCTGTCTAATTTTTGTGGGTTTTGTAGAGATGTGGTCTCTCCACATTGAACAGACCAGTCTGTAACCCTGGGCTCAAGTGATCCTCTTGCCTCAACCTCCCAAAGTACTGGGATTACAGGTGTGAGCCACTGCGCCCAGCTGGAAGTTTTAATCAAGTTGATAGGTTGAAGTTGTAGCAATGATTATAATTCTCCTGGAAAAGTGTGTAGAGGGAGGAAATGTGCATCACAAAATGCAGAATGAGGAAAGAGCGGCAAAGCCTTCTCTGAAATTGCTAATAGAAGAAAGTAAAATATTGGATAAAATGAATAAGATTTTATAGAAATGGGCCGGGCGCGGTGGCTCAAGCCTGTAATCCCAGCACTTTGGGAGGCCGAGATGGGCGGATCACGAGGTCAGGAGATCGAGATCATCCTGGCTAACACGGTGAAACCCCGTCTCTACTAAAAATACAAAAACTAGCTGGGCGAGGTGGCGGGCGCCTGTGGTCTCAGCTACTCGGGAGGCTGAGGCAGGAGAATGGCGTAAACCCGGGAGGCAGAGCTTGCAGTGAGCTGAGATCCGGCCACTGCACTCCAGTCCAGGCGACAGAGCAAGACTCCGCCTCAAAAAAAAAATGAACAATCCTAAGAAATGGCTTATAAATGAGTTGCCAGTAGGACCAGGGTCTCTCATAAACCTAGTCAGAGCAATAGCATATAGAATAAATAAATATAAAAATGTGAATAAATTATATTTTTCTCAATACAGTACTTCTCCTTATCCATGAAGGATACATTCCGAGACCCTCAGGTGATGCCTGAAACCATGAATAATAACAAACTCTATATAATGTTTTTTCTTATACATACATTCCTATGATAAAGTTTAATTAGGCACAGTAAGAGATGAAAATTAGGCTGGGCATGGTGGCTCATGCCTGTAATCCTAGAACTTTGGGAGGCCGAGGCAGGTAGATCATTTGAGGTCAGGAGTTCGAGACCAGCCTGGCCAACATAGTGAAACCCTGTCTCTACTAAAAATACAAACGTTAGCTGGGCATGGTGGTGCACACCTGTAATCCCAGCTACTTGAGAGGCTGACGCAGAAGAATCACTTGAGCCTGGGAGACAGGTTGTGGTGAGCCGAGATCGCACTACTGCAGTCCAGTCTGGGCAACAGAGTGAGACCCTGTCTCAAAAATAAATAAATAAATAAAGAGGCCGGGCGTGGTGGCTCACGCCTGTAATCCCAGCCCTTTGGGAGGCCGAGGTGGGCGGATCATGAGGTTAGGAGATCGAGACCATCCTGGCTAACATAGTGAAACCCTGTCTCTACTAAAAAGAAATACAAACAATTAGCTGGGCGTGGTGGTGGGTGCCTGTAGTCCCAGCTACTCAGGAGGCTGAGGCAGGAGAATGGCATGAACCTGGGAGGCAGAGCTTGCAGTGAGCCGAGATTGCACCACTGTACTCCAACCTGGGAGTCAGAGCGAGACTCCATCTCAAAAAATTAAAAAAAAAAAAAAAGAAACAGAGATGAAAATTAATAATAGAATAGTTACAATAGAGCGGGCCCAGTGGCTCACACCTGTAATCCTAGCTCTTTAGGAGGTTGAGGCAGATGGATCATCTGAGGTCAGGAGTTCGAGACCAGCCTGACCAACATGGTGAAACCCCATCTATACTAAAAATATAAAATTAGCCGGGCATGGTGGTGCATGCCTATAATTCCAGTTACTTGGGAGCCTGAAGCAGGAGAATAACTTGAACCTGGGAGGCAGAGGTTACAGTGAGCTGAGATTGTGCCATTTCACTCCAGGCTGGGTGACAAGAGCGAAACTGTGTCTCAAAAAAATTAGTATTATTATTATAATAATATACTATAATAAATGTTATATGAATATGGCCTCTCTTTCTCTCTCTCTCTCAATATCTTATTATACTATATCTTATTGTACTATATTGTGTAACTGAAACCACAGAAAGGGGGGGACTACTGTATATTATAATTCATCTTTATGATAAGGATTTTTTAATGACTTGATAAAAGTGAAAGTTGGAAAGTTAGGGTTTTTCTCCAAGACAGTATGTGTTCTGATTCTAATAAAAGTACTAGTTATCTATATACAAATATAATTTAACATATTGATATTTATTGAATACATTCTGCATAGTAGGCAATGTTTTAAGTAATTTAATGTTTTACCAGCCAGTATCTTCCTCTCTTTTTCTGGGAACTGTTTATATTAGTCAGCTTTTACCACGTTATACTACATAACAAACAACTCTGAAAATTCAGTGTTGTCTTAGTCACTTGGTAACAAAATAACTGAGACTGGATAACTTATAAATAATAGAAATTTCATTCTTACAGTCCTGGAGGCTGATAAGTTGAAGATCAGACCAATGGCAGCTTTGATGTCTGGTAAAAGCTCCGGCTCTGCTTCCAAGATGGCACCTGCGATGCTGTATCCTGCAGAAGGGATGAACTCTGTGTCTTCACATGGCAGAAAGGATAGAAAAGGGCAAAAATGGTCTAGCTTGTTTCCACCAGGTTTTTTTTTTTTTTTTTTTTTTTTGAGACAGAGTCTCGCTCTGTTGCCTGGGCTGAAGTGCAATGGCATGATCTCCACTTACTGAAAGCTCCACCTCCTGGATTCAAGTAGTTCTCCTGCTTCAGTCTCCCAAGTAGCTGGAATTACTGGCGCCTCCCCCGCCCCCCCACCGCCAATGCGCCCAGCTAATTTTTGTATTTTTAGTAGAGACAGGGTTTCACCGTGTTGGCCAGGCTGGTCTCGAACTCCTAACTTCAGGTAATCTGCCTGTCTTGGCCTCCCAAAATGCTGGATTACAGGCATGAGCCACCGCACCTGGCCTCCACCAGCCCTTTTAAAGCATCACTAATCGTATTCACAAGGGCAGAAGTCCTCATGACTTAATAATCTCCTAAAGGACCAAACTTTGAATACTATAACACAGGTGAGTAAATTTTAACATGAATTTTGGACACATTTAAACTGTAACAAGTACCTTAGAAAAGAAAGGACTATTTCTTGCTTATATTACATGTAGACCACAAATTGCCAACAATGCTGCTCAGATTTTGAGAAGGCTATGACTCTGCACCATATATTCTCTCATACTGGATTACAGATTTAAAAAGCAGTTCCTATGTGAAACCTGCTCATTCTCATAGTAGAGAGGGAAAGCCATGGAACTGCTAAAAAATCATGATGCTTCTTAAAGTTTCTCAAAACTGTCTGTATGTCATGTCCTCTCTAGGCCGGGTGTGTTGGCTCACGCCTGTAATCCCAGCACTTTGAGAGGCCGAGACAGGCAGATCACAAGGTCAGGAGATTGAAACCATCCTGGCTAACCTGGCTAACACTGTGAAATTCCATCTCTACTAAAAATACAAAAAATTAGCCAGGTGAGGTGGCAGGCACTTATAGTCCCAGCTACTCGGGGGGCTGAGGCAGGAGAACTGCTTGAATCAGGGAGGCAGAGGTTACAGTGAGCTGAGATCGTGCCACTGCACTCCAGCGTGGGCGACAGAGTGAGACACCGTCTCAAAAAAATAAAAATAATAAAAATAAAAATGTCCTCTCACACTCTATTGGTGAAAGCATATTATTGTGGTTAAGTCCAATCGCAAAGGGAAAGGATTCCTGCAAGGAAGAGGGCACTTCAGTTTACATGTCCGTGGAAGGAACAGAGTGAATACTAGAGGACAATATTACAATTTACTACCACTGTTCCTCTCTCAGCTTAAGCTCTGTTCTATCTCCCACTCCTCAGATCAGCAGTAGCATGAAAATAACAGCCCACATTCCTGGTACCAGAGGTGGAAATACGCACATCGTGTACAAATTATCTGTTCTGACCTGTTTGGTGGCTCCCTTGAATACTGGTTGAAAGGCTTGGCTTTATTTCACCTAACTCCTAACTAGCCTAGGGCTAAAGCTTCTTGCCGCAGGGCATTTGTAGAAAATATTTAGACGTTAGACTACGTTAGACTAAATTTGGTCTAAAGTCTAAATATTTTCTTTTCTTTTTTTTTTTTTGAGACGGAGTCTTGCTCTGTCGCCCAAGCTGGAGTGGTGCAGTGGCGTGATCTCAGCTCACTGCAAGCTCCGCCCCCCGGGCTAACGCCATTCTCCTGCCTCAGCCTCCCAAGTAGCTGGGACTGCAGGCGCCTGCCACCACGCTCGGCTAAATTTTTTGTATTTTTAGTAGAGACGGGGTTTCACAGTGTTAGCCAGGATGTTCTCCATCTCCTGACCTTGTGATCCGCCCGCCTCGGCCTCCCAAAGTGCTGGGGTTACAGGCGTGAGCCACCGCGCCCATCCTTAAATATTTTCCTAAGATGTCTAAATAGGTTCCTGCTGCCTGTGGCGATAGACAGTAGCTAGGTCAATCAATAGACTAATCAAAAAGCTTGGGAGGAAAGGCTGGAGAATGAGACAGTCTATAAGGGTTTTCAAAAGTGCTGGCATATTCCTGAGAATCAAGAAGGTCAAATGCATGCTCAGGGCTATGCAAATGCCCCCGGGAAAGCTGAAAAAGGCCCTAATACCCCTCCTCCTGACCATGAGGCTCTAAAAAAGTAGGATATGAAGTCTAAGGCAGAGTTGTAAAATGCCTGGCAAGTATTGAAAGCATGTGACAATGAATACACAGAGCCCCACTGCAAAGACTGGAAGATTTTTTGGTTCCAGGTATTTAAGGAAATCTCTGCTCACTCATTAGCTGACCAGTAAGCTAATGTAACAGAGACTTCAGGATCCACATGTAACAAAGAACAGACTATAACATTAGTTCAGAAAATTCGCTAAACAAACTATAACTACAATATAGCACAACAACACACCCTAGGGAACGGGGAGGAGCTCATTTCCAGAATTGCCATATTATAATATTTAAAATGTGCAGTTTTCAACAAGAAATTATAAGGCATGCCAATAAATGAAAAATTATGGTCTATAAACAGGAAAAAAAATTTATAGAAACTATACCTGAGAAAGCCTAGACATTTGGACTTTTTAGACAGACTTTAAATTGGCTATTTTAAATATGATCAATAGCTAAGCAATGTCTGAAGAACTAAAGTAAATACAGGAATGATGTCTTGTCAAATTGAGAATATCAATGAAGAGATAAAAATATAAAACTGTCATTCCACAGTGATTTTTAAAAACAGAGACTGGGCCGGGCACGGTGGCTCAGGTCTGTAATCCCAGCACTTTGGGAGGCTGAGGGAGATGGATCACGAGGTCAGGAGATTGAGACCATCCTGGCTAACATGGTGAAACCCTGTCTCTACTAAAAATACAAAAACAAAATTAGCCGGGTGTGGTGGTGGGCGCCTGTAGTCCTAGCTACTCGGGAGGCTGAGGCAGGAGAATGGCATGAACCCGGGAGGCAGAGCTTGCAGTGAGCTTGTGCCACTGCACTCCAGCCTGGGCGACAGAGCAAGATTCTGTCTCAAAAAAAAAAAAAACAAACAGAGGCCAGGTTCGGTGGCTTATGCCTGTAATCCCATCACTTTGGGGGGCCGAGGCAGGCAGATCACCTGAGATCAGAAGTTCAAGTCCTGACTGGCCTACATGGTAAAATCCCACCTCTACTAAAAATACAAAAATTAGCTGGGTTTGGTGGCAGGCGCCTGTAATCCCAGCTACTCAGGAGGCTGAGGCAAAAGAATCACTTGAACATGGTTGGCGGAGGTTGCAGTGAGCCGAGATCGCGTCATTGCACTCCAGCCTGGGAGACAAGAGAAAGACTTCGTCTCAAACAAACAAACAAACAAAACACAGAATCCAGGCCGGTGCAGTGGCTCACGCCTGTAATCCCATCACTTTGGGAAGCCAAGGCGGGTGGCTCACCTGAAGAGTTTGAGACCAGTCTGGCCAACATGGTGAAACCTCGTGTCTACTAAAAATACCAAAAAAAATTTAGCCGGGATTGGTGGAACACGCCTGTAATCCCAGGTACTCGGGAGATTGAGGCAGGAGAATCGCTTGAACCCAGGAGGTGGAGGTTGTAGTGAGCTCAGATCGCACCATTGCACTCCAGCCTTGGTGACAAGAGTGAGACTCCATCTGAAAATAAATAAATAATAGAACCCAACTGTATGCTATCTTCAAGAGATTCGCTTTAGATTAAATACACAAATAGGTTGAAAGCAAAAGAATGGAAAATGTATTTCATGCAAGCAGTATTGATAATAGAGCTATTGTGGCTATACTAATACCAGACAAAATACACTTTAAATCAAAAATTGTTAGACAAAGAAGAACATTATATAATGGTAAAAGGGTCAATTCATCAAAAGACATAACAATTATAAGTATATATGCACCCAACAAGAGAGCCCTGAAATACATGAGGCTGAAACTGACTACATTAAAAAAGAAAAGGACAATTCAAAATGATAGTCAGGGGACTTCAATATCTTACATTTAATAATGGATACAACAATTAGATGGAAAATCCACAAAGAAATAGAAGATATGAATATCACTATGTATCAACTAGACTTAAGAAACATGTGTATAATGATCCACTCAACAACAGAATACACTTCTCAAGTGCACGTGGAAAATTCTCTACAATAGACTATAATTAGCTCATAAAATAAATCTGAGTAAGATTTAAAAATTGAAATCAGGCTGGGTATGGTGGCTCATACCTGTAATCCCAGCACTTTGGGAGGCCAAGGTGGGTGGATCACTTGAGGTCAAGAGTTTGAGACCAGCCTGGCCAACAGGGCAAAACCCCATCTCTACTAAAAATTCATAAATTGGTTGGGAGCAGTGGCTCATGCCTGTAATCCCAGCACTTTGGGAGGCCAAGGTGGGAGGATCATGAGGTCAGGAGATCAAAACCATCCTGGCCAACATGGTGAAACCCCATTTATACTAAAATACAAAAAAAATTAGCCAGGCGTGGTGGCGTGCGCCTGTAGTCCCAGCTACTTGGGAGGCTGAGGCAGGGGAACCACTTGAACCCAGGAGGTGGAGGTTGCAGTGAGCTGAGATCTTGCCACTGCACTCCAGTCTGGGCGACAGAGTGAGACCCTGTCTCAAAAAAAAAGAGATGAAAATTAATAATAAAATAGAATAGAATTATTTATTAATAATAAAATAGGACAGAAAATTAATAATAAGATAGAATAGACTCTATCTTGAAAAAAAGAAATTTAAAAAACAAGAGCAAACTAAACCCAAAGCAAGCAAAAGTGTGGAAATAAATTATTTAGAAAATAGAAAAACAATAAAGAAGATAAATGAAACTAAAAACCAATTTCTTGAAAAGATTAGCAAAACTGGCACCTTTAACTAGTCTGAATAAGAAAAAAAAGAGAAGAGTCAAATTACTAAAATCTTAAATGAAATATGAGACATAACTACTAGTCTTAGAGCAATAAAAATAATTATAATGAAATACTAGGAAAACATTGTATGACAACAATTAGACAACCTAGATTAAATGCACAAATTCCTAGAAATACACAAATTAGCGAAACTGACCTATGAAAAAATAGAAAATCTAAATAAACCTATAACAAGTAAAGAGATAAAACTAATTTTTAAAAAACTTTCAGCAAAAAAAGCCAGGCCTCAGCTTGGTACGGTGGCTTATGCCTGTAATCCTAGCACTTTAGGGAGCCAAGGTGGATATATTGCTTCAGTTCAAGGGTTTGAGACCAGCCTAGGCAACATGGCAAGACCCTGTCTCTACCAAAAATAAATGGTTGTTTTTTTTTTTAGCCAGTCATGGTGACACTTGCCTGTAGTCCCTAGCTACTCAAGAGACTGAGGTGGGAGGATCACTTGAGCCCAGGAGGTTGAGGCTGGAGTGAGCCATGATCATGCCACTGCACTCTAGGCTGGGTGACAGGGTGAGACCCTGTCTCAAAAAACAAATGAACAAATCCCAGGACCAGATGCCTTCACTAGTGTACTCTATCAAATAGTGTTAAAAAATTTACACAAACTGACATCAGCAAGACAGCCAGGAGTTGCCTGATACTCATATTCCCCATAGAAATGGAATAGAACACCATCCTGGCTAACACAGTGAAATCCCATCTCTACTAAAAATACAAAAAATTAGCCGGGTGTGGTGGTGGGCACCTGTAGTCCCAGCTACTCAGGAGGCTGAGGCAGGAGAATCTCTTGAACCTGGGAGGCAGAGGTTACAGTGAGCCGAGATCGCGCCACTGCACTCCAGCCTGGTGGCGAAGTGAGACTCTGTCTCCAAAAAAAAAAGGAATAGAACAATAAACAAACAGCACTATTTCAACTCCAGTGACCGAAGAAGTACACTGGAAAGTGCAAGGCACCTTGCATCTACAACACTCTCTCCATCATCAACAGGACTGGCCTCAGAGCCGGGGAAGTCTTCCTATGGGGAAAAGATAAGCCGGAGACTTCCAGAGGTTCCGTTACCACCACAGATGTCAGTAGCCCTTCCTACAGGAGGGTCCCCCAGTTTTCACAGGTTCCATATCCAGTTTAGAGAGTTGCCACGAGTTTAAATGGCTGCATTGCTCCAGAGTAGGAGCCCACATTGTGCACCCGCATCCCCACAGCCTAAAGTGCTACAGCATGGTGCCATCTTGAATATGAACCCACTGCTAAAGTGTGTCCTGCCCTGGAGGCCAATATCCATTGCCTCTCTCCATCCCTGAGGCCCTATCATCATTCTACCACATAAACACAGGTGTCTACAGCACCACTACACCAGCTGCCTAGAGTCTAGGCCTGACAGAATGACCGAGACATGGGGGCACCCAAATCCATGTTTCACCCCAACCCCCAAAAAGATGAACCTGCACACTTGGGGGCTGGGCGCGGTGGTTCACACCTGTAATTCCAGCACTTTGGGAGGCCAAGTTGAGTGGATCACTTGAGGTCAGGAGTGGGAGACCAGCCTGGCCAACATGGTGAAACCCCATCTCTACTAAAAATACAAAAATTAGCTGGGCATGGTGGTAGGCACTTGTAATCCCAGATACTCAGGAGGCTGAGGCAAGAGAATTGCTTGAACCCAGGAGGCTGACGTTGCAGTGAGCCAAGATTGCCACTGCACTCCTGCTGGGAGACAGTGAGACCCCATTTCAAAAAAAAAAGAGAGAGAGTAGACCAGTGGTTGTCAGAAACTGGAGATGGATAAGAAGAGGGGAGGGTAGGAAGAGAGGAGGAGGGGATGACTTTGGTCAAAAGGTACAAAGCTACAATTAGATTGGAGGAATAACTTCATAACTTCTGGTATTCTATTGCACAGCAAGGTAACTATGGTTAACTGTAAGGTATTGTATATTACAAAATAGCTAGAAGAGAGCATTTAAATGTAATAAGCACAAAGAAGATCAATGCATGAGATGATGGATGTGCTAACACCATAATATAACAATTATATAACATATACGTGTATTTAACTATCAAATCGTACCCAATTCCTATGTACAATTACAATGTGTCAATTAAAAAATTTTTTTAATATTAACACAAGTTTTTCTAAAAGTCTTCCAAAAAAATAGACGGAAAAGGAACACTGAACTCAGTCTATGAGTCCAGGAATACCCTGATACTAAAGCCAGACACAATATTTGAAGAAAAGAAAATTAGAGAATAATATATCTTCTGCATATATAGGCAAATATTCTCAATAAAAAGCTAGCAAAGCAATTCCAGCAGCATATAAAAAGGATTATACATGATCATCAAGTGGGATTTATCCCAGGAATGCTAGGCTGATTTAACTTATAAAACTCAATCAATGTGGCATATCACAGTAATAGAATGAAGGGGGAGAAAACCCATGTAATCCTATCAATAAACCCAGAAAAAGTGACAAAATCTAAATCCTTTTTATGACAATGGTACATAAGAAACTAGGAATATAAGAAAACTTTCTAAGTCTGCCAAAGAGCATCTATGAAAAGCCCAGATATAACATATGTAATAGTGAAACATTAAAAGCATTCCTTCTAAAATCAGAAATAAGACAAGGATGTCAACTCTCACCATTCTATTCAACTTTGTGCTGAAGCTTCTAGCTAGGGCAACTGAACAAGAAAAAGAAATACAAGGTATACAGATTTGAAAGGAAGAAATAAAATGATCACTGTTTGCAAATGAAATAATCTCATATGGAGAAAACTCTAAAGGATCTACAGAAAAAAACTCTTAGAGCTACTAAACAAGTTCAAGAATGTTGCAGAATACAGTATTTAGAAATCGATTGCATTTCTATGCTTTAATAATGAACAATCTGAAAATGAAATAATAAAACAATCCCACTTATGAAAGCATTAAAAGAATAAAATACTTGGCAATAAATTTAACATAGTAGGATTGTACACTAAACACTAAAAAACATTGCTGAAAGAAATTAAAGATCTAAATAAATGGAAAGACGTCTTCTGTTCACAGATTATAAGACTTACTATTGTTAAGATGGTGATACTCCAAAATGTTCTGTAAATTCAGTGCAATCGCTGTCAAAATTCCAACTGTCGACCAGATACGGTGGCTCATACCTGTAATCCCAGCACTTGGGGAGGTCAAGGCAGGTGGATCACCTGAGGTCAGGAGTTTGAGACCAGCCTAACAGAGCAAACCCCTGTCTCTAGTAAAAAATACAAAAATTAGCCAGGCATGGTGGTGGGTGCCTGTAATCCCAGCTAATCGGGAGGCTGAGGCACGAGAATCACATGAACCCAGGAGGGTTCAAGTACCTCACTGTACTTCACTGCGGAGGCTGCAGTGAGCCGAGATTGCACCACTGCACTACAGCCTGGCTGACAGAGTGAGACTGTCTCAAACAACAACAACAACAAAAATGCCACTGTCTTGTTAAGAAATAGAAAAGTTGATCCTAAAATTCATATGGAATTGGAAAAGACACAGAATAGCCGAAAAAACTTGAGAAAGAACATAGTTGGAGTACTTACTCTACTTCATTTTGAAAACTTACTACAAAGCTATAGCAATCAAGAGAGTGTGATACTAACTCAAAGCTAGATCAATGGAATAAAACTGGGAGTTCATAAATGAACCCACGCTTTTATGATCATTTGATTTTTATTTTTGTTTTTGTTTTGAGACTGGGTCTTGCTTTGTCACCCAGGCTGGAGTGCAGAGGCACAATCACGGCTCACTGCAGCTCTGACCTCCCAGGCTCAAGCAATCCTCCCACCTCAGCTCCCCAAGTTTCTGGGACTACAGGTGCACGCCACCATACCTAGCTAATTTTGTTATTTTTTTATAAAGACAGGGTTTTGTCATGTTGTGGAGGCTGGTCTCAAATTCCTAGACTCAAGTGATCCTCCCACCTCAGCCTCGCAAAGTACTTGGATTATAGGTATAAGTCATTGTGCCCAGCCAGCGATCACTTGATTTTTGGCAAGGGTACCAAAACCATTTGGTGGGGAAAGATTTGTCTTTTTCACAAATGGTGTTGAAACAAGTGGGTAGCCACATCCAAAATAATTCTGAAGTTGAAAACTTGCCTTACGTCATATACAAAACTTCAAAGTGGATCAACAATCTAAATATAATAACAAAAACTACAAAACTTATAGAAGAAAACATAGGTGCAAATCATCATGACCTTGGAATTGGCAATTTTTAAGATAGACTTTATTCTTTAGACCGATTTTAGTTCACAACGAAATTGAATGGAAAGTACAGAAAATTTTCTTTTTCTTTTTCTTTTTTTTTTTTTGTTGGAGATGGAGTCTCACTCTGTTGCTCAGGATGGAGTGCAGTGGCACAATCTCAGCTCATTGCAAGCTCTGCCTCCCAGGTTCACGTCATTCTCCTGCCTCAGCCTCCCAAGTAGCTGGGACTACAGGTGCCAGCTACCATGCCTGGCTAATTTTTTTGTATTTTTAGTAGAGACAGGATTTCACCATGTTAGCCAGGATGGTCTCAATCTCCTGACCTTGTGATCCGGCCACCTCGGCCTCCCAAAGTGCTGGGATTATAGGCGTGAGCCACCGCGCCCCGCCAGAAAATTTTCATATGACCCCTGACCCGGCAACATGCAGCCTCTTTTTATATCAACATCCCACACCAGAGTAATACATTTGTTACCATCAATGAACCTACTGTTAAATAAATAAATATATATATATAAAAGTTTAGGACTTTACAAATTTATTTTGCCAAAGAGAAAAGTTAAACCCTAAAATTCGACTCACATAACACGACTGTTTTTCTTCTGTGGTGCATGACCACTGCTTTCTAAACTTTGTGTTGAGATGTTATACATTAACCAGAATCCCTATTCTTAATTCAAATCTAGACTAAATGCTGTAAAAATAGAGATGCTATGACTGTCATAATAAAATGTTAACCCTATTACAGTGTAATCAATAGTAGCCCATCAAATCTCGTATCTATATATTAGTCTTCATATAGAAAATGTAATTTTGTTCAACACCTCTGTTTTGCCTGTATAAACCATCCTCATTTCTCATTTTTCTCCACATCAGGATCACTAATCACCATTCTTTTTTTTTTTTTTTGCCCAGGCTGGAGTGCAGTGGTGCAATCTCAGGTCACAGCAACCTCCATCTCCTAGGTTCCTGGGTTGAAGCGATTCTCCTGCCTCAGCCTCCCGAGTAACTGGGATTACAGGGGCCCACCATCACACTCAGCTAATTTTTGTATTTTTTGGACAGATAGGGTTTCTCCATGTTAGCCAGACTGGTCTCAAACTGCTGACCTCAGGTGATTCACCCGCCTTGGCATCCCAAAGTGCTGGGATTACAGGTGTAAGCCACGGAACCTAGCCACTAATCACCATTTCGTGTGTGTCTGTGTGTGTGTGTGTGTGTGTGTATGTGTATATGTGTGACACAGTAGTGCTCTGTCACCCAGGCTGGAGTGCAGTGGTGTGATCTCGGCTCACTGCAACCTCTGCCTCCTGGTGTCAAGTGAATCTCCTGCCTCAGCCTCCTGAGTAGCTGGGATTACAAGTGTCAATCATCATTCTTTGGTGTAGCTCTGCTACCCAGATGGTCACCCTCACACTTGGCTCTTAAATACACTCTTTTAACTAGATCCTAAGCTTTTTGACTATTTTAGATTGGCACTATATTGGAAATCATCTCCTACTCTGTTATCATACCTCAATAGTAAAAAATAGACTTTTTTAATTTTAATGTTAATTTTATTATTTGTAGAGATGAGGTCTCCCTATGTTGCCCAGGCTGGTCATTATTGTTTTAAAATATCATTTTTGGGCCAGGCGTGGTGACTCACGCCTATAATTCCAGCGCTTTGAGAGGCTGTGATGGGAGGATCACTTGAGCTTAGGAGTTCAAGACCAGCCAGGGGGAAAAATGTGAAAGATCTTAAATTTCAGGCCGGGCACAGTGGCTCATGCCTGCAATCCCAGCACTTTGGAAGGCCAAGGTGGGCAGGTCGCCTGAGGTCAGGAGTTTGAGAACAGGCTGGCCAACATAGTGAAACTCCATCTCTAATAAAAATACAAAAATTAGCCAAGCATGATGGTGCATGCCTGTAATCCCAGCTACTTTGGAGGCTGAGGCAGGAGAATTGCTTGAACCCAGGAGGTGAAAGTGGCAGTGAGCCAAGATCATAATTGTACTCCAGCCTGGGCGACAGAATGAGACTTCATATCAAAAAAAAAAAGAGATGTTTACACTACTCTGTAGTCTATTAAGTATGCAATAGCACTGTGTAAATGTGCATGCCTTGATTTAAAAATGCTTTATTGCTAAAAAAAAAAAAAAAGGCAAACCATCACCTGAACCTTCAGCAAGTCGTAATTTCTGCTTGTAAAGGCTCTTGCCTCAATGCTGATTGCTGTTGACTGATCAGGGTAGATGTTGCTGAAAGTTGGAGTGGCTGTGGTAATTTCTAAATAAGACAACAATAAAATTGGCTATATTAATTGACTCTTCCTTTCAAGAAAGATTTCTCTGTAGCACATGATATTGTTTGATGGCATTTTACTCACAGTAGAACTTCTTTAAAAATTGGAGTCAATCCTTTCAAACTCTGTTGCTCCTTTAGTAACCAAGTTAGAATATTTGGATAATATTTCATAAATACTCTAAATTGTTTGTTGTCATTTTGACAATATTCACAGTATCTTCACCAGGAGTAGATTCCATCTCAAGAAACCACTTTCTTTGCTCATCTATAAGAAGCATCTGTTGACGTTCTGTCATGAGATTGCAGCAATTCAGTCACGTCTTCAGATTCCACTTCCAATTTTGCCATTTCCACCACATCTACAGTGACTTCCTTTAATGAAATCTTGAACCCATCCCCACCAAAGTCATCTATGAGGACTGAAATGAACTAATGAACTTCTTTCAAACTCCTGTTATTTTGAAGAGGTCATATTTTGACCTCTTCTCATGAGTCATGAATGTCCAGGCTGGAGTGCAATGGCACAATCTCGGCCCACTGCAAATTCCGCCTCCTGGATTCAAGTGATTCTCTTGCTTCAGCCTCCCGAGTAGCTGGGACTACAGGCACGTGCCACCACACCTGGCTAATTTTTGTATTTTTAGTAGAGATAGGGTTTCACTATGTTGGCCAGGCTGGTCTCAAACTCCCAACCTCAGGTGATCTGCCCACCTTGGCCTCCCAAAGTACCAGGATTACAGGCATGAGCCACTGTGCCCAGCATGAAATTTAAGATCTTTTGCATTTTTCTCTTGCACATAGCAATGATTGGAATGACAATGGGAACCAGGAGAATAATTTCTGTGCATTTTTTTTTTGAGACGGAGTCTCACTCTGTCGCCCAGGCTGGAGTGCAGTAGCACGATCTCAGCTCACTGCAAGCCCCGCCTCCCGGGTTCACAGCATTCTCCTGCCTCAGCCTCCTGAGTAGCTGGGACTGCAGGCGCCTGCCACCACGCCCAGCTAATGTTCTGTATTTTTAGTAGAGACAGGGTTTCACCATGTTAGCCAGGATGGTCTTGATATCCTGACCTCGTGATCTGCCCGCCTCGGCCTCCCAAAGGCCTTACAGGCGTGAGCCACCACGCCCGGCCATTTCTGTGCATTTCTATAGGAAACTGGCTAAGCAAGTTCAGAGTCAAAATCGTTAAGCCACTTCATCGGTTTAGGATACAAGAGGAACCTGAAGTTAAAGGATAGAATAGTATATATACCTCCTGGTGGGACACCTTGCTTTTCTCCCAAACAACTCAGGCTGGACAGATGCAACTCAGGCTGGACAGATGTCATGGGGTGGGGCGGTGTAGGGGGAGGGTCAGGCTAGTCCCAAGGAATTGTGGAGAGGAAGAGTCAGGTCTCAGAAGTAAGCAAGTAGGACCTGTTGCCTAAGCAGAGGGTCCTGGGGCTGTGTCCTATAGTAACATGGATGAGGCCAGAGACTGGAAAAGCCCCAGCAGAGAAGAATGTTTTTGGTGTTTTTATCATGGAGCTATTGACATTGTGTATGGAGTTGTTCCACACATTTCAGTATATTTACTCTCCCTGCCCTATGCCTACTAAATGCCACTGAATCCTGAAGTCACTGACTAGAAATGTCTTGCACAGTTCCAAATGCCCACTAGGAGGCCTGTATCACCCTTGATTGCCATTTATCACATATTTGCTAATAAACACACTTTCTGATGAATGTCGTAGGATACAATTGGATATCATAATTAATATTTCTCTTTTTCACAGATTTTCCAGTTCCTCTCCCAACCATCAGGCATCCCTCTTCACCCACTAAATCAAAGCAATAGGTTGCTTCAGGACATGGGTGACATAGCCAAGAACAAAGATGACAACTGCGTTTCTGAATGGAATTTTAAAATCAAAGGTGAAACAGTAGGCTTTTATTTTAAGAGCCAGATTTCTTGTTTTTTTAAGAGAGGAAACAAGTTTTCAAAGTTCTAAATAAGTTAGAGCTGGGAGGACTCAGGGTGGAATGATTATACCGTAAACCAAATCCATAGGAGGTATGAAGTTGTTTACCAAAAGGAAATAAAAGTTCAACTTGCTGGAAGAGAATCTGAGGGCATGTTGTCAGAGGCATTTGAACCAGAGTGCCTCCATCTTGAATAGGGGCTGGGTAAAATGAGGCTGAGACCTACTGGGCTGCATTCCCAGGAGGTTAGGCATTCTAAGTTACAGGATGAGATAGGAGGTCGACACAAGGCACAGGTCACAAAGACCTTGCTGATAAAACAGGTTGTGGTAAGGAAGCTGGCAAAAGCCCACCAAAACCAAGACAGTGAGGAGAATGACTTCGGGTCATCCTTGCTGTTCATTATATGCTAATTATAATACATTAGCATGCTAAAAGACACTCCCACCAGTGCCATGACAGTTTACAAATGCCATGGCAATGTCAGGAAGTTACTCTATGATTTAAAAAGGGGAGAAACCCTCAGTTCTGAGAATTGCCCACTCCTTTCCCGGAAAACTTATGAATAATCCACCCCTTGTTTAGCATGTGATCAAGAAATAAGGCCGGGAACAGTGGCTCACTCCTGTAATCCCAGAATTTTCGGAGGCCGAGGCAAGCGGATCACTTGAGATCAGGAGTTTGATATTTGCCTGTCCAACATAGTGAAACCTCCATCTCTGCTAAAAATGCAAAAATTACTGGGGCCTGGTGGCGCATGCCTCTAATGCCAGCTATTTGGGAGGCTGAGGTTCGAGAAGCATTTGAACCCTGGAGGCAGAGGCTGTGGTGAGCCGACTGCATTGCACCACTGCATTCCAGCTTGGGCAACAGAGTGAGACTCGAAAGAGAGAGAGAGAGAGAAAGAGAGAGAGAGAAAGAAATCAAGAAAAAGAGAGAAAGAGATAATAACCATAAGAACAGCCCAACCAGTGGCCCACGGGGCTGCACTGCCCATGGAGCAGCCATTCTTTATTCCTTTACTTTCCTAATAAACTTGCTTTCAATTTAGGGATTCCTCTCAAATTCTTTCTTGTGTGAGATCCAAGAACCCTCTCTTGGGGTCTGGATTGGGACCCCTTTCTAACAATGTGACTAGAATTTAGATGTTGGTAGGTGCCCAGGAAAGAACTGTACCCCCTTCCCGCTTTCCTCAATCAGCTAAGAAGGCAGGAAATTCCCCAGGGGGATAGTGAAGACTTTAGATCAGAGAGGGTCTTCGCCTTGCTTCCAGCAGGCCTCACTGAGAGGCCCCCGCTCAACACATGTGGAGGAAGGCGTCTGAAACAGATACTCCTCCCCACTCTCCAGGATACTGAACATCCCACAGTTTCAGGAGCCTCCCCACCAAAGCAATACAGAAGTCGGTAGAAGTGTGCGGGGCCTTGTGGTGGGAGTGAGGCTAGCAGATACGGTTGCAGACATGGAGCTGTGGGGAAAGGGGCTGACTGCCAAAGGCTAGTGGGAATGGCCCACGCCAGCACATCCTGAGCCAGGTGCCTCTGAGGTGTATACAACATAAATCCCCAGGAAAAAAGAAGGAAAAGAAAGATGGGCAAAACCTTGGACCAACTTAATTTAAATGTGTAAATTGCAAATTTCTCATAGAAGGTTAAGTTTTTGTGGGAAAGGAACTGTCTTAGTCCATTTTCTATGCTTATAACAGAATACCTGAATATGAATAATTTATCTTTTTTTAAAGCCTTTTTATAATTTATCTTTTTTTTTTTTTTTTTTTTGAAACAGAGTCTCACTCTGTCACCAAGGCTGGGGGTGCAGTGGCACAATCTCAACTCACTGTAAGCTCCCCTTCCCAGGTTCACGCCATTCTCCTTCCTCATGCTCCTGAGTAGCTGGGACTACAGGCACCTGCCACCACGCCTGGCTAATTTTTTGTATTTTTAGTAGAGACAGGGTTTCACCATGTTAGCCAGGATGGTCTCTATTTCCTGACCTCGTAATCTGCCTGCCTCGGCCTCCCAAAGTGCTGGGATTACAAGCGTGAGCCACTGTGCTCAGCCTAATTTATCTTTTTTTTAAAAAAAAAGCCATCATATGGTGAGGGAGTTGAGATAGCTCAGGTTTCTCTTCCTCTTCTCATAAAGCCGCTGGTCCCACTTGCATGAAAATCCATTAATTGATTAAGCCATGAATTTGTGAATTCATGAATGGACTAATCATTTCCTGAGGGGAAGAGTTCTTTTTTTTTATTTTTAAGTGTGAAATATCTTTTTATATATACCTTAAGTTCTAGGGTACGTGTGCATAATGTGCAGGTTTCTTACATAAGTATACATGTGCCATGTTGGTGTGCTGCATCCATTAACTCGTTAACTCATCATTTACATTAGGTATATCTCCTAATGCTATCCCTCCCCCCTACCCCCACCCCATGACAGACCCCAGTGTGTGATGTTCCCCACCCTGTGTCCAAGTGATCTCACTGTTCAGTTCTCACCTATGAGTGAGAACATGCGGTGTTTAGTTTTCTATCCTTGCGAAAGTTTGCTCAGAATGATGGTTTCCAGCTTCATCCATGTCCCTACAAAGGACATGAACTCATCCTTTTTTATGGCTGCATAGTATTCCATGGTGTATATGTACCACATTTTCTTAATCCAGTCTATCATTGATGGACATTTGGGTTGGTTCCAAGTCTTTGCTATTATGAATAGTGCCACAATAAACATACGTGTGCATGTGTCTTTATAGCAGCATGATTTATAATCCTTTGAGTATATACCCAGTAATGGGATGGCTGGGTCAAATGGTATTTCTAGTTCTAGATCCTTGAGGAATTGCCACACAGTCTTCCACAATGGTTGAACTAGTTTACAGTCCCATCAACAGTGTGCAAGTGTTCCTATTTCTCCACATCCTCTCCAGCACCTGTTGTTTCCTGACTTTTTAATGATTGCCATTCTAACTGGTGTGAGATGATATCTCATTGTGATTTTGATTTGCATTTCTCTGATGGCCAGTGATGATGAGCGTTTTTCATGTGTCTGTTGGCTGCATAAATGTCTTTTGAGAAGTGTCTGTTCATATCCTTTGCCCACTTTTTGATGGGGTTGATTTTTTCTTGTAAATTTGTCTAAGTTCTTTGTAGATTCTGGATATTAGCCCTTTATCAGATGGGTAGATTGTAAAAATTTCCCACCATTCTGTAGGTTGCCTGTTCACTCTGATGGTAGTTTCTTTTGCTTGGCAGAAGCTTTTTAGTTTAATTAGACCCATTTGTCAATTTTGGCTTTTGTTGGCATTGCTTTTGGTGTTTTAGTCATGAAGTCCTTGCCCATGCCTATATCCTGAATGGTATTGCCTAGGTTTTCTTCTAGGGTTTTTATGGTTTTAGGTCTAACATTTAAGTCTTTAATCCGTCTTGAATTAATTCTTGTATAAGGTGTAAGGAAGGGATCCAGTTTCAGTTTTCTACATATGGCTAGCCAGTTATCCCAGCACCATTTATTAAATAGGGAATCCTTTCCCCATTTCTTGTTTTTGTCAGGTTTGTCAAAGATTAGATGGTTGTAGATGTGTGGTATTATTTCCAAGGGCTCTATTCTGTTCTATTGGTCTGTAACTCTGTTTTGATACCAGTACCATGTGGTTTTGGTTGCTGTAGCCTTGTAATGTAGTTTGAAGTCAGGTAGTGTGATGCCTCCAGCTTTGTTCTTTTGGCTTAGGATTATCTTGGCAATGCAGGCTCCTTTTTGGTTCCATATGAACTTTAAAGTAGTTTTTTCCAATTCTATGAAGAAAGTCATTGATAGCTTGATGGGGATGGCATTGCATCTATAAATTACCTTGGGCAGTATGATCATTTTCACAATATTGATTCTTCCTATCCATGAGCATGGAATGTTCTTTCATTTGTTTGTGTCCTCTTTTATTTTGTTGAGCAGTGGTTTGTAGTTCTCCTTGAAGAGGTCCTTCACTTCCCTTGTAAGTTGGATTCCTAGGTATTTTATTCTCTTTGAAGCAATTGTGAATGGAAATTCACTCATGATTTGGCTCTCTGTTTGTCTGTTATTGGTGTATAGGAATGCTTGTGATTTTTGCACATTGATTTTGTATCCTGAGACTTTACTGAAGTTGCTTATCAGGTTAAGGAGATTTTGGGCTGAGATGATGGGGTTTTCTAAATATACAATCATGTCATCTGCAAACAGGGACAATATGACTTCCTCTTTTCCTAATTGAATAAGAGGGGAAGAATTCTTAAGAGTCCATCACCTGTTAAAGGCCCTCTCAATACTGCCACATTGTGGATTACGTTTCAATGTGAGTTTTGGAGGCGGCAAATATTCAAACCATAGCAGAGGCTTAGCAACTAAGAGCAGTACTAAGGACATAAAGAGTCCATGAAATTTGTCCTCAATATACCAATGAGTATTTATCCCATCTTCATATTTTTATTTTTATTTTTATTTTTTGAGTTGGAGTTTCACTCTTGTTGCCCTCTTGGGAAGCTGAAGTGCAATGGCAGGATCTCGGCTCACCGCAACCTCTGCCTCATGGGTTCAAGTGATTCTCCTGCCTCAGCCTCCCAAGTAGTTGGGATTACTGGTACACACCACCACACCAAACTAATTTTGTATTTTCAGTAGAGATGGAGTTTGTCCACGTTAGGCTGGTCTCAAACTCCCGACCTCAGGTGTCCCAAAGTGCTGGAATTACGGTGTGAACCACTGCGCCTGGCCTATCCCTTCTTTAGTTAAGCCCTTTAAATTCGCAGGGGGTACCTAATGTCAAATATCAGCAGTTTAATTTGTTCAGGGTTAATTATTTATGTAGTTTTGATGACTATGTATTGAAAACAAGTGCTCCTTTTACTTCTGTGTGATTGCAAATACCACTGAAGTAGCCCCTAACTATATAGGGGCTGAAAATTGCCATTACCTAATCCATTGATTATCTAATCTATAGATAATGGCAATTTTCAGCCCCTATGTAGTTAGACAGATTGCAGTCTGTCCAATTTTATTTTTGTTTTTTACACTTATTGAATTACAAAAGCATGTCCATTTTTAAAGCAATGGAATATCTACTTCGTATTTGTGCTTAGTTTTAAAATTAACTGTCACAAATAAAAGAGCAATAGCTTAGACCTTAGGGTAGTTTTCTTCCTAAGAAATTCCTAAATTTCTTAGGAATTCTCAATTCCTAAATTGAGAACCACAGTATAAATTTAGAGAGAAAATTCCACTTTAGATTTGAATACAGCTCCAGGAGCGGATGATTTTCTCTTTGTTACACTCTTTAGAGTTCTTTTTAAATCTGTCATTACATTCAGAGTTTAAATTCAATAAACACACACAATATACATCTCTTTGGAGGTAACCAAAACAGGCGTTCCTCTTATTTCACACACACCACGTAAGCCTACAGTTCATGTTGCTCTGATACTGATAAGAAACTCGTATTTTATGTTAGCAATTTCTACTTTTCTATCTCCCCAGAAAATAATAGAATTTTAACGTATTTTCAGAGAACACCAAAATAGTCTGGAGAAAACAACAACAACAACAAAAGTCTTAGGCTTTTGGCCAGGCGCAGTGGCTCATGCCTGTAATCCCAGCACTTTGGGAGGCCGAGGTGGGTGGATCACCTGAGGTTGGCAGTTTGAGACCAGCCTGACCAACATGGAGAAACCCCATCTCTACCTAAAATACAAAATTAGCTGGGCATGGTGGCGCATGCCTGTAATCCCAGCTACTCAGGAGGCTGAGGTAAAAGAATCGTTTGAACCGGGGAGGTGGAGGTTGTAGTGAGCTGAGATTGTGCCATTGCACTCCAGCCTGGGCAACAAGAGCAAAACGCTGTCTCAAAAAGAAAAAAAAATTCTTAAGCTTTCATAAGCACATAATCAGATCTTCCCATCTTTCATGGGGACCGTTGATTGGTAAATTCTGTTTTACGTTACAAAAGAGCAAAGTGGCTGTGTTCTAATACAGTTCTAGTTTTGCAACAAAAGTGTTGTAAAATTTAAATTCTTATTATTAAACGTGGATTTTAACGGGCAGCCTCCATGCCTTATGACAAAAGTAAGTGATAAAATAAAGGAATGTGTTGGTGAATCTTTTTTATTGTATACTTGGTACCTTTTATGGTTGCATTTTATTACCTAAAACTTGGGGAAAAAAGACTACAAGCTTGGCTTTTAGGTCATTTCTTCTTCTTTTTTTCTTTTTTCTTTCTTTCTTTTTTTTTTCTTAGATAGAGTCTTGCTCTATCTGTCTGTCTTGCTCTATCTTGCTCTGTCACCCAGGCTGGAGTGCCGTGGCACAATCTCGGCTCACTGCAACCTCTGCCTCCTGGGTTCAGGTGATTCTCCTGCCTCAGCCACCTGAGTAGCTGGGACTACAGGTATGCGCCACCATGCCTGGCTAATTTTTTTGTATTTTTAGTAGAGATGGAGTTTCACCATGTTGGCCAAGCTGGTCTGAAACTCCTGACCTTGAGGCGCGGTGATCTGCTCGCCTCGGTTTCCCAAAGTGCTGGGATTACAGGCTTGAGCCACCAAGCCCAGCTGCTTTTAGGTCACTTCTGATAGCCTTGTAGTTCATTCTATTGCTTATGAGCTTTGTGTCCTTCCTTTGTGTTTGTTTTACTTTTCAGTGAAAATAAATAAATAGCTCAAGAGGGATCTATGCTTTAGTTATGTAAAGAATAGATTGCAGCAACATGGAATCAGCTGGAGGCCATTATCCTAAGCAAATCAATGCAGAAACAGAAAACCAAATACGGCATGGTCTCACTTATAAGTGGGAGCTAAACATTGAATACACATGGACACAGAGAGGGGAACAATAGGCACGGGGTTTACTTGAGGATGGAGGGTGAAAGGAGGATGAGGAGCAGAAAAGTACCTACCGGGTACTGTGCTCACTACGTGGGTGATGAAATCTTTGTACATCAAACCCCAGCAACACACAATTTACCCACATAAGAAACCTGCACATGTACCCCTGAACCTAAAATAAAAGTTAGAAGGAAAAAAAGAATAGAGAGAGAAGACTTCTTAGACTCCTTAATCATATTATTTTTATTCTCTGGGTAAAGATGGCTGAGGCCTGATGGCCTGATAGACTGATAGACAGTTATGAATTTAGAATTTCTTTTCTTCTTTTGATCACTTCATTCAGCAAGTAACAAGAGACACATAAAACAAAATTCTAAGGACTAAGTTAAGCTCAATATTTAAAGTCCAAGAAAACTGAGTTAAAAAATTGGTATTAGGCACTGAACAGGACAAATAACTTATTTCTTGTACTTTTAACTGCTTTTTCAAACAGATTAAAACTGATAGGAAGCGCTTGGGAAACTCTTTTCCGTCATCGCAAAAAAATTAGCTTAACCTATCCTAATCTGGAAAAGATTTAGAGGGCCTAAATTCCTAAAAGCATTAGGGGATTTTTTCTTTTCCCTAGTTCCCAAGTATGCTGTATAAGAGTAATTTTTGTGGCTGGGCATGGTGGCTCACCCCGAGGCAGGCATAGCACCTGAGGTCAGGAATTTGAGACAAGCCTGGCCAACATGGCGAAACCCCGTATCTACTAAAAATACAAAAATTAGCCAGGCATGGTGGCGCATGCCTGTAGTCTCACCTACTCAGGAGGCTGAGTCAGGAGAACCGCTTGAACCCAGGAGGCAGAGGTCACAGTGAGCCGAGATTGCACCATTGCACTCCAGCATGGGCGACAGAGTGAGGCTTGGTCTCAAAAAAAAAAAAAAAAAAAGAATGATTTTTATTACACTAAATTCACAGTTAAAACATCTTTTTATTCATTTAATATACTCTATGAGTGCATTTGCAGCCTGTAAAAGGGACGGTTGCTTAAGCTGACACTGCAGAGCATTGCAAGAAGTGTTGATTAAAATCTACACATTTGCTCTGAGTTTGTGAATTCCAAGCAGGTTGGCTAATAGCAAGTAGTGGCTTTTCCACAGCTACTCAGCCCTGGATCATGGCCACCTGTGTGTCATTCCTATGCAATGACTGTTGTTAATATTTTGGTGCATATCCTTGAAGTCTTTTCCTTTCATCATATATATTTTTTAATTTGCAAAGTTGATCTCATAGCCTTACTTGCTATTTTATAATTTTTTTTCACTAACAACATGTGATTGATTTTTTTTTTTTTTTGAGGCGGAGTGAGGCGGAGTCTCGCTCTGTCGCCCGGACTGGAGTGCAGTGGCCGGATCTCAGCTCACTGCAAGGACTGCCTCCCGGGTTTACGCCATTCTCCTGCCTCAGCCTCCGGAGTAGCTGGGACTACAGGCGCCCGCCACCTCGCCCGGCTAGTTTTTGTATTTTTAGTAGAGACGGGGTTTCACCGTGTTAGCCAGGATGGTCTCGATCTCCTGACCTCGTGATCCGCCCGTCTCGGCCTCCCAAAGTGCTAGGATTACAGGCTTGAGCCACCGCGCCCGGCTGTGATTGATTTTTTAAAAACTATGTTCAACCTTGTAAGATTATTCATCATCTGGCCTAGCTATAACATAATTTATTAGTTTCCTGTTGTTGGACACTTAGGCTCTTTTAAATTTTTGCCTACTGTAAATATTGTTGTGATTCACATCTTTGAACTTAAATCTTTGGGTACAGCCTGATTATGTTCTACAGATAAGTTTCTTGAAGTAATGTTACTGAGTGAAATGGCAAATATTTTAAAATAATGACCTATATCACGTTACTACCACAAGATACTCACCGGAAACAATTTGTTGCGTATTTTTGCTCTGTTTTGAAAAATTGATGTGTATGTACACAACTGTAAGTTTATATAACCTTTTATTTATTTACTTATTTATTTATTTTGAGACCGAGTCTCGCCCTATTGCCCAGGTTGGAGTGCAGTGATACGATCTGGCCTCACTACAGCCTCTGCCTCCCAGGTTCAAGTGATTCCCCTGCTTCAGCCTCCTGAGTAGCTGGGATTACAGGTATGTGCCACCACATACAGCTAATTTTTGTATTTTTAATAGAGATGAAGTTTCACCATATTGGCCAGGCTGGTCTCGAACCCCTGACCTCAAATGACCTCAAGTGATCTCCCCACCTCGGCCTCCCAAAGTGCTGGGATTACAGGAGTGAGTCATCATGCCTGACCAGTTTATATAACCTTTTTTAAATTTTATTTTGAGATGGAGTTTCACTCTTGTCACTCAGGCTGGCATGCAATGGTGCGATCTCGGCTCACTGCAACCTTCACCTCCCTGGTTCACATGATTCTTCTGCCCCATCCTCCCAAGTAGCTAGGATTACAGGCGCATACCACCACGCCTAGCTAATTTTTGTATTTTTAGTAGAGACTGGGTTTCACCATTTTGACCAGGCTGGTCTTGAACTTCTGACCTCAGGTGATCCACCCGCTTCGGCCTCCCAAAGTGCTGGGATTATAAGCATGAGCCACTGTGCCTGGCCAACTTTTTATTTGTATTATTTATTTATTTATCTGGAGATAGAGTCTCACTCTGTTGCCCAGTCTGTAGTGCAGTGGCAGGATCTTGGCTCACTGCAACCTCCACCTCCTGGGTTCAAGAGATTTTCCTGCCTCAGCCTCCCTAGTAGCTGAGATTATAGGTGCATGCCACCATACCCAGCTAATTTTTCTATATTTAGTAGAGACGGGGTTTCATTATGTTGGCCAGACTGGTCTCAAACTCCTGACCTCAAGTGATCCACCCGCCTCGGCCTCCCAAAGTGCTGGGATTACAGACGTGAGCCACCATGACCGGCCTATATAACTTTTTAAATAAGTTGTTGTGTTATGTATGGGGGGCTGTATTGAAGGTTTTTAAGCAGAGGAATGACATGATCTGATTTTCATTTTGGAAGAATCATTCTGGCTGCTATGCTTCAAATAGACTGCAGAGAGCAAAGATAGAAGAAAAGATAAAAGCAGGGAGTCTATTTCAGTAATCCAGGAGAGAGATAATAGTGGCTTGCAGCAGGAGACAGCAGTGGTGGGAGTGAATGGTGGTCAGATTCTGGATATATTTTTGTAGGAAGACAGATTGCACGTGGGGTATAAGAGAAAGAAAGGAGTTCAGATTAACTCCAAGTTTTTTAGATCTGAACAATGAAGGATGATGTTGACATCAAGTGACAGGGAGAAGGCTAAAGATGGAGCAGGTTTGGAAAGAACAAAAAACAAGAGGTCAGTTTGGAGATAATAAGTTTGAGATATCAATTAAGTATCCACATGGAGATGTCCAGTAGGCTGTTGAATAGATAAGTCTGGAGTTCTGGAGTGAACAGGCAGGCATTAGAAATATAAATTTGGAAATTATTAGCAAATGGATGGTTTGTAAAGCCACGAGACTGAGTGAGATTACAAAGGGAGATACAGACAAAGAGAAGAGGACCAAGACTGAGAAGAAGGAGCATTTCAACATGAAGAGCACTTACTATGCACCAGGTAAGGTTCTATGTGCTTTGCATAGATTCTAGGTTGACTCGTTTAATGTCTAAAAGAACTCAATAAAGAGGTACAGTTTAGTATGGAGGTTCCATTTAGCAGAGGAAGAATCAGAGGCACAGAAAGATTGTCAGTAAATGGATAAATTATTTCACGATATGAGTTGATAAATAAGTTTAACCTTCCTTATTGAATAATGCAAAGCTAATCTGAAATAAGTCATGTAAAAATTTTTTGCACAGGTTTTCTTCAGTATGTTTCAAAAATCTTAGTAGTACTAGAAGACATTTCAGTTATATTTTAAATAATTAGCATGACTAATCTGTTCAAAGTGCTTTTCTTTCCAGCTGATGACACATTTTAGGAAAGAAGATTGAAGGGGGTAAAGAAAAAATGCTTATGTTCAAATGAGAAAAAAGGAGAGCCATTTTTAGTGTTCAGCATTTCTAAAAGACACTGTCTTTAATTGCTTTCACATATATCTTCCTCAAGAATCATGCATTCTCTAATTATATTTAGGGGTGGGAGAGGCAAATCAATAAAGTGAAATTGTCATTACTCCTATTCCCTCACCCCATAATATATATTCAGAACTTCCTAAAGGGGCAGTTTCTAAGGCTATGACTTGTCCTTAACAGAAATGTGCATTAGGCAGGGAAAGACAAAAAGCATGATGGTGGGTTAATTCCTACAGAAGGCTTCCAGTTGAAAAAATATCTCAAATTTTCCCTTTGGTACTATGGATATTTTTATATCTTGAGACCAAGATACAGGGTAAATACATTTGCAGTGCTCTCTTCTACCTTCTCTTCTTCCTTGGGAAAAAGGTTGACGTGAAAGGGGAGGTGGAAAAGGAGAATTTGCAAGACATTTTTTCAGGCAGATCAATTTTGGGAAAAAGGAGAAATAGAAGTTGAGGATCTGGAAATAAATTACTCATACCAGTTGTCTTCAGAAAGTCTTTACATATCTTTGGGAATTCCTATAACTCAGGTTAAATACTGTTGTCTTAAATAATCCCAATATGGAGGGAGAAAAAAAAAGAGAGTTATCTAAAAAAACCAGGAGTGACTGTAGAAGCATTCCTCTACTGAATACAAAATATGAGAACATGGACAGATGTGTAAATTTACCTGATACGAGACAGCAGCATGACTCCTGAATAATAGTACCAGGAAAAGCAGAATCCAGGGTGAGTTTAGAGGTGTGAAAAATAACCAAAAAATCCCCAGAAGAATCTTTTCAAGGTCATGATCTTACAAAAGAACAAAAACAAAAAGACTCTGTTCAGGGAAAGATGATGTAATACTGAAAAGATAGCAGAGAAAGCAGAACTAATGTCTCTTTTTTTTCTGTTCTTTCAATAACTACCTTCAAATGGAAAGGTTAAAAGAGGAATGGTCAAGAGTGAAATTAAAGCCAAGGAAGGTGAGAAATAAGAGGAGATTTTTAAAACACTTAGTTATTTTAATAATGTATTTAATTTATTCCCAGATAAAGTATATCCTGAGATATTGAGAGAACTTGGGTTGTAATCATGCAACTAATGTTAAGTCTTAGAAAGTAATTTTATGGGGGTCAGGCGTGGTGGCTCACGCCTATAATCCCAGCACTTTGGGAGGCCGAGCTGGGTGGATTGTGAGGTCAGGAGTTCGAGACCAGCCAGCCTAGTCAACATGGTGAAACCCCCGTCTCTACTAAAAATACAAAAATTAGCCAGGTGTGGTGGTGCATGTCTATAATCCTAGCTACTGGGGAGGCTGAGGCAAGAGAATTGCTTGAACCCAGGAGGTGGAGGTTGCAGTGAGCCGAGATCACACAACTGCACTCCAGCCTGGGCGACAGAGCAAGACTCCATCTCAAAAAAAAAAAAAAAAGGTAATTTTATGAACAGAAAGTCAGCATAGAGCCATTAAGAATCAATGCTGTCAAACTAACCTTACATAAATCTAAGTAATAAAACTTAATAAACTCAACATCTAAGAACTCATTACTCAACTTAAGACCTAGGCTTTGTATCTTTTTTCACTAAACATTATATTGGAGCATTTCTCCTATGTCATTAAGTATTCTCCTACACTATAATTTAAAAGATCCACATAGTGCTCAATTATATTAATATTTTCTAAGTTACTTAAGCAATTCATCTTGGTCAAGTCTAAACTGTTTTAAATTTTTGCCTTATAAAAATCATGCTGGGAAGCCAAGCACTGTGGCAGGTTCCATAGTCCCAGCTACTTGGGAAGCTGAGGCAGGAAGACTGCTTGAGCCCAGGAGTTTGTGGCTACAGTGAACTAAGATTGAGGCTATGACTGAGCCTGTGAGTAGCCACTGCAGTCTAGCCTGACCAACATATCGAGACATGGTTTCTCTCTCTCTCTTTTTTTTTTTTTTTGAGACAAGGTTTCTCTCTGTCACGCAGACTGGAGTGCAGTGGTGCAATCTTAGGTCACTGCAACCTCCACCTCCCAGGCTCAGGCAATCTTCCTGCCTTAGCCTCCTGAGTAGCTGGGACTACAGGTGCGCACCACACGCTTGGCTTATTTTTTGTAGAGGCAGGGTTTACTATGTTGCCTAGGCTGGTCTTGAGCTCCTGGGCTCAAGTGATTCACCCACCTTAACCTCCCAAAGTGTTAGGATTACAGGTGTGAGCCTGTCATTATCTTTTTTAAATCATGCAGGAGTTATGATCATTTTACATAAAATTTTGTAAATTATTTTTAGAAATTTAGGTTAAATTCTCAGAACAGGAATAAATGAATCAAGGGGCAAAACATTTCAAAAGTCTTTTAATAAGCACCACCAAAATTGTTTCCAGAAAGAAGTACCTATGTATAGTCTCACCAACAATATATGAGTGCCTGTTTTTCTAACTCTTACCGATAATGGAAGACTTTGGTAGAAAAACCCTTCTTTGGTAATTTTTTATTGTGGTAAATACACATAATACATATTTTACCACTTTAACCATATTTAAGTGTATAATTCAGTGGCATTAAGTACATTCATAGGTTGTACAACCATCACTACTATCCACTTACGAACTTTTTCATTATCCCAATAGAAACTCTATACCCCACGAAAAAAACAAAGAAAAAGTTAAAAATATTTCTTCAATTTTGCCACTCTTTTGCTGTGATGTTCAATCCCATCAGTAGTACTCTTCTCTCTTTTTGAATTCATTCAAATATTGGAATTCGAATGAGTCAGAATAGGAAAGGCTGTTCTGTGGTAACAAACAACTCTAAAATCTTCTGGCTTTCACTACAGAAATTTATTTCTCACTCAAGTTACGAATTCTGTGCCAGTCAGTGAGTGTCTCTGCATCACACTGTCTTTCAGAGTTCCAGGCTAATAGAGGGTCCAAATATTTTGTAGATTTTCTATTGGGAACAGCGGGATTTCACAGTTACGAAGGCAGGACAAGAACATACTGGAGAGCCTTGCACCAGAAATTAAATGCTTAGGCCTGAAAAAATCACACAAGTCCCTTCCACTAGCGCCAGAAGAACACAGTTAAAATGAGTAACACAGCAGGGGCCAGAAATTCTACCTCTCCCTTGGGCCCTAGAAGAGAGAACTGGATATGGTTGAGTACCAGAAGTCTCTGTATCTTCATTCACATCTGCATTGTATAAAGCTGGCTTCATAACTCCTTACAAACTTTTCTTTTCTTTTCCCTCCCTCCCTCCTTCCCTCCCTTCCTTCTTTCCTTTCTTTCTTTCTTGATAGAGTTTCGCACTTGTTGCCCAGGCTGGAGTACAATGGTGCGATCTCGGCTCACTGCAACCTCCACCTCCCGGGGTTCAAGCAATTCTCCTGTCTCACCCTCCCAAGTAGCCAGAATTACAGGCACGTGCCACCACGCCCAACTAATTTTTGTATTTTTAGTAGAGATGGGGTTTCACCATCTTGGCCAGGCTGGTCTTGAACTCCTGACCTCGTCATCCACCCACCTTGGCCTCCCAAAGTTCTGGGATTACAGGCATAAACCACTGTACCCGGCCCAAAGTTTTATTTTCTATTAATGGAGATCACACATTAATGTTTCATTTTTACCCAAGAAATCCTGGAATAA
This sequence comes from Piliocolobus tephrosceles, assembly GCF_002776525.5. Lineage (NCBI taxonomy): Eukaryota > Metazoa > Chordata > Mammalia > Primates > Cercopithecidae > Piliocolobus > Piliocolobus tephrosceles. The sequence continues at coordinate 42,195,735 of NC_045436.1, read as the reverse complement.
GAAGATAAAACAATTAATTTAGAAGAACAAGCATTTGATGTAAGTGAAAAGTCACATTTCACAGAGTAGTATGTAAACATCCTGTTGTAGCTAAACATGTTAAATTGCCATCTTTGGGCCTACCTTTCTTAATAACTTCTACTTTTTGAAGTAGATGCTGATGCTTTCCAGCAGCCTTGGACCCCCTGGTTTTCATGTGATTAGTCATGTCACAGAAGAAACCCCATGGTGGATGATAAATGTGAAAACTCTTTACAGGCCGGGCACAGTGGCTCACGTCTGTAATCCCAGCACTTTGGGAGGCCCAGGCGGGCGGATCACAAGGTCAGGAGATCGAGTCCATGCTGGCTAACACGGTGAAACCCTATCTCTACTGAAAAAATACGAAAAAATTTAGCCGGGCGTGGTGGTGGGCGCATGTAGTCCCAGCTACTCAGGAGGCTGAGGCAGGAGAATGGCATGAACCCAGAAGGCAGAGCTCGCAGTGAGCCGAGATCACACCGTTGCACTCCAGCCTGGATCACAGAGCAAGACTCCATCTCAAACAAACAAAACTCTTTACAAATTCATGAGCAGCTTTTTTGAGAAATGGGATATCAGTACTGCATTCTTCGTTAAATGTATTCTTTCCTTTGACACATTTCTACCAAAAGCTTTTGTTTTGAAAAAAAAAAAGTATTACCAAATCGTAAAGCATTTTAATAGCTGTAAATTTGCATAATATAATAAAGGACAAATAGCTATAGCAATAGGGTTCAGACCACTCTTTATGTGCTCTATGGCAGCTCTGCTCAGCCTCCACTTTCTTGTACATCTACACTCAACCTGTAATTTTCTGCGCTTCCTGTTGACCCTGCTGACTGGCCTGGCAACTTTGTTCATCTTGCAGGTTACTGCCCGGGCCTCACTGAAACTAGTTGGTACACTGAAATAGCCAGCAAAATTAGCAGTATCAACTGCTTCTCCTCTGGCCAGTAATACTGGAAGGAGTAGCTGTCTCTACCTGATCGCATCTCAGAGAGCTTCATTTTATCAGCAGGTATCCTTCCTACTGTTCTTAAAAATAAGTGTTGGTTACCTTGCTTCTGGAAACGTCAGAAAAGGAAATATGGGTTGGCTGGGTATGGTGGCTCATGCCTGTAATCCCAGCACTTTGGGAGGCTGAAGCGAGCGGATCACCTGAGGTCAGGAGTTGGAGACCAGCCTGACTAACATGGAGAGACCCCATCTCTACTAAAAATACAAAATTAGCTGGAGTGGTGGCACATGCCTATAATCCCAGCTACTTGGGAGGCTGAGGCAGGAGAATCATTTGAACCTTTGAGGCTGAGATCACGCCATTGCACTCTAGCCTGGGCAACAGAGTGAAACTCCATCTCAAAAAAAAAAAGAAAAAAAAGGAGAGAAATGGGTTATCCTTGGTCATCTGTCAGATTATCCACGTGTTAAAGTGAGAACTCTGTTCACTACACATGTGTCTTGCACACTATTAGATGAGACCATGGTAGGAGTTAAAAACACAGAGTGATGGTCCAGCAAACCCATCCTGGCCTTTTTTTTTTTGAGACAGAGTCTTGCTCTGTCGCCCAGGCTGGAGTGCAGTGGTGCAATCTCAGCTTACTGCAACCTCTGCCTCCTGGATTCAAGCGATTCTCCTGCCTCAGCCTCCCAAGTAGTTGGGATTACAGGCACCCACCACCATGCCTGGCTATTTTTCTATTTTTAATAGAGATGGGGTTTTGCCATATTGACTAGGCTGGTCTTGAACTCCTGATCTCAGGTAATCCGCCCACCTTGGCCTCCCAAAGTGCTGGGATTATAGGCGTGAGCTACCACGCCCGGCCTCTTTTTAAAAGCTTCCATGCATTATTTGTAGTAGAACCCCATTTAAAAATGAGAAATCCAGGCCAGGTGTGGTGGCTCATGCCTGTAATCTCACCACTTTGGAAGGCTGAGGCAGGAAGATCACTTGGACCCAGGAGTTCAAGGCTGCAGTGAATTATGATTATGCCATGATACCCCCAGCCTGGGCAACAGAGGGAGACCTTGTCTCTTAAAACAAACAAACAAACAAGGCCTGGTACGGTGGCTCATGCCTGTAATTCCAGCACTTTGGGAAGCAGAGGTGGGTGGATCACGAGGGCAGGAGATCGAGACCAGCCTGGCTAACATGATGAACCCCTGTCTCTACTAAAAATACAAAAACAAAACAAACAAACAAACAAAAAACGGACGTGGTGGCAGGCGCCTGCAGTCCCAGCTACTTGGGAGGCTGAGGCAGGAGAATGGCGTGAACCCGGGAGGCAGAGCTTGCATTGAGCTGAGATCGCGCCACTGCACTCCAGCCTGGGCGACAGAGCGAGACTGTGTCTCAGAAACAAAACAAAACAGACAGACACACAAAATTCAGGGGAAACAGGCCAAACGAAGGGCATGCCAGGACAATAGGTATAAAGCAGATCAGTTCCAAACAAAAGAGGATTTAAGGCCATGCTACTTAGAACTAAATAATCTAAGATGATAACTTAATGACTTGTTTCTCTAGTGTGTGCCATGAACCACCAGGTTCCCCTTTCAGAATGTAAATGGGAGTGTTCTGTTTTCTGCTCAATCTCAGCCAGATAATCAATTCTAAACACCCCATGACTTCCCTGAAGGTCTTTTTCCTTCTACTACCAATCTAGGAGTCTACTAATCTATAGTTGTAAGGAAGAAACACTGATTCTGTCAACTTAAGCAAAAAGGTATTTTATTTGAAGCATATGGAGGTGTTAAGGAAGCCTTGAAGAACTAGCTTTGGAAGAAGCCTGGTAGCCTGCCCGGCAGCAGGTTTGTTTCAACACTCTTGGCTGGAAAAGATGAACTCTGTCTTTTTCTTCACTGTTTCTTCTGTCAGTGCTTTACTACGTTCAAAAGTCAAAGTCCTGAGAAAGTCTGGTGGGCCAAGTTTAGGTCATGTGCCCAGCCCTTGGCTGTGGCAGGTCTGAGAGGAAAGATTTATAGAAGGAATCTCTAGGGATCTCTCTGGTTTCCCTAGCATGAGGCAGGCACAGGAATTTTACCAAGAGTACATGCTATGTGGGAAAATGATTACCCTTGTGGAAATCATGGTAATGTTGGGAAGTGGGAATGAATGCTGGGCATTCCAAAATGCCAGTGTCCATTATTTAGAGTAAAAATGATCATTTTAATGGCATCAAAGCACATAAACCCAGGATTCCTATTGAGTTAATATATGCTGATTTATTTTACTATTTTCTAATCATTAAGTGGCTGCTGCATTCATTTTTTCTTTCCTGCAACAAATAGCCTTAGGCATATACTTTTTTTTTTTTTTTTTTTTTTTTTTGGGGTCTTTTTCTGTTGCCCAGACTGGAGTACAGTGGCACGATCTCAGGTCACTGCAACCTCTGCCTCCTGGGTTCAAGCAATTCTCCTGCCTCAGCTGCCCAAATAGCTGGGATTACAGGCGTCCACTACCACATCCAGCTAATTTTTGTATTTTTAGTAGAGATGGGTTTGCACCATGTTGGTCAGGCTGGTCTCAAACTCCTGACCTCGTGATCCTCCCACCTCTGCCTCCCAAAGCGCTGGGATTAGAGGTGTGAGCTACCACGCCCGGCCTTTTTTTTTTTTTTTTTTTTTTTTGAGATGGAGTTATCTGCCCGCCTTGGCCTCCCAAAGTGCTGGGATTATAGGCATGAGCCACTGTGCCTGGCCAAGCATATACATTTAAAAAATTATTTTCTGCTGGGTGTGGTAGCTCATGCCTGTAATCCCACCACTTTGGGAGGCCAAGGCAGGGGAATCACTTGAGGCCAGGAGTTTGAGACCAGCCTTGTCAACATGGTGAAACTTTGTCTCTGTTAAGAATTAAAAAATTAGCTGTGTGTGGTGGCACATACCTGTAATCCCAGCTACTCAGGAGGCTGAGGCAGGAGAATTGCTTGAACCCGGGAGGCAGAGGTTGTAGTGAGTCCAGATCGTGTCACTGCACTCCAACCTGGGCAACAGGGCGAGACTCTGTCTCATAACAAAAACCTTTTCTTAGGATAAATGGTCAGGTCTGAAATTACTGGGTCAAAGGATAAGTACACACATTTTTATATTTTTTCCACTTTCTATTTTACTGAGGTGCCAGTGGGCTCTTGGGAGTATGCCTCTAATAGTGGCGGGCTGAATTTCCAGTGGCTGGATATTTGCCTGGTTGAAAGTCACCTTGTGGAAACCTTTTCCTGGGTCATAGAAGGGACGTTTGGAGTGCTGCGAAAAACATTCTCTTTAGAGCTCTTCTCTTTCCCTCCATCATTAAAAAAATGTCAGTTGATATCTGAATAAAACAAACTGCAAGGTTCCTGCTTTGGTCAGTTGATCCACGTCATAGGAAGGAGGGCAGCATTTGCCTGAGAGATCTATGGGCAGTGCAGAACGCCTGCTGCTATATGCAGTGAGTGCTCATATATTACTGTATGTGATCTACCCAGCTCCCTCCTTTCCATGCCAAGTCTCTCCAAAAGCTGGGGATGGAAGAAGCAATGATTACACTAACAGGAGACTCCACCTGGCGCAGGTAGTGGTTGTGTGCCTTGACCCACATCTCCTTGAGTCAGGTTCTTCTACCTCCACCCTGAAAAGATAAGAGCCCTAAGTTTCTTCAGAGGATATTAATTTATTTTCTCCCTCCCTCCCTGCCCTACTTCCCTTCCTTCCTCCTTTCCTTCCTTCCTTCTTGAGACAGAGTCTCACTCTGTCTCCCAGGCTGGAGTGCCTTGGCATGATCTCGGCTCATTGCAACTTCCACCTCCCAGGTTCAAGTGATTCTCCTGCCTCAGCCTACAGTGTAGCTGGGATTACAGGCCCGTGCCACCACAGGTGTCTAATTTTAAAATTTTTTAGTAGAGGCGGGGTTTCACCATGTTGGCCAGGCTGGTCTCGAACTCCTGATCCCAAGTGATCCACCCGCCTCGGCCTCACAAAGTGTTGGGCTTAGAGGCGTGAGCCACCGCACCCAGCTGAGAAGATATGAATTTCAATGTGGGAGGACTGAAGAATCTCCCCCACATACCCATCCTCCCTCTTCCCCATCCCAGTTTCAGTAGCAACACCCACTTCCCAGCCAGGCTGTCATGCTGGCTGGAGGAAGCAGCAGTGTGCTTTGTTTTAGAATTATCCTCTTGTCAGCTTATTCTGCATGGCTAGAGTATACCAGATTGTAAATGCTTGAGATGAGGGACTATTTCGCCTTAGCACTTGCTTACCACAGTGCTTTCCCCACCCCATGTACTCAATCAGTATTTGCTGACCAAATATCCCTAGTTAAATGTACTAGTTCTAAAACTTCCTTGAGGTCCTAAACTCTTCCAAGCTTTGATGCCCAGAAGTACTGGAAAAGGTGAGCTCTCCTGAGAAACAAGCAGGGAAGCCCGAAGCCCACGCTCAGTGTTCTCGAGGATAGAAGCAGGGTTGGTGCTCAGCAGGTAGGATGGGCCCTCACTCCCTCTTCAGCCTCATCTCAGACCATGGTGCTCCCGCCACATGGCCGCAGTTTCAGTTTCTTGCACTGGTTCTTCCACAAAGCCTCCTCTGGGAACGCTTCTTCCCTCTGCACATCACATCCACTTCACCTCCGTCCATTCACTCCCAGTGCTTCAGGTCTCAGCTCAGTTGTCGCATCCTCACTGACATCTCAGAATAGTCCAAAGGCCCCTGAATAGCAGGCTTGTTCCTAGTGCTCACCAGAGATTTCACTTGACATTTATATTTGCAATGATTTGATAAATTTTCTTTCACTCTGCTTGGAGGATATTAGTCCATGAGATCACGAATCGTGCTAGGTTTTTGTTTGTTTGTTTATGCTATTGCTGTCCCAGTTCTAGCATAGCACCTGGCACATAATGGGTGCTCAGTAAATGCTGGAGAGACAAAGTAGTAGTTTCTCTTTTTTTTAGTAGAGTCGGGGTTTTACCATATTGGCCAGGCTGGTCTCGAACTCCTGACCTCGTGATCCACCCACCTCAGCCTCCCAAAGTGCTGGGATTACAGGCGAGAGCCACCACACCCAGCACAAGTAGTAGTTTCTGCACACCACACTACACGGGTGCACCCACTGCAATCCTGGAATATACAGAGATCCTGGGGTGACTCTCAGTAGAGCGTACCCAGCTTAGTGTTCACAGCATAGCCTTTCTCAAATTTCATTACTCAGATTGCTAGTCACAAACTCTCAATAGGGGTGGTGTGAAGAAAAAGGTTCTTTTAAAAATATAGGTGCAATTAAAATGTCAAACACATTTGGACCATTATTATTATTCTGTGAGACAATATGTCTTTAAGGAAAGGGTATGGCTGGGCGCAGTGACTCACGCCGGTATTCCCAGCACTTTGGGAGGCAGAGGTGGGTGAATCACCTGAGGTCAGGAGTTCAAGACCAGTCTGGCCAACATAGTGAAACCCTCTCTCTACTAAAAATACAAAAATTAGGCAGGCATGATGGTGCATGCCTGTAATCTCAGCTACTTGGGAGGCTGAGGCAGAAAAATCACTTGAACCCGGGAGGGAGGCAGAGGTTGCAGTGAGCTGAGATAGCGCCATGGCACTCCAGCCTGGGTGACAGAGGGAGATTCCATTTCAAAAAAAAAAAGAAAAGGTTATTATAGGAAGAGGAGTGACATACAGGGGAAGATGCAAGAGTCCTTTACTCTTCCTTCATGATGCTTTCTTTTTAAGCGTGCAGTTCGGTGGCATTAAGTATATTCACGTTGTTGTGTAAGCATCACCATTATACTTTTATAGGTTACTAGTTCACAAACTCGTTGTGTAGTGTCCTTATACCTTGTTGGATCAGCCTGCCCCATGCTCAAAGGCGACCCTTAATGGCCCAAGCTATTTGGCATTACCCCCTTCTTGGGCTCAGTGATAAATTGAGTGGCAGGCCTCTAGGTCCAAGTGACTCAGGGAATAGCAGTCTCCTAAAATGCTTTGATTCCCAGATTAAGTAGTTGTGATTAGGGAGCAACTTTCTAGCTCAGGAAGGGGTATTGTCTCACCTATAGGTGAGCCTGGAAATGTTGATGCTATTTGGTTCTCATGAAGGAAACTTTCTGGAGGCTGAAGTCAATTCCCAGAAGGCAGGCAGAGCCAAGAGAATCACAGAGAAATGGAGCCAGAGTGCTGAGAACTGCTTCAGAAGTTTCAACTGCCTCTCTGTGGAGGTTTTCAGTGACGTGTTTCAATAATTTATTCAGTTATTTTGGCATTTTTGTTTCTTTTTGTGTTTTGTTTTTAATACTTGTGAGAGAAAGCAGCTTTACACAGTCTGCAAGAGACTCAAAGATTTATTTTAAATTTCTTCTAATTACATAATTCAGTTTTCTGCATAGCTGTAATTTATATATCTCACTCACAAAGGTGTCTGCCTGCAGCAGAGACTGCTAGGTTCCTGCTCAGAATCTACTATCCCTTTTCTCTTTGTAGGAAAATTCAGATTTCACTTATGTACCTGGGGAAAAGATCACATTTTTCATCTTCCCTTGCAGGGAGGTGTGGCCATTTGATTAAGGTCTGGTCAATGAGATAAAAAATAAAATGTTGTGTGAGATGCACAGGAATACTGAGAAAAGAAGCTGATTCAGTGGAGACAGGGGCCCTTCTATCCTTTCCCTTCTTTCCTCCCAGAAGGACCTCTAGGAGCCATCTTGTACCATGAGGTGACATTGAGGATGGAAGCCAGTGCTTCCTTGGGGACTCTGGAATCATGGACTTCTTTTTATGAGAGAGAGGGAAATATAAACCCCTTATGGTTTAAAAACCAGTGATTTTGGATTTTCTGTTATAATGTGTCTGAACCTAATTCTGACTCACAACCTGAAACATATCCAAGGATTCGGTAGACCCATATTTAACTTTATAGGTAGCTACTTTGTGAGTCATCACAACAACACAAAAACTACAGTATCGTATGCAGCGGAACCTACATCAAGGGTTTCCTGTATGTTAACCTCTATGTCATGTCGACTGAAACTTGACCAGCTTGCATTGATTCAAATCCCTAACTAACCCAAGCACTGAGTAAAGCATAAAAATGCCATTTGGGTGTTAGTGCCTACCTGACTTACGTACTTGAATGTCTCCCAGGCATCTCAAACTTCATGAGTTTACACAGAAACACATCCTTCCATCCCAGTCATCACCAACACTGCCATCTTATCCTTTCAGTAAGTGGCATATCCATCCACCTAACTTGCCATGCCACAAGCCTGGGGGCCGCCGCCGACCCCTTCTTCCTCATTTCCAGTATCCAGGCTATTGTCAAGTCCCAGAATCTCCTTCTAAAATATACTTCATTACTGTCTATTTCTTGCTGTCTCCTTGGAGGGTCGCCTTGGAGGGTTGAGCTATTCCATTTCTTGCCCAGACAACTCCATCCACCTTCTGTCTGGATTTCCATTCTCCACATAGCAAGGAGAGAAAACACAATCCAGATTATTTTACCACATGCATAAAACTCTTCAAAGACTCCCAACAGCATTTGGGTACAGTCTCAAATCCTAAATAAGACTTAGAGGCTCTGCACCATCTGACCCCTGCCTATCCTCCACCACCTGGCATTGCTGTGAGCCAGTCTCTCTCACTGGGCTTCAGCCACCTGACCTGTTCATCTCTTGAATGTGCCATCTCAGGGGCCTGCACAGGCTGGTCCCATGTCTGTACTATGTTCCTATCCCTATTTAACAGTTAACTCCTACTGATATTCCTGGTCACTGATTATCATTTTCATATCGTTTCCTCAATGAGGCCTTCCTCGACCCATCCCAAATCTCTATCAGGTCTTCCAATTATAACATCTCTTTATAACTTTCTAAAGCACTGAGTATAAGTGCAGTTATCACCTCACACACGTACACCCAGTGTTAAACAGCTAGTGAATATGACTCTTAATTCATTACCGAATAGGTCCACAATAATAACCATGAGTGGAGGGGCCAGATTAATTTTGTTTTATTCAGCTATGCCTATGCAGTGTCTGGTAAGTGATCAGTAAATGTGGAATGAATAAGTATAACTTATTCACTTACTTCATGGCGCTTTAATTTCATTTTAACTGCATGGCACTTTATTTTCAATTGGATATATATGTGTGTGATTTTTCTTTTTCTTTTTTTTCTAGGATGAGGTCAGTCTCCTCCCAGAGACCAAAAGCATAGTGAGGAAAGACACTGTTTTGTGTTCTACTGCATCACGAGCACCTAATACGGTGCCTAATACATATAAATGATCAGTAAATATTTGTGGGAATAATTGATTAACTAAGATGAAACCTGGTAACTTAGCAGCATCTGCTTTTGTGGCCACTTTTCTTGAGTTCTGTCTTACATGGTTTAAAACTATGATTTAAGGGCTCTCCTGCTCCACAAGTCTTTCCCACATTGATGGAATGTAATCTGTCTGCTCCTCGCTCTCATCCCTCTCTTCAGCCCATCCTCCACACCTCCTTCTTCCTTGAGTTTCATCACTATCATAATTTTCAACTGGCACTTTACAAACACAATTTAATTAAATCTTCTCAAGCAACCTGCAGCTGCAATGCCATCATCTCCGTTTCACTCATGGTAAGTCTGAAGTTTACAGAAAATTACCTTTGCTAAGGTTGCACAACTGTTAAGCAGTAAAGCTGGAGCTGGACCTCCTAAATATCTATCTTTCCACTGTCCACTGTACAGAGATTTCTCTTCACTTAGTTATACTTATTCATTCCACATTTACTGATCACTTACCAGACACTGCATAGGCATAGCTGAATAAAACAAAATTAATCAGGCCCCTCCACTCATGGTTATTATTGTGGACCTATTCGGTAATGAATTAAGAGTCATATTCACTAGCTCTTTAACACTGGGTGTACGTGTGTGAGGTGATAAGTAATATTTTTTATGATGTTTTGACATTGTTTTAAACAACTTTTTTTTTGTCCAAACATCTAAAGAACTAAAGAATCTAAAGAATAAGCCCGAGTTTTTACGGCTTGGAGTCTACTGTGTTAAAGGAGGAGAAGCAGTTCTAGAGTAGTTCATCTTAAAAAATATTTTATTGAGATATATTTCACAGACCAAAAGAAATTCACCCATTTAACATGTACAATTAAGTGATTTTGAGTATATTCAGAGTTGTGCAACCATTACCAAAATTTAAATTTAAATTGTTTTCGGCCAGACTCAGTGGCTCACTCCTATAACTCCAGCAACGTGGGAGACCAAGGTGGGAGCATCATTTGAACTCAGGAGTTTGAGAAAAGCCTGGGCAACATAGTGAGACCCTATCTCTATAAAAAATAAAAATATTAATAATTTTCATCACCCTGAAAATAAGCTCCTGACTACATGTACCCTCCACTCTATCCCCCAGTCTCTAGCAATCACTAATCTTTCTGCCTCTATAGATGTACATGTTTTGGACATTACATATAAATGGATAGTATTATATATGGCCTTTTGCAGCTGGGTTCTTTTACTTAGCATAATGTTTTCACCATTCATTGTGCAGTAGCACATGTCAGTACTTCATTCCTTTTTATTGTAGATTAATATTTTATTTTATGAACATAAACATTTTGTGCATGCATTACACAGCTGATGAAGGACATTTTGGTTGATTCTACTTTTTGGCTATTATGAATAATGCTGCTATGAACATTTGTGTGTAAATATTTGCGTGGACATATATTTTCATTTCTCGGGTATGTAAGAGTGGACTTGCTGGGTCACATGGTAACCTCTATGTTGAATACTGAAGAAGTGTCAGCAAGTCCCTCTATGAGAAAAGGTTAGGGTTTCTGTTCTGAGGATTGAGTGTGGTCAGTGTTTGGCTGTTTCACAAGGCCCTCACTTTTGTTTACACCCCTTCTCCTTGTCTTTCTTCCCCTTATGTGCCTCTTTTATTCTCTTTTCTGTAGACTCCAGTCTCCTGCTGGTTTTAGCAGGAACTGAAGCTTTCACCGCCTAAAAGTTATTTGTAAGACACTTTGAACTCTCTGGAGGATGGACATTAGAGTAATAATGTTTATCTGCGGGTTAGGCACTCCTGGTGCTGTTTTGTAACAAAAGGGCTTATTGAGTAGGAGGCTTATTTAACTTGTTCGGGAGGGTTACCCTCCTACAACATGCTGTCCAAACAGATTCTTAATTATCCGGCTGAGAGTCTGAACATCTTGAGGAATTTGAAGTTTCTCATTAATATTATCATCACATTATGTAAGTCTACATTGCCAGTTTGTAGATGTATGGAGTTTCTAGTGGGGCCCCGGCACATAATAATTGCTTAATAAATTGCGATTATGAAAAGTTACTCTAGTGAACTATTAGTTTTTTTTTTTTTTTTTTAAGAAATACTCTTTTTTTTGAGATATTGTCTCGCTCTGTCGCCCAGGCTGGAGTGCAGTAGCACGATCACGGCTCACGGCAACCTCCGCCTCCTGGGTTCAAGCGATTCTCCTGCCTCAGTTGGGACTACAGGCATGCGCCACTGCACCCGGGTAATTTTTGTATTTTTAGTAGAGACGGGTTTCCACCCTGTTAGCCAGGCTGGTCTCCAACTCCTGACCTCAGGTAATCCACCCGTCTCCGTCTCCCAAAGTGTTGGGATTACAGGCGTGAGGCACCGCGTCCGGCCTAAGGTATACATTTCAATACTTTCAAATGCCTTAACTTTTTTTGGGGACACACTGGAGTTGTTTCAGAACACACAAAACAGGCTTTTTGAGGGCATTGACATAAATTCTCATTGATAGTCACCCCCACGCGGTGAAAACCACGTTACCTGGCATGTTTTCCGGTGGTTATTTTTAGAATAATAAAGATCGTCTCTATCTACCCAAGCAAATTTAATGTGCTGAACACAACAGAAACAACTTTTCTGTGGTTTAGGCAGCCCTCTCCCTTCACCTAAGTCATTTAGTGCGGATACGCAGAGAAGTGTTAATAGGAGCTGCTGGGCCACCAAGAATAACGCTCTTGCCATTGTAAGGCTTCGATCTCAAGCGGAGAGTTACTACGCATTTCACTTTAAACTGGGAAAGGAACCGGGACAAGGAAAAGAGCCCCACGTGCGAGTTCGTTCCTAGCTCGGGGGTTGGGGGAGCTTCCCAGGATACATGAGATAAATGAGTTAATCATCTCCTCCTGCAAGGCAGCCGCTTCAGAGTTATGTCGCCCGCCTGCGGGGACTAACGACTGCAATTAAGACGCTCCTTCTCGGTCCTGGTCCGGTTCCGTGCAGCGGGGAGCCGACTGTGAGTCACCCCGGCCCCGGGAGCCCAAGCAAAGAGGAGGGGCGCGCGCCAGAGGTGGAGGGGAGCCGCGGGGCGAAATTCTAGCCCGGGGACGCCTCCGAAGGAAGAGGAGGGGCGGCTGCGCGTGTGGAAGAGAAGGAAGAGGCGTCCAGGGAAGAGAAGAGAGGAAAGAAGGCGGAGGAAAGAGAAGGGGGCGAGCGGGAGCGCGGGCCAGGCCGGGCGGCGCCTCGGGGAGTGTCTGCAGCGCGGGGGCCGGGAGGGGCGGGGCCGCGGGCGCTCAGGGCTCGGCGGGGGCTGCCGGGATTGGGGCGCCACGGCTTGCGCTGGTCTCGGTGGCCGCTCCTCCGCGTCGCAGGGCTCGGCTCTACGGGACATGTCCGTGCCGCGCTCGCCGCGCGCCCGGGCCTGCTAGTTCCTCGGGGCTCCCTGAACGCGCGGCGCCGCACCTGGCAGCGGCCTCGGAGGCCGGCACGGGCAGGAGCGCGCGGCCGTGCGCACCGCGCCGCGACCGCTGCCGTCATGGGGCTGCAGCCCCTGGAGTTCAGCGACTGCTACCTCGACAGCCCGTGGTTCCGGGAGAGGATCCGCGCTCATGAAGCGGAACTTGAGAGGACCAACAAGTTCATCAAAGAGCTCATCAAGGACGGGAAGAACCTCATCGCTGCGACCAAAAGTAAGCGGGGACGCGGGCGCGGACGGGGCTGCGGCGTGGCGAGGCGGGGAGGAGCCTCTCTCGGCAGGAGGCGGAGGGTCTCGTGTCCGAGGCCAGCAGCCACAGGAACGGGGAATTCATTTCGGACCAGCCCAGCTCTCTCGGAACCCCGGGGGGGTGGTCCCTGGGGTCATTCCTTCTCGAGGCAGCGCGGCGAGACCCCACTCCCGGCCCTGCGGCTCTGCGGCGGCGGGAACTAGCTGCTGCCCATGGGCCCCGCCTGGCCGCCGCCGAACACCCCTTGCTGACTGCGCGCTCGGCTGAACCGACCCTAGGCTCTCCTGGCCCGGAGTCAGGTTTCATTGCTGCCTAAAGTTACAATCTCTTTCAAAACCGAGGCATCTGTTTGCCTAGTTTTGTTTTGTGACTTCTCAAAAGAACTTTCCTGGGGATTCTTTGAAACCCTGCGGGGGTGTTGAGTTTTCCGGAGTCCCCTTAAGCTTCACCTTTTCCCTCTCATTGTCTGATGTTCCCCGACAGTTCTGTTCCAGGTCCCTCACGTGCCAAACCAGAAAGTCCACCTGGCTTTATGCTGCTTCCGCACATTCCTCCCCTCCCGTGCTGAGGAGGGTTCAGAGATTGGGGTTTGGAAGGGTGAGCCGACAGCCTGCCCTCTAGCTCAAGCGGGCACTGCTTGCAAATAGGGAATTCCACCCGGGTTAGGCTTGGTGCCTTCCTCCCCTGAACTTCTCTGTCTCTTAAACTCGGAAGAAGACGTGAGATATAGGAGAGATAACTGTATTTTAGTGTAGTTGAGAGGCTTTCCAGGAGAGAGTGGGCCAAAATTCATGCAGAAATACAGAGTGAGTGATGCTGCTGGAAAGTGGGGCGGAATTAGCTCCAGTGAGGAGCTGGGCAGCCTGACCATCCCTTGGATCCATAACCCCTTAGGGGGATGGCGGTGAATGCCCCCTTTTCCTCTTTAAAAGACCTGCCCATACAGTAGACAGGGACTTGGGCGGTATCCAGCCTTGAGGGGCTGGGTTCTTAGGGCTTTAATCACTCACCTAGTCAGTTCAGTAATTCTCAGCCTTAGGTGTTCGTCCCTTGTACATTTGTTTGTAGATACCACCTCGGGAAAATCCCCCATCTCACTGTTCTCCCGACCGCGCCCCGCCCCAGTTTTCATTAAGGGCTATTAAAACATATTGAACATACTGTCTCGGCCACCCAGCATGGTACCTGGTACAATAAATATGCATTTAATGAATAAGTTGAAGTACATTTCTGTGGGAAGCATTTAGTGAGCCATCCCTGTAATTTTGGAAGCAAGTCACTCAACTTCTCTGGATGATCTCCAAGGTTCCTTTTGGTTCTCTGACCTCTTTGGTGTTGCAAAATAAGGATTGGGACTCACTTAGGGTTTTTTTTGTCTGTTTTGTTTTTAAGTCTCTGCTGCTTGAATCAGAAATGGGACTCTGGGGCATGCGACAAGTGGGCTTATTTGGTTGAGGGCTCTCCAGGCCCTTGACCTCTGGTTTGTGAGTTGGGTGGGAAGTAGGGGGGCGCTATACATATGGAGGAGTGAGCTTAGAAAGGAGGAGTTGGGGGTGGGGGTGCAGAGTGAACACGAGAATGAGAACTGAGGACTTTTTCTGTAACTTGGTATTAATCAGAGTCAGTGGCCAGGGAATGTACCTTCTCTCTCATTGGTCGTTGTAGTTCCCTCTTGAGCTAGAGAGATGTGGGGGAGAGGCAGAGGGCAAAGCCAGTTTGGCCACTGGTAGAAAGCTATTTCTGTGACAGCATATTAGCTTTGCTGCCATCAGGAAACATGCCTTAGGTTCCAACAGCATCCAGTGCATCTGGGGGGCCAGGTGTCAGCCTTCCTCCAGACTGTAGACTTTCTTGAATTTGTGAATTGGTATCTTACTCCTTTTGATTATCATGCTTTAACATAAGAAACATAACTCGTAATCATGCTTTGAGAGTGATTGGGAATTCTTTTTTTTCTCGTTATGTTCATTAAGAATTTGTTTAAATTCTTTCCCAGAAGGTGACAGGAACACAACTGTAGCTCATATGCCTTTTCACACTTGCTCCATAAAGTTTACTTCTAGTTCCTACCAAAGACGAAGAGCCTTGGACTAAAGTCAGGGGACCTGAGTTTAATTATTCTTCATCGGTTAGGGCTTGGCCATAGGAAAATTGAGGAGGTCTCATAATTCTCTTTGCATTCAGCTTTCCCTGCGTACCTCTTCGGGAAACTAATAAGGTTCTGCAGTATTTGAAAATGGCTTGATGAGGTTGTTTGAAATTGCAGTCCAGGTAAATGGTTCACCTAACCAGTTGAGCTTTTGTATAACATCAGAGAGTCAAGGAATGACATTAGGTGGAGGATCTACAGAAAGAATAAAACCCATTAGGTCAGATTGTTTGTATTTCCAGATATTTTACATTTTGTTTTACAAAAATGGCCTTTTGAGCGTTTCGAAAATTGTGTATTTAAGTGGTTTCTGTTTTTAATTGCCCTGCAAGGCGTGTCCTGTGTGCATTACATTCTTGGAAGATTTCAGTATGTAATTTCGATGTCTTGACACTTTGAAATCTTCCACAAATATCTAGAGTTTTGAGGCTCATGGGACCTGAAGGCTTACTACTGAGTTCAGTTAGATAGCAATCAGCAAATATTTAGCACCTACAATTTGCTAAATACTGGAATTAGATACAGATTTATAATAGGGTAGAGGCCCTTGCACTTGAGTTTATTGTCCTGTAGTTGAATTTACTTCAATCTAAGGAATATTTTTGAACTCCTTACTGTGCTGCGCTAAATTCTTGAAGAAATAAAGGATGTAGACACATACCTG
This sequence comes from Piliocolobus tephrosceles, assembly GCF_002776525.5. Classification (NCBI taxonomy): domain Eukaryota; kingdom Metazoa; phylum Chordata; class Mammalia; order Primates; family Cercopithecidae; genus Piliocolobus; species Piliocolobus tephrosceles. The sequence continues at coordinate 42,179,930 of NC_045436.1, read as the reverse complement.
TTACAGGGTTTAAAATTTAGTGACAAGTATTCTAACTTTTCCAGGGACAAGGGTTTGTATGTTAGAGTAGAGGAGGTTTGTTGGAAGTTTTGGAAGTCACTGGTGATAAGGAGTAAAACCTTATCATACAGGAAACCAGAAGAAACCAGAACACTGGCAGTGTTTGGAGAAGAGTGAAGAGACTAGTTTGCTGGAATGGTGGTTTTTCAGGGAGTGGTAGACTGGGATGAATGGAGAGGTCAGTTTTAGATTATGGAGGGCCATAAAAGCAAGGTTAGGAATGTGGAGTTTATCTTGTGGAGAGTTACTGAAGGCTTTTCTTTTTTTTTTTTCTTTTTTTGAGACAGAGTCTGGCTCTGTAGCCCAGGCTGGAGTGCAGTGGTGCGATCTTGACCTGGGCTCAATGCAAGCTCCGCCTCCCGGGTTCATGCCATTCTCCTGCCTCAGCCTCCTGAGTAGCTGGGACTACAGGTGCCTGCCACCGCGCCCGGCTAATTTTTTGTATTTTTGGTAGAGACGGGGTTTCACCGTATTAGCCAGGATGGTCTCGATCTCCTGACCTCGTGATCCACCCGCCTTGGCCTCCCAAAGTGCTGGGATTACAAGCGTGAGCCACCGCGCCCGGCCATGAAGGCTTTTCAAGAAGGCTGACATAATAGCATAGAGATGGTTTAGAGACAGTATTGCACATTTGTGTGTAGGGTGAATTTGGAGATAGCACTGAGGGTGGGGAGGAATTCCAGAGAGAAAAGCCAGTGATTTCAGTGGTAGAGTTGGAGATTATTCACTCAATTCAATGAATTCATTGTTCAAATGGCTTTTTTAGTTTTCTTTTTAAAGTACTTTCCTTTCTTAGAATAACCAGTGTCTTCTTTCGATGGAATTTAAACTTTTGTAAGCCTTCGTGATGTCTGTGTAGTTTCAGTTACTTACGATTCATACAGGTAGGTAGCACAGTTGCCAGAAACAGCAATAAACCATATATGCTTTTCTCATAAATTTTACATTAGGCAGTCTTGAGAAAATGTATCTTGTTCTGTAGAGAAATATTTTTTTAAAACAAATAGTCCTTACAGTTATTAAGCACTAATACAGTGATATAAAATGATCTGTAGTAAACTTAAATTGTCTAGCTCTGTGTGTGTGTGTCGCTGAAGGGGCCCTTATTAGTGAGTCTGCTGTTACTAAACAGGTATGGAAAAGGATGTAAAGGACCTTGTTAGTGGCAGAGCCAGGACAAGAATTTAGGTCTTCCAGACTTGGTTTTGATACTTCTAGCCTCGGCATTTTAATGGTTTTTGCTTTGTTTCTCTTAGGAAAAACATAAGTTCCCTTAGGCTGTCTTTACGTTTACTGTTTCAGAGAAATATTCTTTTCGGGAAATTTCTTAAGTTGCCATTACATTAAACCTACTGAGATTTGGAAGACTAAAAATAATTTTCCTATTTTGTAAACTTGAGCCTTGGTTTCCTTTTTTTTTTTTTTTTTTGTAAAATGGGACTGACTGATAGAGAAAGCCTTGAGGAATAAATGAAACGGTGTGAAAGTGCTTTGAAACACAAATGTAAAATGGTGGTGTAGACACTACTGCTGGCTCAGCCAACATTCCTTTTCCCTCTGACAATCCAGATTTCATTCAAGTGTCTGCATCCTTTTCAGATGACTCAGGGGAAGGCATTTCAGGGTAATTCTGATTAATCTAACTCAGTGGTTCTCAAGCCTAGCTGCTCAATAAAATCACCTGGGGGAACTGTTAAAGCAGTCAGGGTTGAGAAACTAAACTCTACCTCAGTTATGATAAACCCATTTTCTGGGTTGGTAATTATTATAAGAATGAGGTTGTATTCCAGTTCTGGCCAATGAGACATGACAGGAAGTCTTCTGGATACTTCAGGGAGAGGTTTCCTTTTGTTATAGGAGACTTGAAGAAAGATGGTTTTCTACTTTTCTGTATTGTCTTATGATGCCTGGAACTGCTACACACTATATTGGGCCTGAGCGGCATAGTGCACTAACTGAATTTGGGTTCTTGATGCTGTTGGGAAACCTGTGGGTTTTTCTATGGTTTGAGGGTCTTGTTAAATGACAGACAGTTTTGAGTTGGGTGTTCTGCTACTTAATGCCCTAGGGTTTTTTTTTTTTTAAATTTTTTAAATTTTATTTGAGATGAGTCTTGCCCTGTCGCCCAGGTTGGAATTCAGTGGCGCAATCTTGGCTCAGTGCAACCTCCGTCTTCTGGGTTCAAGTGATTCTTGTGCCTCAGCCTCCCGAGTAGCTGGGATTACAGGCACGCACCACCACACTCAGCTAATTTTTGTACTTTTTTTTTTTGTGGAGACGGTTTCACCGTGGTTGGTCTTGAACTCCTGGCCTCATGTGATCCATCCACCTCAGCCTCCCAAAGTGCTGGGATTACAGGTGTCAGCCACTGCGCCCGGCCTTAATGGCCTAATTTTGATAAAGTGGTGTAATTGTAAATTTTGTGTTTATGCTCCCATCAGTGGAATTTAGAGAGATGCAGAAAATAAAATGCTATTTTAAAAAGTTAATAAATTGCAATATATTTTTTTACCGAATGGAAAGGAATACTTACGCACATTCTTTTTTTTTTTTTTTTTGAGAGAGTCTTGCTCTGTCGCCCAGGCTGGAATGCAGTGGCGTGATCTCGGCTCACTGCAAGCTCCACCTCCTGGGTTCACACCATTCTCCTGGCTCAGCCTCCCCAGTAGCTGGGACTACAGGTGCCCCCCACCACGCCTGGCTAATTTTTTGTATTTTTAGTAGAGGTGGAGTTTCACCATGTTAGCCAGGATGGTCTGTATCTCCTGACCTGGTGATTCGCCCATCTCGGCCTACCAAAGTGCTGGGATTACAGGCTTGAGCCGCCACGCCCAGCCAGCACATTCTTTGCCTTAAGGAAGTTACCATAGAGCCCCTACAATTTGGGACATCACCTGGGATAAGTCGAACTGTCACTTGGGGGTTTTATTACAGTGGCTGGTCTCCAGTGTGAATGGAGACTGGCTGTGAAAATAATTACAATCAGACTTGAGCCAGGGTAGGGACCCAGACAGGCTTGAAAAACTTGAAATGCTTTACTCACTGCAGGTGGTCTTTACTCTATTTAGAGTTGTTCCTATTTAGAGCCTGCCACCAGCTGAGCCATGTTTATTTAGAACAGATTTTTACTAGCCAGTCAGCAATCTAATGTTCTCAGTATCTTTTTGTCACATTGCCTTTCTCTGTCCTCCCGTCTGCTGGGGTTCCTTTGACCAGCTCCTTTTTGCTTTTTTTTTTTTTTTTTTTTTAGGGGACTGGGGTACATTGTAGACTTTTGGATAAAGAATACATAGAGGAGGGTATTTTTGTGTTTAATCTTTAAAATAGCTGATGGAATATAATATAGAAGATTAAGAGCATAAGCTGAGTTTGGCTGGATTCATACCCAAGCTCAACCACCTGCTAACAGGGGATCCTTGCTCAAGCTGCTTAGCTTTTCTCTCTCTCTGTTCTCGTCAATAAAATAGAAATTATAATACGACCTACTGTATTGGGTTAAAAGTAGGATTTGTTAATACACGTAAAGCATTTAGTGCTCACAGATGAACAGTTATGATGACGTATCTAAATTACAGGCATATGTTTTAATATCAAGGCCCTGTTCTTGCCTCAAAATAGCTGTTCTGCACCCTACACCAGGTATCTAACCTTTTAGTGTTTATTACCCCTAACAGTGTATTTCTCCAAAGCACCATTACCAGTGACCGAGAGACAAAATTGTCAAATCCTGGAAAGCCTTCCAAATTTTGATTGTAGTTCAGGATGCTGGAAAATCTTGAAAACACATTGGTGGCCAGGCTTGGTGGCTTAAGTCTGTAATCCCAGCACTTTGAGAGGCTGAGGCGGGTGAATCACTTGAGGTCAGGAGTTCAAGACTAGTCTGGAGAACATGGTGAAACCCCATCTCTACTAAAAATACAAAAAAAAAAAAAAAAAAAAAAAAAAAGCCAGGTATGGTGGCAGGGGCATGTAATCCCAGCTTCTTGGGGTGGGGGACAAGGCAGGACAGTGCTTGAATCCAGGAGGTGGAGGTTGCAGTGAGCTGAGATCACGCCACTGCACTCCAGCCTGGGCAACAGATGAGACTCTGTCTCCAAAAAGAAAAAAAAAAAAAAAAATACACTGGCAAATCAGAGCTTAGTGGTATCTTGGGAAAATATTTTCTAGAATTTATTTTTTATTCACAAAGATTTGAAAATGAAGTAGAATGTGTTGCTAAGGTCACTGCAAATCTAGTAAGCAATCTACAGTGGAGGTTCAGGCAGTCAGCAGCAGGCCTTTTCTCCAAGGGGCTGATAAGGAAGAGTTGATGACGAGTTCAGCTCAAGGTATTGACATGACAATGTAAATGACTGCAGCCTTCACATACTTCAAATTACAGAGATACTTTTTGAGGACGTGAACTCAAAATTAGGGTTTCCAGCGTCTGACATGCTGAAATCCTAACAGCTTCTATTTGCTATGGTAAATTCACAATGAAAAAAAGAAGACAGCCAGAGACATCCCTAAGAGGGATTTTCCTTAGAGCTGTTAGGTAATCCTGTTCTCTAAAGCAGAATCCTCAAAGTCCCCTGTACAGATTCCCAAGGAAGCTGTTTTGAATTCTGTGACTTCAGTAGCCGTTTATCACCTTATATTTTAGGCTTTTTTTTTTTTTTCTTTAGACGGAGTTTCGCTTTTGTTGCCCAGGCTGGAGTGCAGTGGCGCAATCTTGGCTCACTGCGACCTCCGCCTCCCACATTCAAGTGATTCTCCTGCCTCAGCCTCCCGAGTAGCTGGGATTATAGGCGCCTGCCACCACACCAGCTAATTTTTGTATTTTTAGTAGAGACAGGGTTTGACCCTGTTGGCCAGGCTGGTCTTGAACTCCTGACCTCAGGTGATTTGGTTGCCTTGGCCTCCAAAAGTCCTGGGATTACAGGTGTGAGCCACTGCACCTGGCCTTACTAGGTTACTTTTTTTTTTTTTTTTTTAAGACAGTCTTGCTCTGTTGCCCAGGGTGCAGTGCAGTGGCGCAGTCTTGGCTCACGCAACCTCCACCTCGCAAGTTCAAGCAAGTCTCCTGCCTCAGCCTCCCAAGTAGTTGGGATTACAGGTGTGTGCCACCATGCCTGGCTAATTTTTGTATTTTTTGTAGAGATGGAGTTTCACCACGTTGGCTAGGCTGGTCCTGAACTCCCTACCTCAGGTGATCCGCCCGCCTCGGCCTCCCAGGGGTGAGCCGCTGTGCCTGGCCACTAGGTTATTTTTAATGGAATTACGTTTCAAAGACAAATAGACAATTACAAATTACCTGATAAAGAATGTCTTACGTGGTGGAAAATGCATATAATTTAAATAAATTTAATAGTAGCTTTTAAGCATTTACTGTTGTTTTTACTTTGTGCTAAATTCAGCATAAGCGCTATGTTAAATTAAGAATTTACTCAGTAAAGTCAGAGAGATTAGTAGCTTGTCTAAATCACAATTTGTCATTAGTGGAGCTGGAATGTGAACCTAGGTTTATCTGACTCCGAAACCCGTAACCACAGTCATGAGCTGTCTCTGTGAAGGGGTGTGACCGTGGTCTTCTGCTAGGGGAGTGATGATCAATCGTGGTTATCTAGAGTGTGTGTATGTTTGATCTAGTTAGGATATTCTTTTTACCTCGATATGATGACTGATTTCAATTTTGTTAAATTTTAAGGCCCCTCTGGGGTCATTCTTATAATTTAAAGTGCTAATTTGTATTATGAGTACAGTATAGACATTCCAAGGTTGGGTTGATTTAGGATCCATTGCAAGACACGGACCTCCACTCTGTCTGTCTCTCTCAATATCCACCTTCCTCTTTTCCTCCCCATTCCTTGTTCTACTCTTCAGTAGAGTAACTTTTAACTTATTCTTTTAGTATTAGGCTTGTTTTTCCTTTAAAAAGTTTGAGATACTTAGAAATATAAAAAGATAGTCTCACGATAAACTTCATTTATTCCTCCCCTGCCCCAGCTTAATGAAAGTGTCTTGTATACCCATTCTTCTCCCCAAGGGGTAAGACCTATCTCAGATCTGGTGTTTATTATTCCTAGGCATTTTGATACAGTTGTGCACATCCGTAAACAATATATCATGTGTTTGCACATGTTTAGACTTTGTATAATGGTTTCATCCTATACTTTTTCCCACCTGAATATATTTGTGAGATTCATCCAATTGGATGTATGTAACTTTATTTCGTTTAGTTCAA
>NC_045436.1:41836313-41873547 GCF_002776525.5 Piliocolobus tephrosceles | reverse complement strand
GCACCAGAACCCCCTGTAGGTCTCACTAAGACCCACACTGCTGGCCCCACCCCAGAGCTGAGGATTCAGTAGGTCTGAGAAGGACCTGAGAGCTTGCCTTGCTAAGGGGTTTTCAGGTGACAATGAGTGAGCCTTGATAGAGAAGACCATCCGCTGCTCCTTGCATGCTTCCAGGGCTGTGCTGAGTATAAGCTGCTTCTCTGAGGAGTGTAATTAGGATAAGTGATTTCTCCACCTCTTTTGTTTAGAAAAACACTCTTCTAGGGTCGTGCATTGCTGCCTCCCAGTAGCCTGTGTGTGCTTCCCACATCCTTTGGTTCTCTTTGCCTCAAATATCTGTTGTGCTTTTTTGCACAAGCCAATCCTGACCTATCTTCACGGTCTAATTTTATCTTCACCTCCAGGAAGTCTTCCCCATGCTCTAATCTACAGGAAGCCTCTAGAGAGGTCCCTTGTCAATATTTCTGCTGATACTCATTATTTGGCGCTAAGAAATTCAAGTCACCTTTGAGTATTGTTTAATATTTGCCTTTTAGTATTATTTGATATTTATGTGGAATAAATGTTTCTACATGTCTATCTAAGCTTTCCCTTACCCCAAGCTAGATCATAAAAATTTTTTTTTTTTCAGGGAGTGGGTGGTGGGGTGGCAAAGACAGAGTCTCACTCCGTCACCCAGGCTGGAGTGCAGTGGTATGATCTCGGCCCACTGCAACCTCCGCTTCCTGGGTTCAAGTGATTCTCGTGCTTCAGCCTCCCAAGTAGCTGGGATTATAGGCATGTGCCACCACATTGGCTACTTTTTGTACTTTTAGTAGAGATGGGGTTTCACCGTGTTGGCCAGGCTGGTTTCAAACTCCTGACCTCAAGTGATCCACCCTCCATGGCTTCCCAAAGTGCTGGGATTACAGGCATGAGCCGCCGTGCCCGGCCATAAAATTCTTAATGATAGGAATTGGATCTTATATTCTTTGAACTTTTTTGTGATATTGACATAATTATTAGTAAACATTTAATTTCTTATTTTAATTATGTGTTTATAAAAATGCTACCTTTTGGAAATCTCATTTCTTTCTGTATGTTACTGAATGTCTCTTAGGCTACTACATTTGGTTTCTTATTCATCATCATCTTTTTGTGAGACGGAGTCTTGCTCTGTCACCCAGGCTGGAGTGCAGTGGCTCAATCTCAGCTCACTGTAAGCACCACCTCCCGGTTTCACGCCATTCTTCTGCCTCAGCCTCCCGAGTACCTGGGACTACAGGTGCCTGCCACCACACCTGGCTAACTTTTTGTGTTTTTAGTAGAGATGGGGTTTCACCTTGTTAGCCAGGACGGTCTCGATATCCTGACCTCGTGATCCGCCTGCTTGGGACTCCCAAAGTGCTGGGATCACAGGTGTGAGCCACCATGCCTGGCTGATTCATCTTCTTTCTTATAAAGATTACAGACTCTTCCTCTAGCAATTCCACACAATTAATCTTACCATTTGCTCCTTACTGTGTTTTGTTTCCTTAGCCTTTATAAGTTCTCATTGTGTGTTCTCTTGTCTTTTTCCCCTTTATCTCTGCATACCAGCTGTACAATGTTAAATATGATAGGTTCTAAGTAAATGCTCATTAAGATCCCTTTTAGCCAAAGTTGCTATGGAGTCATTAAAACTCTACTCAGGGCTCTTAATAGGAGGCAGTGCCTGTACTGTGATCTCAGGTCCTACAGAATGGAGTCCAAATTTATGTGGATCACATAGGGCCCCAGTAGATCTGTTGAACAAAAATGCTAAAATCTCGTCCACTGGAAAACAATTTGCAGAGGAAAATGTACAGCAGCCGTGGTTCTGACATAGGCAGTGTGTCAGTGCAGCTGTTGCCTCTGATAGGTAGAAAACAATGCAGCAGAATTGGATTCCTTGGGTTTCTGCTGATGTTTATGACTTGTGGGTGTTACTCATTGCAGTCAATCAATCTGTAGCTATTACTTACCTGTACACTCAGTAAGGTGATGGGTGACTTCATTGCCAGTGAAGAATTGCCAGCTCAGTCTCCTTGGAGGACATTACATCATAGGTCAAGGTATTTCAAATGTTCCAAAGTCATTTTTTCCCCACAATAAAGTAGTTTTTGCTAAACAGGTTTTCTTCTATTGTAGTTGATGGAGCCAGGTCCTTGACAAGTAATCCTTTTAGATTCTCTGCCACAGAAGAAAATCTCTTTTAAGAAATATCAGGCATTGCTATCTGCTTCCTCTACAGATTTCAAATGAAAAGGATCACCTCCTTTTCTGCCGGCACATTCTCAAATTCAACATGGCATGGTCTCAGAATAGCTCACTCTAGTTCGGGGTACTGGCACCCTGAGATGCTTCTCACTCTATACCCCGGCAGCCCAGGAGGGCAGTAGATTCCCCTCTCCCGCCCACTGAGAGGCTTGGCTTTGTTTATCCTGAATGTTAAGATATCCCTAAAGCATCTATCCCAGCTAGAGCCTCAAGCTGTCATTGTGCCACTGAGATTTGTGCCTACTCAGACTTGATGTCAGTTATTTAAAATCACTAGATAACACCTTCCTATTCCCATATACAGCCTTGTGCATGTCATCATATACTTTGTACTCACTGGTAACCATTTTTATTCTTGTCAATGAAATCACTTGTTTCCTTTAAATTGGGCAAATGAATGGGCGTTTCTCAGAGACAACTGCTTGGCATGTCAAATTACTTGACTGTTGGTTCCATGATTGCTTTTCAGGAAGTCAATAAATTTTGCTGGGAGATACCAAAGTACCCCCCCTTAAATATGATTTGTGGCTTAGTATACCACAGTAAACCGTGAATGATTTGCCTAAAGTTCAGAAAAATAATCATTTTAGATCATTTTTAATAGATTTCTGTGAAGTCTGGTGCCTACTGAGAAAGTTGCTATGAGAAGTTACAGGGTGGCAGTCACTGGCGAACTCTGTCTTCACTTCCTCCATTCCCCCCTCTCTGTCTTTCCTTCTTCCCTCTCCCTCCTCCTTCAGAGAGGGCTTCCTCAACCCAGCACTCCGCGAGGGCCAGGGTGGTCAGTTCACCCCAGAAGTTGGTATCTTAATCACATTATTTAAAAGAAAATAGATATATCTTTTAAAAGTGCTTTTTGCACATTTGCTTTTTTTTTTTTTTTTTTTTTTTTTCCTAACTTGACCAAAATGAACATATACTGCTTTTGTAATAAGGAGTGGGAAGCTCTGTAAATTTCAGGTCAGGAGAGGGTGATAAGTAACCTAAAGGAATGAACTTCCCATTGCAAAAACTTCCTGCATCTTTGTTGGTTAGTAGGGGGATGGTTTCCTAATAAGATTAGCAGCTTTACTCTGTTTACTTGTATGTGGGCCCTGGTTACAGAATGCAGTGGGTTACACTGAGATCTCTAGTAGAGCCTAGTGCCTTCTTGTGGAAGGATGTGGTCTCTGATTCTGGGTACTGTGAAGAATGAATTGGCAGCCAGTACCTGTTACCATACCTAAGTAAACAGCAGGGTCATTTAGATAGTGGAGGTCTAAGGGAGCTCAAATCTAAGGCAGAACAGGGCCAAATGAACAGGAGGAGCATGCTGCCTTGCTGTGAGCCCACAGCAGCCTGTTAAATTCTGCACAGAGGTTAGCTCCTTCCCCTACCTCTTAAGGGTCTGGGGATTCAAGGGAGTAGAACCTTGTGCTTTAGCAGAGGCTAGTGGTTGAGGCTGCAGAGAAAGTATGATTAGATACCCTCTTGGCACTTCCAGGCTCAGAGACCATGAAACATTTAGTATGGGGCCACCAGACTTTGTTTCAGCTGTGTTGTAAATGACATTTCCTCTTAATGCTTGCATCAACCCAGTGGGGTAGATACATAGTCATTTTTAAAGATCAGAAGGCACAAAGGACATAGAAAAATTGGCCCAAGCCACACAAGCAGTAAAGGACAGGTGAATTTGACCTCTCATGTGTCTGCCCAGTGACTTGTTTTACTGTAGAAATTGAAATTGTGCAGTTGCATATGGGAACATTGTTTGCATTGCAGGTGTTCTCCACCCTGCCCTGATTCTGAAACCCAGTGAAACAGCCATGGCTGTCAACTGGTCAGTGCCCTTGGATTGAAGAGGGAACACTGACCTTACATTAAGTCATGTGGCTGTGGTTTATAATTATCTATGGGGAATAAACACTTGAATCTGGTTGCTGCGAATTCATCATCTAACACCTTGGCTGAGATGCGGGGAGGAGGGCCTTCTCCCCCACAGCAGCGCTGGAGAGACTTGGAAATTTGATCTGTGCAACCAGGCAGCATCCATAATCTTTTTATGAGTAATATGATATTCAGTTGTCTCCCTTCAGCTTCAGAAACGCTCTGGAAGTGAATCTCAGGGCCTGTATACTTGACCATCTACCATCACAGTGTCTATTCACATTCAGTTTGGGGGTACAACTTTTGTCCTGTATGTTTTCTTGAATTTCTTCTCTCCAACTTTGTACAGAAATTATGCTATGCCGACTGCCTGTCCCCTTACATGCTTTGATACACATCCATTGTGGCTTGCTGGGGTATTTTTGGGATCTGCTTTGTGTACTTGGCACTTGCATGTGGCCTAATTCGTGTCTTCCTTTGCTGTGCTGTAGCTGCAGGTGCTGAAATTTGGAGGTTTTATTTTTAAGTCAGAATGTTGATAGTCCATGTAACTTTAAAGCCCTACCACGAAAAGATGACTTCCCAAAATAAAGATATGTCTGAATTTTGTAGTAGCTTTTCCACTACTTAAGACTTTAGAAACAATTAAGTCTTGCATCAGTCATTTTTGGTTTTTAGTGTAACTGGTTTTTGTTGTTAAAGATTTTCTTACTTGATGCCATCGTTGTAATTTATTATTTGCTATTCATGAATTGGCTGTATCTCAATATCTAAATAAGGTAAGGACCTCACGGGCTCCCTCTGTAAGTTCGAGACCGTTTATATTGGTAAATCACTGATTTCAGAGAGGCCTGGCTTTGCATCCACATTCTGTTTCTTACAACCTTGAAGATCTTATATAAGTGATTTAAGCAAACCAAGGCTCAGCAGGATTGTCTGTAAAAGGGGAATAATAACGTCCGTCCCTCTGGGCCGGGGTGAGGTTTCCAGATACCACATGTAATAAAACCCAATCACTGCTCCCCTGTGAGCTGGAGGCAGCCACCTGCTGGGATTTTCCTTTCCTCTGAGCACGTAATTCAATATTCTTAGTTTAACTTGACCCCAACTTCCTGGTTCATCAGTTACATAATCTCCTTACTAAATAGCTCAGAGAGAGAACCTTTCTAGCCTTGGAGAAGCTCTAGATGTTGACCTGAAGTTGTGTTGTTTTTAGCAGTTACTGTATTTATTCCCAGAGGACTCAGCTGGGGCTGCTCTCTTAGTGTCTTGCTTTGGGGATCTGCTTTGTCAGAGCCTCTGAGAATAGACCCTTGGCTATCACATGATCAAGGCATGGGGAGCCTACTGAGACCCAACCACATTTATAACTTATGCTGAGCCGCATACCCAGGTACTGCACCCATTACAACAAATAACCCATAAATCTGTTTGTAAGTAATTGGTGGATTTTTCTGAGCAGAGTATCTGTGTCTCTTTGGAGCTGTGCTTGACCCTGTTGAAGATGTTCAGCCCTCACATTGGGTGGCAGCTGGTTGAAACATTCCTGTCAGTGACTCTGCAGCACTATAACCTTCAGACCTCGAATGCCCCCTAATTTTCTGAAATGAAGTTACAGTTCCTTTTCTGTTCCGCTAGCAAGCTAAAGTTCAGCCTCTTACCTGATTCCACACTGATCATCTGGAAGGAAGATAGGATTCAAGGAGAACTCTTTGAGTGGAAGATTGGTCAGAGATGTAATTCTGCAGCTGTTCTCTTACAGCAAAACCAAGAACTTTTGCTATAAGGGAGTGGAGTTTGGGAGTGAACCTTGTCAGACGACTAGGTAGTGATGTCCTTTCTTGTTGGAGGGGGAAATCCATATAGGAGCCTCAGGATCACACAAGTTGAGGACTGAGTGTTAAACATGGCAGGCCTTCCTTCATGGGGCTCGGGGATTTCCTGCAGTGCCCTTCCTCCTCTCCCTGACCGCGTCCTTCCTGCAGAAGATATTTGTTCTCAGCTGGGTGCGGTGGCTCACGCCTGTAAGCCCAGCACTTTGGGAGACTGAGGCAGGCAGATCAGTTGAGGTCAGGAGTTCCGAGACCAGCCTGGCCAACATGGTGAAACCCCATCCCTACTGAAAATCCAAAAATTAGCCTGGCATGGTGGTACGCACCTGTAATCCCAGCTGCTCAGGAGGCTGAGGCACGAGAATTGCTTGAACATGGAAGGCGGAGGTTGCAATGAGCTGAGATTGCGCCACTGCACTCCAGCCTGAGGGACAGAGCAAGACTGTGTCTAGGGGGGACGGAGGGAGAAGGTATTTGTTCTCAAAGGTGAACAAGTTACTGCTTTTATGTGCTGGGTTCCTGTATTGGCTGGCTCCCTGCTGCCTGGGAGGTGATCTCGTACAGTTGAAGAGGGCCTCTGGTGCAGGAAAGCACTGGGTACGTGTGGATCAGCCGCAGGCACCAACAAGGGAGCCCTGCACCATGAAACCAGTGAAGACGGAGGCGATTCTCCATCTGAGTTGCCTTCATCTCCCCCAACCCCCATGTCCCTCCCAGGCTTCTTACTTGGTCCATTTAATCCAGGGGTGAGCAAACTGTGGCCCACTGCCGCTTGTCTTTATAAAGTTTTATTGGAACACAGCTACACTTAGTTGTTTACGTTTTGTCTGTGGCTGCTTTTTGACTGACAGTGATAGCAGAATTGAGTAGTTGCAGAAGGCCTGCCAAGCTTCAAGTATTTACTCTCTGGCCCTTTACAGAATAAGTTTGCCGATCTCTAGCTAATCAGTAATCGAAACAAGTGTGTTTGGAAGGGCCCACCTTTCTTAAAACCCAGCTTCAGGAAGTGCAGTTCACCACTGTGGTGGTAGATGGAGAGTGCAGGTGATTTTAAGTGTAAGCTTCACACATCTCTTCTTGTCATTAAACCAACCAGATATTTTCCCTACAGGTTTTAGATGCCCCCAAATGTTTGTTTATAATTTCAAAAGACCATTAGTGTTTCAGTGACTGAAAAATCTATATGGGGTTGTTCTTTTTATAATGTATCATTTAAAATAAATTTTTATTTTGGAATAGTTTAAGGTTTACAGAAAAATTACAAAGATAGCACAGAGTTTCCATAGACCCTTCACTTCCACTCTTCACGTCCCGCCCCCACCCCCGCCCCCAGCCCTTAGCATCTTACAGAACTGTGGTATGTTTGTTAAAATATAATGAAATGAGTGTTGATACAGTACTGTTAACTAAACCACAGACTTCATGTGGACTTCACCAGTCTTTCCAATAATGTTCTTTCTCTGTTCCACGCTCAAATCCAGGATGTCATGTTTCTATTAGCAGCTTTAGATTTTTTTTTTTTTTGAGACAGAGTCTTGCTCTGCTGCCCAGGCTGGAGTGCAGTGGCGCCATCTCAGCTCACTGCAAGCTCCACCTCCCGGGTTCACGCCATTCTCCTGCCTCAGCCTCCCGAGTAGCCGGGACTACAGGTGCCTGCCACCACGGCTGGCTAATTTTTTGTATTTTTAGTAGAGATGAGGTTTCACCATGCTAGTCAGGATGGTCTCGATCTCCGGACCTCGTGATCCACCAGGCTCGGCCTCCCAAAGTGCTGGGATTACAAACGAGAGCCACCGCACCCGGCAACTTTAGATTTTTTAAATGATGACATCTACTTAATATAGCCATACTTTTTGCCCTTTGCATAGCTGATTTGCTGTCTTTTGGTAAATTAAATGGTTAGTGATGATATAACCCTAGAAATCAGAGGTAAGGTCTGACCCAGAAATATGTAATAGTAGTGAGGGCTTCGTTTATTGACTGCTTACTGTGCTTCAGTGCCTTACGTGTATTATCTCATTTAAACCCCACAATGACCCAGCGGGTGAGTCATGACTCTCTTCACATTAGCTGAGGGAGTTTAAGTTGCTCAGCCAAGTTTCGGTTGTGGATGACGCCAAGTGCAGACTAATGACGGCAATTGTGGGCCAGCCTCTGGGGAGCACTCTTAAGTCATTTGCTTCCTCCTCAGCATAGCCTCTAGCTATTGACAAAAAGAGGAACAAGCCTAGGGGAGGAAGAAACTGCAAGCTGGCACTCAGCCAGCAATGACATTGCCAGCTTTGGCACCCAGGTCTCTCTGCGGAGTGGCAGAGTCTTAGGCATTTGTAATTTGCATGTGTACAATCCTTCAATGGCCTTTCTTTGCCTTTAGGTTATGATTGTGCCTCCCGAATATCCCGGTACTCACATCTCTCTCACCGTTCTTTCCATATTCCATTCCAGTCACTCAAGAGGACTTGAGGGTCTGAGATCTGTGCTGTCTTGTCAAAACAGGGTTTACTAGAAACAGGACCTTGAGTAAGTTGCTTTCACCTTTTTGAGATGCTCTTCTCATATGTCATGTGGAGTAATAGGGTGGTTGGGAATAAGTGAACTGTGCCTGCATGTTGCATCTAGCACAGGGCTAGATTGCACAGTTGTGCCTTGCATGAGCCTGGGTGTGGGGAGGTGATGATGATGTTGACTATGGCAGCATCAGCTTCAGCATTAGCGCCACACAGATGCTGCCTCCTCCAGGAAGCCTTCCTGACTATCCCCATGGTTATTAGGTGCTCCCTCCACTCTTCCTCTGAGGGACCGTGGGCAGATCTCTACATGGATCTCAGTGCCTGTATTATGGTTATTAATTGGGCATTCTCCACTTGGCTGGAGAGCAGGTCATGTCACAGTTGCCTGAGTGTCCCCGGGGACTAGCACAAGGACTGAAAGGAAGTCCTCAGACCATAAATCATGAGCCAGTGGGTCTACTCTGAACCTTCCTGATGGCCAGCAAAGGCCTCCTCCCCCAACCCTGTGGGTTATGGCGACTTGCATGTCACAGGCCTTTGTTTCTCTGCACTGCTGTTATCCCTCGGTGTGCTTGTGTGCTCGTGTGGAACCAAACAGTGTGCTTGTGTGTGGAGTTCTCCCTCTCCTGGCACTTAAGGAATAACTGGCATTTATTTGAACAGAGATTTTTCCCATAATATACAGATCTACAATATTTCCTTCTGTCTTTATTAACATTTTCAAACACTCTTGCCCAGGACAGCTGTTCTAGACTTATGCTGTATGTTTCCCAGACTGGCATGAAAGATCATTTCACTAATGTGTTAGTTTCTGCTCAGAGACCTGGCAACTGAGAGTTTAGAATCTTTCATTGCAGTGCAAACTTCTGATTTGATCTCATATTGTATAACTGTAGTGAAATATCTTGGTATTTGGGGGATTTAGTCACTTCAAATAAGCATTCATTTCTTTTCTTAGTGCGTATTCTCCTCGCTCTACCCTTTTGAATTTAGATGGCACTCAGTGCTAATATAGGCTGGAATCAGGGGCTTGTGCCTCTAGTGCTGCCCAAAGCCTGACCTGTCTATGTTATGCAAGAAATGTTTGTTAGATGCAGGAGTTCTCTGCTGATCGGTGCAGCTGGTGTCGAGTTTTAACAGTTAAGGCCCCTATTCCCTTCCCCCTTTCTGAAATGTTTGTGATCTGCCGCTGCCAGAACGTTTTTAATATGCATGGAGCATAGAGTCTAGTACTGGAGGAGATTGGATCGCAGTTTGAATCAGAAGCAGCATGGACTGCTGATCTGTTCCATTTTCTAAAAATACACTTTGTAAAGTATACACATACACAGCACTGTCATAATTTCATGTTTTGGGGTCTGGCCCCACTGCTGCACGTGAAAGCTACAAGGTCTTTCCTCGAAATTCAGGCCCGTGTTTCCAAGTAAGAGTGTTGACTTTTTAAAGAAGAGAGTTTCCTCATCCTTTACTCAAATGCATATTTCTCTGCTTACTGCCTTCCCAGCTCTTCTACCCGCCTCACCTAAACACAAGAAATGCCTCTGTGGCCTCAGGAACAGTCAGGTAGACTTTGAATCTATGTATTTTCAGGAATGTGTTTCCAAGTTAGCAATTTGAAATCTTCATCTGCTTTTAGTGAAACACTCTTGTTTCTATTTGTCCCCTTTCTGTGAGAAGGAAGGAGGGTGACATTGCCTCTTCCATACTGAAAATGGAGAGGAATCCTGTTTCAGGAGAAGCCTTTTGCAGTGTAGTGTGTGAAGTTGGGAAGACAGCGAACAGATATGAGTAGTTCTCTATATTTTTGTCTTGGTAAATGTGGTTTCTGAGCTTTTTAGGAACAGTTGACTTCTTCCTCCATGTTCGCAAACTGCGACTTGGCTTTCAAGAAACTCGTGGCACTGAGGTGCTTTTTTGTACTTGATCAGCAGCTGGCATTAAACAGAATTGGTGGTTTGTGCTCATGCTGGTCTTACTAATCAAAAATCTGTAGTTAAAGGGACAACAAGAAAAAAGAACATCCCAAAGATGTTCTTTGGGAAAAAGCTGGGGCTCTCCCCTGAACCACAGAGTACAAAAAAATGGTCCAGTGTTTTCGTTCTCCCAGTGATGATACTGTCAAGAACTGTGAAGGGTCTGAAATTTTACCTGCTTGTGAGCTACCAAATTAGCCTACCATCGTTTCCGGGATGCTGGCAGAAGGCGTGGGACTCAGGGTTGGAGCCAGCAGCCTCTACTAATCACAGCAATGAGAGTATCAGTGTTTTCTTGTGCCAGTTCCCTGAGTCCCGGTTCTTACAAGGCAATGCAGCTTGGGCCAGGTCACACCTGCATGCCTCAAGAGAGAAACTTGGAGCTTAGAAAATCCGGATCTTTTATGATGGGTAAAGCTCACTCTTTGAGAGAGAGAGGTGGAGAAAGAGAGAGATACATGTGCCTTAGGGCTCAGTTCTCTCTTGGAGCCCAGGTTGAGGAAAAGCTGTTCGTCCTTTGCATATGGGCTGCCATTCCAAAATGCCTATGTTCCTTCAAAATGTTTTAAATAAAAGAAGGGAAAGAGAATATCAGAAATTCTCTTTGGAAACTAATACCTTACTGTTTTTTGAGAAAATGTAGGTATTACATTTTAAATAATATTTTTAAAAATTTTCAAATCTTCTTATTAAAAAGTTACCCAAAGTTTGGAAGGTAGGAGATGGTTACATAATGAAGCTCATGTTTACGTTTTTTTTTTTTTTTTTTTTGACCTTCCAAAAAATATGGACAGCTTGCTTTTGGGAGACGCTATGAAACATGCTATCAATCTGATGTGTACTGGCTTGAGATGTGAACTCATCACACGACTTAAGTATATATACTCACTTCTTGCCTTTTAAGTATATATACTCATTTCTTACTTCTGATCCTCCCTGGCCGACAAACCTCTGAAAAATTTCCTCTATCCAAGCACCTGCTCTGCTGCTTCCCAAACCTTGTTTGGCTGCACAGGTCTCTTCTTTCATAGGCTTCCAGTTGTCCACACGTCTCATTGCCTCATCTCCATAGAGACTGTCTCCAGCCTCGCATGTTGCTCCGTCCTGTGAATATTCCAGCTTACAGTGTGTCTGCCCACGTGGGGTTCTGAAATCAAAGGAGTCACCTAGTAGAGGCTTCTGAGATACACCCAGGACATCACATACAGAAACTTAAGTCTACATGGGAAGTCTGGGAGGTAATCTTGGTGAACCGGTTAGTGCTGGATCACATAGCACATGTATGTGTTAAACAGCGACGGAAAGATCACAAAAAACATAAAAGATGAATGTGGAGAACTTGACCCTGGACAAGGACTGCTGATTCTATGTTCCTGTTTGGGATGAGATGGAGAAAGCCAGGGTGCGGGACAGGCAGGGCTCTCTGTTTTGTATCTGTCATCGCAGTGGTTCTTTCACTTTCTAAAAACCGAGGGGTATTTTCCCTTTACACACACACACACACACACACACACACACACACACACATACACCACACACCACACACACCACACACACCACACACGGAGGTTTTCTTTTTTAAAGAAAGATGTGAGGATTAAGCAGACAATAGCTATAAAATTTATGCTCTTTATTTTTCAAGGGCCACAAAAATATAGTCACATAGTTACTTTATCTTCTTCCTGTAACTGTCCTGCCTCTAGGCAGATGAATGGCAGTCATTGACGATTTATGACTCTGAAGAGCTGAAGGGGGGTGTGGCAAAACATCTCATCTTCCTCCACCGCCACCCTCCAAGCACCTTGAATGATTGCTGGGAGATAACTTGGCAATTGTTTGGCTAACTGTGGCCTTAATTCCCTGCCAGGGCTTCACTCACACCTACTTCTCCTTTCCCTTCCTGATTAGTAAGACAACATTCAACGTTCCTTTTCTGCTAAAAAAGAAAACGGAGTGACTTTTGTGACTGGTGATACAGATCACTTTACGATTTATAAGGTATCTTGCCTTGGGTAAAATAGGTTTTATGACTCCCAGATGAATGGCTGGATAGGGGAATTGTAAATAAGCTCTGTGAAGAATAATGTTTTGTTTTTTTTTTAATGACCCCCTGTTTTTACTGACCAAAGCATAGGAAAGCTTCTGTGTATTAAATACCTACCAAGTCAATTATGCACCAGATTTGTAAAATCCAGTTTTGGTTTTAGAACTTTCTAATTTGGTTGCTCAGATGTTGGCCGATGGCTCCATGTCCCTGCCACTCTGCCTGGCTTCGTGAGATCTGGAAAAAGAGTTCAAGATCTTCCTGCAGAGGCAAGAGAAATACTTGAAGCCATCGGAGAACAACCAGTGTCAACTTGCCCTTTCATTTATTGGTGTCGCAGGCCTCCAGGGAAGGTGTATGGGTTAGAGAGGCCACAGGAGGAGTACTGGGGGAGGTGGAACTGGAGCTGAGCCAAGGAAAGGCAAGATTAGAGCAGGCAGAGGAGGGCGGGGAGCTTGAGAGGAAAGGCAAAGCTTGAGGCAGAGGTGGGAGTGCCAGGAAGCAGAGCTGTGGCAGACAGGAGGCTGCCGGGGCGGGGTGGCCCCTGGTAGGCGGGCAGGTGGAAGAGCATCGGATATGGGGAGACAGGTGGGTAAACTTGGCCCTAGGTTGCTGAATGTCGCTGTGTTGGAGGATTGCACCTGGGGGCTGTCCAGGAGACCATGCTGGTGCTGAAGAACTCGGTGCCAGTTCTCTGGCAGGGGAAACAGTCTAAGCATGCTGAGGAATGTGGAAGCCTCGGGAAACTGCTCGTGGAAACTGGTGTACTGGTTTAGCGGAAGACGGCGGGCATCTGAGGTGAAGAGCACCTGGGTGCCGCAGACAGGGAACACGTGTGTGTTCAAAATGTCACTGAATGAAATGAGACGCTTCTCAAGGGAACATCATATACCATAGTCACAAACCTCGAGTTCTGAGGTCACTGAAGAATAATTCAGATCAACACGGATCAACTACGTGAACTCTCCCTCTGCGCTTAGCGGCCATTCCAAGTGTCTGTTCACTGAACTGTTTACATTAACTTTAAACAAAATGGAAATATTAAGAAATGCTCTGGTCACTAGAAGTTTTTGCTGTTCATTTCTAGTCTTTAGCCCTCTCTAGAGGAAGCCTGAATCCAGTGGCATTGTCTTCTGCACGGCCATACGTGTAGGAGCAGGTGAAAGATCTTTAAATGTTTAGCTGATCTTGTGCAGCTGCTGGTCACGTGCTTGATGCTGGATTCCTGTGATTTTCCTTATAATTAGAAAAAATGAATACCTTGAATATCCCGCTACTCCTTTGAGCAATTAGATTCTGGTTTTCTAATTAGTGAACTCATAGGGTGCTAGTAGGTTGGACAGATTGGAGAAGCTGGAGAAGGACAGTAAGACAGCTTGAGTTTGGGGTTGTGGCTGGTTTCTGGGTTGTTGCTATCCGTAGTTCGGGCTGCAGCCCCGGCAGGATGCAGAGAGGACTCTGTCCCTACTGGTCAGGAGTGATAGGGGAATTAGCGACCTAGTCATCTGGGATTGGGATGTCATGCATTTGATGTTCTGTGGCCTTTCTGCTATTAATCCTGTCCTTCAAACTCCTACCTTTAGCCCAGGTCAGACCCGATCATCTGTGGTGCAGTGGCTTAACCCACAGTCTCCAACCACAACAAGCTCCAACCCAGCTGTGACACCTCCTTCACCCGGGTCATCCCCTTTCCTCTTTTCTCCTCCTGCTACTGTAGTGGACAAGCCACCTGAAAGGTACGTGGTTTGGAGTGGAATGTGGAATAGGGTGGCAGCACACACAGGGGGCTTGATGAACCTGAGCAGGTTCTTGTGTTCTCTGCTGGCAACGGCTTACCCAGATACCCCTAGCATCCCGGACTTCATGGACAGCACTTACCACCTTGTATCGGGGCGTGCCTCACCAGTTCAGTAGCAAATTCTTTGGAGGATTTGCCTTACATGAGACCTGCTTAAACCTACTCTGTCGTGCTGGTTGTGCATTTATGAAGAAGTTCTTATTTTGGAAGAACTTCTTGTTCATGAGTATAAAGCACATTCTTTGTTTTAAAGGTAGGCAAGCTGGCACTGGAAACATTCGCTTCCATGGCATCCAGTGGCCAGGTCCACAGAGGACAGAGCTGCTGGCCTCCAGCAGGCTCTTCTACCTGTGGTGGCTCAGGTGCTTCTTCCTGTCAGTGGCTTCCCCCATGCCAGTGAGGTGAGGCGTTTCCTTTGGATTTGATTAGACTGGCTAAAAGCATGGTTTCCATCCTTTTCACGCACGGACACAGAGGTTGCTTTAACAAATGGTGAGAAGCTGGGCCTGGTGTGCCTTTCTTGGGGTGGAGGCACGGTGTAAATACAGAACACTCAGGGAAGAGCAACAAGCCCCTTCCAGAGCGGTGGCTGCCTGGGGTGGATCTGGGCCAGTGGTTTCCCACCTGTGGAGTGTGGGTGTGCCGCCTCCTTCTGCCGGCTGGCCGTGTGTGTCCAGGTGCGTGTGCTTTTCCTAACAGACCAACTGAAGTGCTTGGAAGTAAACATGTCCTGTGGTTCTAACAGTGCTGAATAGTAGGAAAGGGCATCCCACCAGGTAGGGAGGAGAATTAGGTGAAGTGGTTCAGTGACAGCTCCTTAGAGAGGCTCCCTGAGGAAAGGCTTGAATTTGAAACCCATCGTTTACTTGAAAATCAAGTGCTATTCTTAGCCTGATGTTCACTTCCATGTTAATTTCTTTTTCGGGAGGAGTTGCCCTACTGGTGACATCAGTGAGATTTGGGGAAGGGGGTTGGGGGTGAGGTTTCTCTCTGTTTTCCACATTTTCATTGGTGTCTTTTGCGTTTGCTTTCTTTTCAGTGTGAGCAGTCGGAAGGCTCGAGCGGTGTATCCGTGTGAAGCAGAACACAGCTCGGAATTATCTTTTGAAATAGGAGCAATTTTTGAGGATGGTAAGTGTTAGTGGGAGCCTCATCTATTAATCCTGTGGGCCGGATTACTAACGACCGCAGCCTGGAGGGAACGGTCAGCGATGGTGCTGTTGTTGGGAGGGTGAGTGTCCGGCTTGATGCTTTGGACTGGATTAAGCTGCTGTGTTCGGCTCCTAGGCCCCAATACCAGGGGCCTGTTGTTGATGGCTGGAATGCCACTGTGCTCTCTTCTTGATTATTCTCCATCTCATCTTGTGGGTCTTCATTCAGGTCATTTCTCTCCTGACAGGAAAAAGCTAGTGTCACTTGCACTGAAGAAATATTTCTGATTTGCACACTTTATTATATTTGTTCTCCCAGAGTTGCTAACCAAGTCCATTAAACGCTTCAGGTTTACCAACTCTGAGTCATCAGAGAATACTACTATGCTTAAAAATGTTCGATTTCTATTTCCCTTACCATTTTTGTGCTTTACAGTTTTGCTGAT
Organism: Piliocolobus tephrosceles; assembly: GCF_002776525.5. Lineage (NCBI taxonomy): Eukaryota > Metazoa > Chordata > Mammalia > Primates > Cercopithecidae > Piliocolobus > Piliocolobus tephrosceles. The sequence goes on along the minus strand of NC_045436.1, from coordinate 41,857,650 downwards.
TTGAACAGTGTGTGGGTCTCCAGATTCAGGTATTGACTTTGCATATTGAAACAAGGGTGTAGCTTTTGAGGATTTAATATTCATACACAAGCATGTAGGAGCTATGCCTGGTTGAATATTTCAAAAAGTTCTCTTACGGCTCAGTGTCTTTTTTCCCCTGCTCTTGCTTTCTTCCCTCCCCAGTCCTGCTCATTATGAAATGCATTGGTTGCTATGGAAACCGTGCTGTCATGTGTGGGTGGAGCTCCTCAGAAGAGTTCCAGGGAAGCAGTAGGAACCTGAGATGCTTGGAATGGAATGGTTGATTATCCAGAATGTTTGGGATATGTGGAATGTATCAACACGAGGCACAGTGGTGTATTGTCAGTAATGCAGCATTTGCTGACGACTGTTTTTTAGAAGGCAAGTTGCCTCATTTAGAATAGATTTCTATATGCGTGTGATATGTGCTCTTCAGAGACAGAGACTCCTGGTAGTGTCAGAAAACAAACAACAACAACAAAACCCCACATGGAACAGAATTAGACTTTGTGGAGAAATTTTGTTCTTGGAATAGAAGCAAGATCATTCCTCCATTACCATCACATACATGCAGTTTTGCCAAGAGAATGTGGAACGTAGTTGCCCTGCCCCAGGCCTGTCTCATGTCGGCACACCATATGGCTGAAGGGGAGGCTGAGATGGTAGTATTGAAACGCACTCATTTGAGAAATGTGATGAATTTTTATTTTGTGTGATTAGATTTGTTTAGAAGACTCTGAACTCCCTCCTGCAGTATAGTTTGTGAGATAGTTACTGTGATAGAAGGTGTATCTATTAGGATACCTTAGGCTGCAAATAACAAAAATTGACAGAGCTGGTTGAATCAGTCGTGAAGATGGATTAAAGTCAGGTGCAGTGGTGCACACCTGTTGTCCCAGCTGGTGCAGAGGCTGAGGCAGGAGGATCACTTGCGCCCAGGAGTTCGAGGCCAGCCTGGATAACATAGTGAGACCCCATCTCAAAAAAGAAAAATGGGTTGGGGGAGGGATTAGTTTGCACCATAGTAAGTTTGGAAGTAGGGAGTTCTGATTTTAATTCATATTCTCAAAGATGTTATCAAAGACTGAAGTATTTCCATCTCTCTGTGAAACTGTTCTCTGCTGATGGACCTGGGCCTCTGTCTGGTTTCCCTGGCGGGAGCAAGATGACTGCCTCAGTTCCATGTATCATGGCCACACTATGGTGGAAGGAGGTGTCTCATCCTTGTGTTCCTTTAAGAATGAGAAAACTTTGCCAGGATTTTCTTCATAGTTTACCCATCCTCACATCCCAGTGTGCAGAACTGAGTCACATGCTTACCCCAAATCCATCATTTGCAAGGATTTAGACCAATCAGAATCACACAGGGTATAGGACACCTCTCCTGGGCACACAGCCATGTGAATGAGGGTCAGTGCCTAAAGCCAGCGCAGATCTGCCAGTTTGGATAAAAGCTGGTAGGCGTCTGACCCAGGAGACTTATGTTCTCCAGCTCTAAAGTCCCGAGATGACTTGGAGTCTTCCTAAGAAGTGTGCATGTACACACGTACATGTACATAGTCACACATTTGTACATATGTACACACACGTGCACACACATACCAGTGTCTCCGTGTGTTTTGGAGGAGGAGAGCCACTGATTGCAGGCAACGTGGATTCTGAACTCTGCAGTTATTTTGCCTGGGCTCACACCATGGCTTTCTTATCTTCCATGTGACCTGGAACAGGCTCCTTTAGGACTCTGTGCAGCTGATTCTTCATCCTCAGTGCCAGGGATGGCCACAACATTGATGTTGTATCAAGATAGCATTGGGGCCACTAGAAAAAGAGGGTTCTGAGTTGCTACAGATGTATGGGGGAGAGGCTGCTGACCATGATGCCACACTGGGTACATCGTAGTGTGCCTCAGAAGAGGCTATGTTTTGAGCCAGGTTGTGTCTCACTCAGGTTCTGTGCTCTGCAGTGCTGGTGTCTAGCTCTGTCAGGACTTTGCTGGCTGGGGCACCCCGGGTGTCCCAGGAGCTCCTCATTCTGTCCCTCTCCTAAGGCTGGCTACTTGGAAAATACCTTGTGGATGTGTTGACACCCTCTCCCTACCCAGGGATGTGGATGTCTCATTTAATGTGAGCTACTTGTCTTGCAGGTTCCCCCCTGATTCTTTTATAGCAGGGCAGATAACATAGTGGAAGGTGTTCAGAATCAACAGCATTAGGCTTACTGCTTAATAGGGACACTTCTTCAAAGGGTACAGTCGGTGTCAAGCCCTTAAGCAGAGTTTATCTGTGTGTGTGTTTGCACCTCACATCTTCTGTGCATAGTTGATCTCTTAGCTAGTTAAAAGCAGGTGCTTGCCCAGAACACGTCTAGTGAAGCCCTTCCTTAAACAGCTATAGGGTCTTCCGGTCTGACAACTGACACTGAGAAGACAGACTGTCAGGTCATCTGACCACAGCTTCTGTGGAGCCAGGCAGTGCTCCAAGTGGCCACTCAGCCACAGGAGTGCTGCTGGGAACGCTCCCTTTCTGCAGACCAGCAATACTTAGTGTCCCTGGAATGCCCAAGACATTCTTCTTATGTTCACTTATCCATGTGGAAACTTCCAGCCTCCATAGATGCTCTTGCAGTGCCATTCCTTTTTGTACCTCATACAGGCAATAAAGGAAATCGGTTTATGGCACCCAGTGGCCTTTGGAGAAAACAAACTCGAGGTCAGAGTGACCCCTGGGCAGCCTCGTCAGTAGTTCTGCGGTTTGGGATGTGTGCAGCTCTGAGAAATCCTGACCCGGAGTGTGGTTGACATAGGGGTCTTGAGCAATTGTGTAGCTCCGTGACTGTCCTTGTTCTTTGCTCTTACTGGGTGGGCCAGGCTTAAGTTACGAGTTCCAATTCTAGGTGGAACATGTGTTTCTTTAGTAGACTTACTAATGCCTAGCTGTTGCTCTGGGGCAATGCCTCCCAACCCCCACCCGCCCCCACCCCTCACTCCCAGGAGAGGGCTGTGTTTGTAAGGTCTCGGGGCAGTGACGTTGCTTTGATGGCCAGAGGGACCTTTCCCTTTTCTCCGGGCCTGGGGAATCCTGGAAATAGGTTTTGCTGGTGACCACCCGCCAGTCCTGCTGTCTTTCCAGACAGGTGTGCTCCAGTCTGATGGGCAGTGGTTGCCTCCCCAGGGGCAGGGTTGGGAGGGTGCTGAGGCAGGAGGTTTCCAGGAGCGACCCCACGTGGCAGCGGCGGCGGCGGCAGCAGCAGCAGCAGCAGCAGCAGCGGGGCTGCTTTCCTGGCTGTCCCAGGCTCTTTGTCAACATCCACGTGTAGACGTTGGGGAGCAAGTGTGGCCCAAATTAATCCTTAAAAGCCTCTGGCGATTAAACTTGAAAGGTCTCAGATAGACACAGAATAATCCCTGGAAAACAATTTGGCGTTATCCTGGAAAGTTGATCGCATATAGACCCCACAGCCCAACGATTTCATTGCCAGGTAGATTCCTAGCACGGGAATCTGAGAAAAAAATTACTGAGTGAAAAATAAGTTCCAGGTGACTAGACATTATGTGCTTCTGCTTAAGCTCACACATACGCAAAATAAATGGGATATTATTAGGGGTATGGACTTGTGTGACAAAAACTGAATTTTACCCATAGCTGTGATAAGATAATGAGAAACATAGCGTTCAAGCTACTGGTTGCCTCGGGGTGGGAGATAGGACACAGCCCAGGACGCAGCCTCCCTGTGGGTCCTGTGGCAGTTCTGAAGTTGAGTGCGGGTTCCTGGCGCTCACCGTGTGCTGATGACACTTCAGTGATTTCAGTGTTTGTCACCCACATTGTCTATGTTATGCCGAAAACTGAGTTGGTGGAAGGGACCTGCTTCTCTCTCGTGCTACTTGGGGTTCCTGCCCCACACCCATCTTGTTCCCTCTTGTGGTCTAAAGGCTGTGAGGACACCGTGGCTGCAGCAGAGTGAGGCTCTTGGACTGAGACCTGCAGGCACAGGGAGGGTGCGTGGGAAATGACAGACACTGAGGCCACCATGTTCTCCACCCGTAAGAATGGAAAAGCAGAGCCCTGTTGTCCGCGTAGACACTGCTCGGGGGAGTAGCGGTGTGATAAACTAGGAGAGGAGCCCCAGATGGGTATTTTGGGGTTCGATGCTACTGAGAGAGGTCAGATCTTCAGAGAGGGAGGGAGAGCCTGCCAGCCTCATCTGCAGCTGCAGAACCACTTTTCCTGTGCTTGGGGATACCTTGCTGTTGGTCTCCAGACCCTTCTAGCCCACCCTGCCCGCCGCTTGGCCGGGTCCACTTCCAAGGCTCTTGAATGTTACAGGATGCCCCTTGGTCACCTCTATAAAGCAGTGACATCTCTCTCCCTACTGGCTTCTGCCTTCCAGGGAGGGGAGGGCTGGGGAGGTGGTGAATGGGGTTGTGGAGGTGTCTCTCTGGTTTGCTGGTTGGGGAGGTTTCCCCAATCAAGCCTCCTTTCACCTCCAGCATTGTAGAACATCACCTTTTTCCTCCTCTGTTCATCCTGTCTTTTATTAATACTGAGTCTTTGTGCAAGTGTGTGGTGTGTATAGGGTAGGAGGAGAAACAGCATGTGCAGGTGAGACTGTATTTGAGACTACCTTATTGCCTCCTCATAGCAGGTCCTGCAGGCTAAGTGCTAGTAACCCCGTGTTGCAGGTAACAGCTGAGCGAGGCCCAGGAGTTAATTTCCCAGGTGCACCCAGCTAGCCAGGAGTCTCCTCCAGGGCTCTGACTTGAGCCCTGGGCCCCTTGCCACTCAGGCCCCCACATTGTTACAACCCTGAGGGCCTCTTTTGCATAGAATCCAAAGCTTTTCCCTGATGGTGGCTGCATACTAGTAGCATTGCCAGCTGGGGTGTTTGGATGAAGTGAGAAGTCTCTAAAATTCCTGGTATGAAGAACAGTGTCAGGGTCAAGGTCATTGAAGGCATGAAAACAGTGACTTGCTGCCAGATCACTTTGAGAGCACATCTCTTATTTTGCTTATTCATTCATTACACAGATAATCATGTGTCTGACACTGTGCTAGGTGCCGGGTCTCATGTTACAGATGTTACATGCTCTCACAGTCTGGACTAGAAAAGAACGTCTCAGTGTATCTCTTCTATATGTACACGTATGTGTGCACACACACAGGACATGCAGGGTGCATAACTGGGAGCCCCAACCTGGTCTGGAGCCAGGGGAGGAGTCGTGGAAGTGGGGGGATGCTGAAGCTGCTCTTTGAAGCGTGAGTAGGTGCTGTCCAGGCATAAAGGCAGGGAAGAGCATTCAGGCCCAAGGGAACAGCTGTACGGAGGCCTTGAAGGCAGAAGCTTGTTGAATTTAAGGAAAGTGCAGGCGGTTAGGGGAATGCAGACAGCCAGAATGTGTTCCTGTTCATCCAGGGGAGGGAAGAACAAACAGTTACCCTGTTGCAAAGGACAATTAGAATTGGCTTGTCAGTGTCTTCCAAACTGTGGGGCAGCTCTACCTTAGAGGACCATGAACTCAATTCGCTGAGTTGCAATTAGCATTCAAAGAATAATACTTTTCTACACAAATCCATGGGGAAAAAATGATAGAATACAGAAAGGAAGGCATTGCGTGCGCACAGTGAGGGTAAGAGTGCTGCTTCATGAAACGTGTGTGTTATGGACATGTGTGCCTGTACTTGGTTTTTGATGTGAAATTATTCTCCTAGGTTGTGATCGGAAGCCATCTTTCGAGTTGTTCTGCTGGAGTAGCCCATGCCTCCCCTTTCCTTTATGCCACGGCTGCCATCCCTGCACCTGACCGTGGTTGGGGGTTTGAGCTGGGGACTGCCCACAGCTGGGGGTTATGAAATGCTTCTGTATTGCATTTCCGAACCCTGGTGAGGAGTGCTTGGACCTGTGCCCTTTGCTGTCCAGGCTGCAGTTTCCTCGTTAAGTATCACGTGAATATTTATGAACAGTCCATTGTGCCAGGCACCGTGCCCAGATGTATAAGGCTCAGGCTGCCTTCAGGAGTTCCCAATCCAGTGTGGGAGTCAGACCAGACTGTCAGAGGAGGAGGCATCCAACCAGGTCTCTAAACAGGAGGAATTACCCGGTGAAGAGGTGGGGGAAGGGCATTCCAGGCAGAAGGCACTGCGCTTGCAAAGGCCTGGAGTTGCAGTTGGGATTTCTGTGGATGATTGACTGCAGTTGACATGCATGATGTGCCAGTGGAGTGTGAAGGGCTCCTGTAGGGGCGACTGGAGCCAGGTGCCAAGGGGCCTGTGTTACAGACCAGTAAGAAGCTGGAGTTTGAGGCTGGGAGCGGTGGCTCACACCTGTAATCCCAGCACTTTGGGGGACCAAGGCAAATGGATCAACCGAGGTCAGTAGTTTAAGACCAGGCTGGCCAATGTGGTGAAACCCCATCTCTACTAAAAATACAAAAATTAGCCAAGCATAGTGGTGCTCACCTGTAATCCCAGCTACTCGGGAGGCCGAGGCAGGAGAATTGCTTGAACCCGGGAGGCGGAGGTTGCCGTGAGCCGAGATAGTGCCACTACACTCCAGCCTGGGCGACAGAGCGAGACTCCCTCTCAGGAAGAAAAAAACAAAACAAAAACGCAAAAAGCTTGAGTTTGACTTTAAGCAGGGGAGTGATGTGATCAGCTCTGTATTCTAGACAGTTCACTGAGCATCTTTGTGCAGAGTGGGTTGGAAGGGACTGGACTGGAAACCGGGACACTGGTTAGGAGGTTGCTTTGGGACCGCGTAGATGAGGATTGTCGTGGCCAGTGCAGGGAGGCAGAGCCTGTCAGTGACCCTGGTGCAGACTTTGTGACCCAGCATCCCAGAAGTGGCCCCTGTTCTCTACTGGCCACTCCCTGGTTGAGCTTTTAAGTGAACACCCAGGAGGCAAGTACTTGGGGACATTTTGTTGAGGTGATTTTTCTCTTCCTTTTCAGTACAAACCTCCAGGGAACCTGGCTGGCTAGAAGGGACTCTGAACGGCAAGAGGGGGCTGATTCCACAGAATTACGTCAAGCTGCTGTAGCTCCTGGACGCAGAGCCCCTGCTGACCCTGGCACCCAGGGACCTGCCTGGGGGCAGAGAGCCGCCTTCCTCCTCTGAGGCTCTGGGCTGCACCCACAGGTACCTCCACACTTGGGAGTTACCATCATCACGATCAGCCTTGGGGGTGGGGCGTGGGCGGGAATGGGAACGCACCGCACCGAACTGTGATTGTGGATCAGGAGGGGGATGTCAGGATTCGCAGAATGGACTTTTCATTTGTCAAGTATCGGGACCTGGGATTTTAATTATCCAGCATATAGAACGAGAGGGAGGGCAGCCTTCTGCCACCCGTGTCGCCCCCACTGGCAGTCACGTCACCAGAGCCACCCCGGCTCCCTCTCCTCCCCGAGCGCCTGCTGCCGCCATGTTAAAGGGAACTGTGCTGCTCACAGCGATAGGTCTGCAGAGCGCATGCCTGGCTCGGGCTGCCTGGCTGGGAGGGCTGCTGCTGGTGCGGGGGAGATGGTCTCAAGCCAGAGGGAAGCAGAGAGACGTGCTTCTCCAGCCTACTCTTCCTAGACGGCCACCTGCGGGACCCCACGCTCACCGCGCTGGCGGCGTGCACTGGTGTATTTGTAACAGGCTTCTCGGTGCTCCTCACCCGTGTGCTCTTTTCCAAACACCACCTTTTTGCCTCAAGGTCTCTGTAAATGAAATAAACTGTAATTTACTATTTGATGTATCTGTCCTAATGTGGGGAAGCGGTCGTGGAAATCATTGCCCTGTCTTGATTTATGAATTGGCAGCCTGAGATGGGACTCGTCTCTCTCCGCTGTTGGCGTGCTCACAGGTGGAATCTGTTAGCGGGGAGCCTGGAGTATTCGCAGTGAGGCGTGTTCCCGGGGGGCGGGGGCAGCGGCAGCCTCTGATGTGTGCAGTCGTGGAAGGGCATTCACATCTCCTCCAGTGGCTGCACAGGCCTCTCTACCCTGGTGCCTGCAGGACCTGGAGCAGGGCTGGGGCTTTGGCCCTGGGTGGTTGGTGTGGGCTGTCTCAGTGCTGTGGGACCAGCCCTCCTACCAGCACCATTGTACACCCTTATCCCACACCTCCCAGCTTGCCTCTGCCTTCCAGGCCTCCTTACTAATCTCCCTCTGGATTAATTTCAGTGTTGAGGGAGGAGAGGGAAGCAGAGCAGACCTTCCCAGAGGAGCCTTCACCCTTGACCCTGCCCTACCCCGTGCGGATGGCCACCCCCAGCATGGGCAGGCCTTGCTCTGACGCTTCCTCATTCTCCTCCACCTCCAAGCTATGGGGTGCAACAACCTCTTGAGGAAGAGGGGACTTCCCTTGGAATGTGGGGCTTAGTTTTAGTGGCCCCAAGATTCTGAAGCCAGCCCCATGCCCCAGAGGCTGCTCTGGGGCCAGGCATGTCTTTCCACGCATCCCCATAGGAGGTTCCTGGACCTGTCGGACTTCTCTCAAGCATTTATCAAAGGACAGATGTGTTTGTTGCCTCATCCCCAGATGAACTGACTCAAGAGCTTGCCAGTTAACATCTTGGAAGTCACCTCACGTGGATGACGTGAGGGTGTGGAGTTTGGGAGTCGTATGTGTATGGGGAAATGCGCTTCTTGAAAAGTATCCGTATTGCAAATAAAAATAAGGACAATTTCGATGCAACATAATTTAAAATAATCACTCGCCCAGTGAAGAGCATTGAGACCGCAGAGGAGCCCAGGGCCACCCTACCACCAGCGGGTCTGAGGCCTGGGCAGGGGCTGGCTTGGCCCTAGGGCTGGGGCAGCAGAACCTCCAGGAGCCTGTGTTCTGAGTTGTCGTTGCTGCCCCGACTCGTTGCTTGGGATGTAGAAGGAAACTTGACTCCTGAGAAGAGGTTGCTGGCGTGTCCCACTTCTGTGAGGGCCCCTCTGCAGGCAAAGGCAAACCTGTGGGCAGCTAGAGCAGGCTCAGGTTAGTGTTGGGAGTGGATTCCTGGCAGATTCCTAATTGGTCTATCCCCAGGGGCCATTAAAAAGAAAACTCCCTGCACCAGGTCTTGATTGATTTGTTTGCTTGCCGGAGATTCCTATTGTTAACAGTGAGATGCACCCAACCTGCCATTCCCCTCAAAGTGGTTTTACCACCACTTAAATCACCACCAAGTTTGGCTATCTGTGTGACCTTGGGCAAGATCAGTCACCCCCATGATTCTGTTCCAGCCTCCTAAAAATAAAACGATCCTGAGAAGTTTGGGGTTGAAATGACCTAATAGAAGCAGCGCACCCAGTATGTGGGGAGGGCTTGGCTGATAGGAACTGCTGTTCCCATTTTTCTTACTCCTATGAATAAGAACAGCAGTATCTTGCATCTTTGTCATCAGGGCCCTCTGTGTTCCTTAGATTGATGGGGTGACAAGTAGGGAAGTTCTAAAACTGTGCCCTGTGGAGGCTCCTGTAGCCTTAAGAGCTGAAGACCCCTCCTGTGGCCCTCTGGGGAAGAGTGGGGTAGTGCCAGAGGGGAGCAGGGGTGTTTCTGTCTAAGAATGTGACATGTGCACAGCAGTGTGGCCAGGACTGCCAAGGCCTTTGGGCAGGGAGCTTACCCCTGGACATGGCCCAGGATGTACTGAGGAGCAAGATCAGGAGGTGTTTTCTTACTTTGGTGGATCATCTTCCTTCCCCTAGAAGAGGAGTGGAGTATGTTTTGCTGTTTTAGCTGGATGGGTGTGGCTGCTTCCCAGGCTCTGCTGAGGCTACATGGCCTTCCCTCAGCCCTACATTGCTCAGCTCCTGCAGCACCAACTGCAGCTGCCTAGACCAGGTCCATATACTGTGTTCATTCAGAGGCACTGTGGTGGTTTGAGGCAAAAAAAGGAACTCAGGCCATGCGTTTCTTGTTGGCACTGGGGCTGCAGGGCTTGCATCTGATGGTGCCACCCACAGGGCCTTCCCTGGTGTTCCCCACATCTGTAAAGGAGATGCCAGGTGAAAACAGAGCCAAAGGACTTGCAGAGGCTGTAACCTCACCCTCCTTCCTTTGTAGTAGCAGCCATACCTGCGGTTGGGGATATGGAAGGGAAAAGCAATGGGTGTCCATGCCAGAGATGGATGTCTGACTCATTCTTTCCTTACAGTGACTGCACAAGCCAGGGGATATTAGCCCATTTTATGGATGAGAAAATGGAGAAGGAGCACTTGCTTCCTCAGGTTCAATAAGCTAGTCACATGTTCTTTCTGCTGTGCCATCTTGTCCTCAGGGCCATGCTGTTATGAGTTGAATTGTTTCCCACTCCCCAAATTCATATGTTGAAGTCCTTAACCCCCAGTCCCTCAGAATGTGACGTCATTTGGACATAGAATCTTTGCAGATGTCACTAGTTAAGCTGAGCACAGTAGGGTTGGCCCTAATCCGATATGACTGATGTCCTTAAAACAAGGGGAAATTTGGACACTGAGAGACTCACATAGAAGAAAGATGACATGAAGAGAAACAGGGAGAAGACAGCCATCTACAAGCCAAGGGGAAGGGCCTGGAATAGACCCTTCTTCACAGCCCTCACTGAAGGAACCAACCCTGTTGACGCCTCCATCTTGGACTTCCAGCCTCCAGAACTGGGAGAAAATGCATTTCTGCTTAAGGTGCCCAGTTTGTGGTCCTTCGTTACAGCAGCTCTATGAAAAGACAGTGGTGAAAACTGCATGTTGCATTACAAACAAGCCGTTTTGAAATCTTATTTTTGCTATTTTATATCTTGGTGACCTCTGGTAAGTTACTTGACCTTTTTATGGTTCTGTTTGTGCCTGTGAAATGGAAAGAGGAGATGCAACCTGTGGGATGTGACAGTTAAATGAGAGTGAATGTCCTGTGCTGGATGGGCGCATGGTAGGAAGTGGGGTTTAGTAAATGGAGATGACTGGAGAAGGCAAGGGGCAGGGCACTGTGGCCGTTGGGGGTCGGTTTCTGTCCCGCTTCTCATCTCTAAATCTCCACCTGCTTCCTGCCAGCATCTGTTCTGCAAAAGCTATTCCCTGCTCTTGTCCTTTGCCAACGTTGCTCAGCCTCCCCGCTCCTTCCTAGCGCCACTCTCCACTATCCACTCCAGGCTCCTGCTCTCTTGGGCTTGCCTTTCTTCCCATTCACCTCCAGACTGGGCATCTTCTCACTTGCTTAGGGGTCCTCCCAGTCTCTCAAAACCAGTCCCGGTGACCCCTTCCTTGGCCAGATATTTTCCACGACTTCTTGAATCTTCTTGAGCCATGTGGCTTTCCTCTGTCCACTCTGAGGATGCTATTCCAGGAGCGTGTCCTCAAATAGCTCTCCCGCTCCTTGTTCTGCACATGTCTTCTCAGTTGCTTCTCAGCACTCTTCCTCCTTGACTGGCCTGAGCAGTAATTTATTGCTACCTCATTTGGGCAATTCAGCCCATTCTAACGCTTAAATGTCTAGCTGAAAGTATGTCAATCTACTGGTTAGAATACCTTGGAAAACACTATCTGAAGATCAACTTGATTGGAAAGACTTCTATTTTTGGCCCAACAAAGGACCTGCACTTTAAATTTGGGCAGTGAATGCATGGCAGCTCAGGGCTATGCATTGGTGTCTGGATTTCTTCTTCCTTGTGGAGTTTAGCAACTAAGGAAACACTGCAAGGTGGAGCAGCTCCCATGCCGGGAGCAGTAGGATCAGACCCAGCCAGGCCAGTTTTCACAGGTGCTGCCATCCACCCTCAGTCAGGCTGGCTCGGGGCATGGAGATCCATATAAATGGGTTTTTCAGACTAGGGAAAACTTGGAAACCACTGTCTTGGCAACATACATGCTGCAGGAAAATATCTGAGTAACTACTAGTGGTAGACATTTAAAAATCCTGATCTTTCACCCCTCCCCAAACCATGCCCTTTTGTGGAGCCCTTTCAGGCTGACTCAGGGCTTCACCTCACAACTTGCTTTGGCCAATGGGGTAGGAGCAAACTTGATTCAGTCAGAGGCATGGAAAGTGTTATATGCCTTTCTAGGGTCTCTTTTATAGCCCTGGCTTTGCCATGAAAATAAACCCAGGCTAGCTTGCTGGAGGATGAGAGGCCACATGGAGCAGCACCACTGCAGACCAGACAGCTGCAGGCTGACCATGGAGGTACAAACAATCCCAGCTCAGCCGAGCCTGACTCAGGTCAGCACACCCCAGCCTGCTTCTCCAGCTGACTCATAAGACTCATGAGAAATAGTCAATGGTGATTGATCTAAAGCGGTGGGTTTTGGGATGTTCTGTTATACAGCAGCAGCTAACTGCCTGCCACTTGGCCCCATTGTTCACTTTGCTTTGGACAGTCTTGGTCCATGATCAGTGTTGAGATCATGCCTTACCCAGTGTTTTTTGGGAAGCTACTGTTTTATTTCCAAGAAAATTGCTACAGTAGCAACTGGCTGACTTGAAATTAAAGTGCCAGAGATACTTGTAATCAAGTCATTTTAATCTGTGTACATTTGCAGAGTTTATAAAAAATACGTTAGAGCCGATTTGTACATAAAGGGACAATGTTTTCTATTTGCTTGGGGGAAATTCAGCACACAGAAGCAAACAAGCCTCTAAATACATAGGCATCACTGGGCATGGTTTTTTTTTTTTTTAACTGCTCTGGCATATAGTGGGCTGGCTGTCTCTGTGGCAGAGACCAGTTCTTAGCTAATGATTCCTAACTGTGGGCTGAATTCTTTTGGCCTGAGAGCACTTCTAGAGATTGTTAGAAATAGTCACATTGACCCAAGAATGAGTCTGTTCAATTTGAAAAGGGCACCCCCTTTAGCCAAGGGTGCACATTGTAGGGGCCTCCTGCCAGCTTTGTGTGGGTTCCCAGCCCAAGATGACTTTTGTTTCAAGTTAGGGGCGCTCTGTGAAAAGCCCTGTTCCCTAATAGGTCAATTTTCTGAAAATTTTAAATCTAAAATTGCATTTATAGTATTTTACACACCAAAAATTTGTGCTCACAGCTTGCTTCCTGTGCCGTGTTCAGTGGGTATGCTGTGTTCAGGAATGGATCTGTTGTGTTTCACAAAGCTGAGTTTGTTTCACGATCTGTCTTCTCTTCCTGAAAGCAAAAATAATTTGAACAATCACCAGTTGAGTAACACATTAAAAATGTACTGTACTTGAATTTATCTTGTGGGAAATGTTTTCTATTTAAAGTCCAGCTGGTGATTGCTTACTGCTCCTTTGTGACCCATATTAATGAGTGGAATCCAAGGGACAAGCCTGCAGAAATGTCAGAAGAATCGTAGCCAATGGGGAGCTGAGCCTCTTGATGGTGCAAGGGTCCTGAGGGATGACAGGGTGAGACCATGTAGAGGAAGAACTTTGGAATCAGACGGGGGCTCCACTCACATTAGTCTCAAATTCTGCAGAATAAGTTTTCATGTGGTTGTGAAGATAAATGAGGCAGTGTATATACAGGGTTTAGCAACTACATGGCAATAGTTACCTAATGGTTACAGAGTATTTTAATGAACCAAATATCAAAAGTATTAGAAACAAGGTCTCTAATCAGTCCCCAAAGAGTAGAATTAACATGTGGCTAACATAGGACTCTTTCTAACATGGAAAACCACTGTTCCCCATCTTGGATGTAGGCAGAGAGTGCATACAATCAAGATTTGGGAGGGCACAAAATCCATGTGTACCTACAGACATTCAAATGAATTTGCTCCAAAACAACAGGTGATTAAAGTAAAGGATTTATTGTAATCTGCTTACAGTCCTTTGCAAAGACAGACATATGTTTTTGCATAAAGATATAAATTGCTTCATTTTAAACTAATTATTTAGTGTTTTTTTTTTTAATTATATGAACTTTTGGTGAATTATGAACTGTACCAAACCAAGATTTTTAAGAGCAATATGGTACAAAAATAAGAGCAGACAGACAATTTGGACTGGGACAGGCATTCAACAGTGAATTTAGAATATGGCTTTGCTGTTTAATCAAGCAAAGTTACCTGGAGACACACAAAGAGCCAGTAACTTTGATTAATACAAAAAGCTGATGCAGACCATCTCCATCCCAAACCTGGTTAAGTCAGAATTCCCATTTTATAAAAACTAGTCTGAACTAAAAGCTGCTTTTGTTAAGTAAGTCATTTGTTTTCTAGCAACTCCCAGTCTGCATGCTGTGTATTTATTACCTTCAAAATGTGGCTTTCATATTGCTGTGCATGTAAAAGTTGACTGTATTTAAAGATCTGCCTATAAATTAAATTCCTGAAATTGCAAATTATGTAAGAAAAACTCCTCCCTCTGAGTGCAGCTTTCACAGGTTTCCCCTTGCACAAGGCAGGTGTCTTTTGTAAGACCAGGTAATGTTGCCTGCATGGTGAACCCTGGAGAAAAGTGTTGATCCAATTGCTGCTTCTTCCTGGCCATGGGCTTCTCCAGCTACAGCTTTTAGATTTTGGAAAATAATATATGATTTCACTGAGTAAACCTGATGATTATCATCACTTTTAAAAGATTAATTTGGCCTCTATTCAAAGTAGTTTATTTAGTGCAATCATATTGTTAGTTTCCCCAAAGATACATGTTTGTGATTTGGGGCGAGAGAAAAGCCATAAATTGCATCAGTGCCGAACAGATTAATGAATTAAAAATTTGAGTGCCCCTGTCTGGCTTATATGATCTGTAGTTTTTCTCCAAAACTGTTTATGTATAAAATTTATTTTATTTTTAAAACCTACCACCTTTTAAAAATCGTTTTAAAACCCCTCTGTCTCCCAGTCTCCACGCCATTCAGACTGAACCTTGCCAAGATGGGCCGTCCCAGCGCATCCTGCCATGATCTGTGTGTTCCTGTGACTGGTTCCAGGAGTGCAGAACCCCTTTCCAAGATCAGAAGGGAATAGCTGATCTTGAACAGAGACAGTGCATGGAATTTCTTTTTCCCACAGGAGAAAACTGTATTTTCTAAAAGGGGAGGAAAAGAGGCTCTCTGAGCCATCTAGTTCCCAGTCTCTCTCTCCTCAAGCTGGTTCTGCTTCTGGAGGAAAAGGGGAACAAGGCAGCTTTCCTGAGCTGCAGCACTCCCAGGACCACCTCCTCCCACGTGTGTTGTCAGTCAAATGACACCTTCCAGGAGCTGCAGACACCGTAGTGTGTCATTCCCCGATGGAGTAGGATAAAGCAGAAGCAGGAAAACGTGCTGGAGTCCCACAAATGCCCCAAGCAGGAGACCAAGAACAAAACAAAAAGTACAGAAAAAGTAGAAAGGCTTCAAGACAACCGAAGAGGTTTAAGTGTGGTTATTTACAACAGAGACTGTAAAATGGTAAATTAGATATGAAGCTAAAAAAGGCACAGCTTTCCCTTTCTTAAATACACTGTAAACGGTTCATTATGCATGCAGGACATTGCACTTTACAAAAAAAAAAAAAAAAAATTACCTTGTTTAGACAAAGATAGTACTTAAATAGTCTCCAGCAAAATAGAATTCTTTCAAAAATACTTTCCCATTCATCCTATTAACCATTAAAGATTTTGTTTTTGTATGTGTCTCATTTACAAAAGATCCTTATACCTTATTTCAGGTCCTTCATAATTTATACATACAGTAATGTACAGCACAGCAAAAGACTGCAAAAAATTATTTGTAAAGCCAACACAATAGATACTAGAAATCAAACCAAGGCATTTAACATCTTATCCATTCTAATTAAATAAGAAATGGACGCTAACGAGTGTGTATACCAGTGATGCAGAAGACCGTGGACGAGCGAGGGCTCAGAGGGGGCTGCCACCCCACGCCACGAGTTCTGTTATTACACAACAGGAATCTGTATATATTTTTTAATTTTTTGTGTTTTTTAAATAACAAAAGAATATTAATGCCCCATATTGACTATACGTTTTATGTGCAAACCAAGGGTAAGCTTTAAAAAGTTCGTTAGTCCTTGAACCCTTTTAAAACAAGCAAACAATACCAGAAACTACATGGCATAGTTAAAACTTCCATCTGTGAAAATATCAAAATCAGAGTTATTGACTAGATATGGCTTTTCATCCCGAGGAGCAGGAACATGTTTCTAAGCGCCGGGGGATTGGAGGGGGGGAATCCTTCAGACTGCTCTGGTCTCGCCAAATCCATGGAAAAACAGCTTTCCCGGCTCCAAACCTCTGACATGACTTTAAACTTGAGAAACAAGTGTGAATCAACCATCACATGTTAGAAACAGGTTTTCTTGGGTCCTTCTGGGTGTGGAACAACACGGGGAAACTTAAGGCAAAGTTCTTCCGGGCAGCGGGCAGTCACTTCCGGTGGAAGTAGAGTGGCTTGGCATTCCCCGACTCCACCTTGGGCAGTTGGTCGCTGATGATCTCCACCAGCATTGCGGGGAACTCTACCTTCAGTGCATGGGACTCTCGGAAGGTGTAGAAGCAGAATTCCAGCAGGTCGCTCACCAGCTGTAACACAGACACAGTGGGCATGACACAGGGGCCTCGCTTCCGACCCTGGATCCCTCTGCATTCTGACTCTGGTGGGAACTCAAAGGACAATGGTCAGAAAGCCTCCCAGGAGGCCACGTTTTCGTTAACTGAGCAGAGTCATCTGTCCTGGGAGAGGAAGAAGGGTGCTCACATCATCCATGTCATCTGCCTTTCGTGGAAAACAAATTCAGCTGAGAGCTGAATTTTGAGCACTGAATGTGTCAGATGCAACAGGGACAGTGACAAGAGTTAATAGTGACTGGGTCACTGTACTGCACTCATCAAATTCTAATTTCTAAATGTGTGCCTACACGTGTATCTTTGTATTGGCGATGGGACTTCCCAGGGTGTAAGGTGGGCTGGTGGGAAGGGGCAGGTGCTGGCCCAGGGTCTAAGCACCGCAGATGCCCAGGAGGGTGAGGAGGAGGGCAGAGCACCTCACAGGCAGCTGTGGTGTCCCCCTAGCTGGGCCTGCCAATGGAGCTGCCACCGGGGGAAGCTGGCACTTCCACCTGCAGCCCCGGGCCCTCTTTCCTTCCTTGTGGGTGCCTGCCCTGTGGGGCAGACCTAAGACTCCTCAGCTACTTCCTATTTCAGGCTGATTTTGAGACAGTGAAAAACATCAAGGACAGGTCCTGGGGTGTCCCCTAGCTCATTTTCCCTACTCTGTGAACCAAGAACCTTTCTCAGCCCCTCTAGACCTGAACTGCTCCAGGGTGAGCCAACGCAGGGTGGGGCGTCATCTCACCCAGGAAATGCAAGAGGTCAGGGAACTCCCTCCACTAGCCAAGGGAAGCTGTGAGGGACTGTGCTGTAATGGTGCTTCTGGCTCAGATACTATACTTTTCCCAGGGTCTTCGCAACCCATAGACCAGGAGATTCCCTTGGGTGCCTATACCACCAGGGCCCTGGGTTTCAAGCACAAAACTGGGTGCCAGTTAGGGCAGACACCGAGCTAGCTGCAGGAGTTTTTTTCATACCCCAGTGGCACCTGGAACACCAGTGAGACAGAACCATTCACTTCCCTGGAAAGAGGGCTGAAGCCAAGGAGCCAAATGGTCTAGCTCAGCGGATCCCACCATCACGGAGCCCAGCAAGCTGAGATCCACTGGCTTGAAATTCTCGCTGCCAGCACAGCAGTCTGAAATTGACCTGGGATGCTCCAGCTTGGTGCGGGGAGGAGCATCTGCCATGACTGAGGCTTGAGTAGGCTGTTTTCCCCTCACAGTGTAAACAAAGCCACTGGGAAGTTCCAACTGGGTGGAGCCCACTGCAGCTCCCCAAAGCCACTGTAGCCAGACTGCCTCTCTAGATTCCTCCTCTCTGGACAGGGCATCTCTGAAAAAAAGGCAGCAGCCCCAGTCGGGCTTATAGATAAAACCCCCATCTCCCTGGGACACAGCACCTGGGGGAAGGGGTGGCTGTGGGCACAGCTTCAGCAGACTTAAATGTTCCTGCCTGCCAGCTCTGAAGAGAGCAGTGGTTCCTCCCGGCACAGCACTAGAGTTCTGATAAGGGACAGACTGCCTCCTGAAGTGGGTCCCTGATCCCTGTGCCTCCTGACAAGGAGACACCTCATACAGGAGAGCCTCACCCGGCATCTGGCGGGTGCCCCTCTGGGACAGAGCCTCCAGAGTTAGGAATAGGCAGCAATCTTTGCTGTTCTGCAGCCTCTGCTGGTGATACACAGGGTCTGGAGTGGACCTCCAGCAAACTCCAGCAGACCTACAGCAGAGGGGCCTGACTGGTAGAAGGAAAACTAACAAAGGAAGAGCATCAACATCAACTAAAAGGATGTCCACACAGAAACCCCATCCGAAGGCCACCAACATCAAAGACCAAAGGTAGATAAATCCACGAAGATGGGGAGAAACCAGCGCAAAAAAGCCTGAAAATTCCAAAAACCAGAACGCCTCTTCTACAAAGGATCACAACTCCTCGTCAGCAAGGGAACAAAAATGGAGGGAGAATGAGTTCGACGAATTGACAGAAGTAGGCTTCAGAAGGCGGATAATAACAAACTCCTCTGAGCTAGAGTATGTTCTAACCCAATGCAAGGAAGCTAAGAACCTTGAAAAAAGATGAATTGTTAACTAACCAATTTAGAGAAGAACATAAATGACCTGATGGAGCTGAAAAACACAGCACGAGAACTTCATGAAGCATACACAACTATCAATAGCTGAATTGATCAAGCAGAAGAAAGGATATCAGAGATTTAAGATCAACTCAAAGGAATAAAGCAAGAAGAGAAGATTAGAGTGAAAAGAAACGAACAAAGCCTCCAAGAAATACCAAATCTATGCTTGATTGGTGTAACTGAAAGTGACGGGGAGAATGGAACCAAGTTGGAAAACACTCTTCAGGATATTATCCAGGAGAACTCCCCCAACCAAGCAAGGCAGCCCAACTTTCAAATTCAGGAAATACAGAGAATGCTACAAAGATACTCCTCGAGAAGAGCAACTCCAAGACATGTAATTCTCAGATTCACCAAGGTTGAAATGAAGGAAAAAATATTAAAGGAAGCCAGAGAGAAAGGTCGGGTTACCCACAAAGGGAAGCCCATCACAGTAACGGCAGATCTCTGCAGAAACCCTACAAGCCAGAAGAGAGTTGGGGCCAATAGTCAACATTCTTAAAAGAATTTTCAACCCAGAATTTCATATCCAGCCAAACTATGCTTCATAAGTGAAGGAGAAATAAAATCCTTGACAGACAAGCAAATGCTGAGAGATTCTGTCACCACCAGGCCTGCCTTATAAGAGCTCCTGAAGGAAGCAATAGACATGGAAAGGAACAACCAGTACCAGCTACTGCAAAAACATACTAAATTGTAAAGACCATCGACTCTATGAAGAAACTGCATCAACTAACAGGCAAAACAACCAGCTAGCATTGTAATGACAGGATTAAATTTACACATAACAATGGCCCCTTAAATGTAAATGGGCTAAATGCCCCAATTAAAAGACACAGTCTGGCAAATTCAATCAAGAGTCAAGACCCATCAGTGTGCTGTATTCAGGTTCATCTCATGTGCATAGACACACATAGGCTCAAAGAGATGGAAGAATATTTACCAAGCAAATGGAAAGCAAAAATAGCAGGGGTTCCAATCCTAGTGTCTGATAAAACAGACTTTAAACCAACAAAGATGAAAGGAGGGCATTACATAATAGTAAAAGGATCAATGCAACAAGAAGAGCTAAGTATCCTAAATATATATGCACCCAATACAGGAGCACCCAGATTCATAAAGCAAGTTCTTAGAGATGTACACAGAAACTTAGACTCCTGCACAATAATACTGGGAGACTTTAACACCCCACTGTCAGATTAATGAGACAGAAAATTAAAGATATTCAGGACTTGAACTCAGCTCTGGACCAAGCAGACCTAATAGACATCTACAGAACTCTCCACTCCAAATCAACAGAATATACATTCTTCTTGGCACCTCACTGCACGTATTCTAAAATTGACCACATAATTGGAAGTAAAACACTCCTTAGCAAATGCAAAAGAATGGAAATAGTAACAGTCTCTCAGACCACAGTAGTCTCTCAGACCACAGTTCAATCAAATTAGAGCTCAGGATTAAGAGACTCACTTAAAACGCACAACCACAGGGAAATTGAACAATCTGCTCCTGAATGATTCTTGGGTAAATAACAAAATGAAGGTAGAAATAAATAAGTTCTTTGAAACCAATGAGAGCAAACACACAATGTACCAGGATCTGTGGGATACAGCTAAAGCAGTGTTTAGACGAATCTATAGCACTAAATGCCCACAGGAGAAAGCAGGAAAGATCTAAAGTTGACACCCTAGCATCACAATTAAAAGAATTACAGAAGCAAGAGCAAACGCATTCAAAAGCTAGAAGACAATAAATAAGATCAGAGCAGAACTGAAAGAGATAGAGACACAAAAAATCTTTCAAAAAAATCAATCCAGGAGGTGTTTTTTTGAAAAGATCAAAATAGATAGACTGCTAGACTAATGAAGAGAGAAGAATCAAACGCAATAAAAAAATGATAAAAGGGGCATCACCACTGATCCCACAGAAATACAAACATCAGAGAATACTATAAACACCTCTATGCAAATAAACTAGAAAATCTAGAAGAAATGGATAAATTTTTCTGGACACACACCCTCTCAAGTCTAAACAAGGAAGCAGTCGAATGCCTGAATAGACCAAAAACAAGTTCTGAAATTGAGGCAGTAATTAATAACCTATCAACCAAAAAAAGTCCAGGACCAGATGGATTCACAGCCGGATTTTACCAGAGGTACAAAGAGGAGCTGGTACCATTCCTTCTGAAACTATTCCAAGCAATAGAAAAAGAGAGAGACTCCTCCCTAACTCATTTTATGAGGCCAGCACCATCCTGATACCAAAACCTGGCAGAGACACAATAAGAAATGAGAATTTCAGGCCAATATTCCTGATGACCATCGATGCAAAAATCCTCAATATGGGCAAACTGAATCTAGCAGCACATTAAAAAGCTTATCCACCACGATCCAGTCAGCTTCATCCCTGGGATGCAAAGCTGGTTCAACATACACAAATCAATAAACATAATCCATCACATAAACAGAACCAATGACAAAAACCACATGATTATCTCAATAGATGAAGAAAAGGCCTTTGATAAAACTTAACATGGTTTCATGCCAAAAAAACTCAATAGCTGGGTGCGGTGGCTCACGCCTATAATCCCAGCACTTGGGAGAGGCTGAGGTGGGCGGATCACTAGAGATCAGGAGTTTGAGATCAGCCTGGCCAAAATGGTGAAACCCTGTCTCTATTTAAAAAAAAAAAAAAAAAAAAAAAAAA